>NW_028274807.1:5399077-5710899 GCF_037043125.1 Eumetopias jubatus | reverse complement strand
GACGGCATGAGCACAAAGCTGCCCGGGGCCATCAGCCTGCCTGAGCCAGATAGGGAAGAGCCCATGGACGTGGACATAGTATTTAATTGTTTATGTATTTGCTAACTTTTGTGAAGCAGCCTCACGTAGCAGGAAAAGCATGAGAGTGGAAATAACATGGCTGAGTTTTATACCACATTCCTGACACTGGGCGCTATGTCACTGAGACAGGCAAAATAGTTCCCAAACCCCTGTGAGCCAGGATCACACAACAGGGTACTAACAGGGTGCAGATGCAGAGGGATGGATGGAACAAGGCCCGCAGAGTAGCTTTTGCTAAATCCCCGTGTGGGGCTGTGGGCAGAGGATGGCCAGACATCATCCTCAGACATCCCTCCTGCAAGTAACTGGGACATTCATGGAAACCCGAGGTCTTCCTCTATAATCATCATCATGTGATTCGAATAAGAATATTCCCTGCATATTTGTCAGTATTTAAACCTGAGACAGATATTGTGAAGTCTTCCAAATTAACCATTCCTCACCTCTCATATCTCATCCAACACAAGGTCCTTCTGTTCCTACTTCAAAAATACATCCAGAATGGTCCACTTCCCTGTCTCGCTACGCACCCTGGTCTGGGGGTCCCAGGCTTTCCTCACTCTGTTTCTACGCCTGCTCATGTCAGCCTGTTCCCCACTCAGCAGCCATGGTCATTCAGTGCAGGAAATCAGGAAGATCATTCAGTGTCCCCTAGATCCCACTAGACCAAATTATTCACGGTGGGCTTTGACCATATTTCCAAAAGCCATTCACCGCCCCCTCTCCCTTTGCCACCACGCCTCAGCCACCCTGTCCTCTTAATCACTCTACCTGAAGGACCTTGAGCCCATCTCTCTACCTGGCTGGCTCTTTCTAATCTTTCTGGCCTCAGTTCCTAAATCAACTTCCTAGCAATGCCAGCTCACGTTAATGTACCCATGGTCACTCGTGCTCACAGAGCTTGATTTTATTCCATCTACATGAGGTTGCCTTGTGTGTGTTTAAGGTTGGCATAACATTTCTCTCCTCCAACCAGAATAGCAGAAACTTGATTTGTCTTGCTCAATTGTTCATCTCTATTATTCAGAGTGGTGCCTAGCTATGCTATCTAGAAATATTTGTTCAGGAGGTGGACGGCTGAAATGGTCTATCACTGCTTGTATACAAAATGTCTCTTCTTAAGTCTAGGTAAAAAGAAAGCAAGCTGAAATACCTCTTTTTAGGTTTCAACATGAAACTTCCTCATGTATAATACATAAAAACAGAATTTTTTCCCCTCTAGGAGTGACTAATATATTCTCATATGAAAATGAGCATATTTTAAGATTTTGATGTTAATTATTCTTTCATTATGCTCTCTGGCTTTTTCCTGTGCAGCCGGGCTGTTAGATCTTCAATAGGGACAATACTATTTTCAGGAAGATTTTAAACGTGTATTTGATTTTTCACTTAGAAATATCTTAGGGGTCTTTTCGCTCTTGCAATCTGAACTGCGTTAATAGTAATTAAAAGAACAGATGGTTCTTCTAATAAGATGCCAAATGGTAGCATAACACAATGAAACTTTTATCAGCTGTGCCTACCACCTCCAAGTGACAGCCGACTGGGCAATGGAACCGAGCTTTGTCCTGGGCACTTTCCATAACAGTCTCCAAGAAATAAGAGGAAGATTGAAATCTAAGTTCTAAGTATGTGGTGCTAGAAACAAGATGAGCCTTGAATGAATATCTTAACATTTTTTCGGATTTGAAAGTTGAATTAACTAAAATAGAAGTGGAAACCGAAAAAAAAAATATATATATAAATATATATGTGTATATATATATATAAAATCTATTATCGCCTTCTCTTAATTCAGATGTAGACTAGAATGGAACTCTTCCTTTTGTTCTGAGGTAGGTCTGTTGTGTGATGTGACGGGTGGGTGCCAAGCCATAGTTAGATACAGGTGTGAAGCATCTACAGCTATGTCTTGGGCAATTGAGTGGCTTGATAAAATGATTGTTCAAAGAAAATTATGTTGAAAGCTGCACATAAGGGAGAGGAGTAGGCCCTTAAGATAACAATTCTAACCTGGTGTTATGGGTTGAAGTGTGCCCCCCCAAAAAACTCAAGAGTTAAGTCCTAACCCCCAAGCCCACATTCTAAATACATGACCTTATTTGGAAATAGGTTCATCACAGATGTAATTAGTTAAGATGAGGTCATACTGGAGTAGGGTGCTCCTCTAATCAAATGTGATGGTTGTCTTAACAAATGGAAATTTGGACACAGAGACATCTGGGTATTGACACTAATCCTAATCAGAACCAACAGGTATTACATTCTTAGTCTGAACATCCTGTGTTTTGACCCACGTGGTTCTCACAACGACCCCACGGGACAGGTACTGTTATTATTCCCACTTTACAGATGAGAACAGTAAGGAACAGAGATTAAGTGACTCGCCCGTGTTTATACGACTTTTGGTATCCCCACCAGCGTAATGCCCTGGTATTGTGGCTGGGAGCTCACAGGCCGGCTCTGGGTCGTGGCCCTGGTGAGACAGCAAGGCACAGGAACAGGGAGAGCGGAACAGAAGTGACACACCCAGAATCATTTAAGCCAAAGAATCAACAGAACTGGATTGGGGAGAAGAGTGCTCCAAGTGCTCGGTCTGAGGGATGGACGGGACAGTGATGGTGCTGGCAGGTGAAGGAGCCGGGGCGGGTGTCTGTTTTTACAGGGAAGGTATGCTGGGTCACTTAGGGTGTGTGACAAAAGTCAAGCTGGAGACAGAGCTTTGGGGACCAAGCTCTGAATGCCAAGAAGCCCTTGATGTGGACTGATGCCCAGGAACCCCCCAGGTCAGGAGTGGAGGAAAAGGGCCGGCAAGACACAGCAAGAGAAAGGAGGGGCGGAGACGCAGGAGGGTGTGGGATTCTGAGAACCAGGCAGGGAGGACTTCCAGAAAGGATGGTGCAGACGTCAGCTCTGCGTCTCACTGTCAGCATAAACTAGAATGCACACGTGACCCAAAAGACCTCCATGTCCTCTTCTGCCCGATGGGGCGATACTACATTCCAGGCGATACTGTGATGTCGAATAAGAACATCCATGTGGGTGCCTGCTAGAGAAAGGTGCTCTAGAATAGTTGTAATCTGCAATAAAATATAATGATAAAGCATTCCACTTGGCTAGATCAATAAAAATATTAAATATCTAGCTACAAACTGCTAAGCATATATACAATGAACTTAAAGCATGCTACAAATCATTACCAAAGGGCATAATAGTATAAGACTTGGGTAAATCAAGAGGCACAAACCCCAGAATTAGACAGCTTGATACTGCAAAAATGTCCATCTTCCACAAATGAAATTAATTGCATTTTGATTGATTTCTGAATGGTATTTATCTAGAACTCGACAAAAATCAATGTGGATTAAAACAAGATGTGATTTTTCATTCAGGAGATTAGGAAAAATTAAAATATGTGATAATAGATAGTCTTCACAGGGCGTGGGGATTGCATACCTACTGGTAGGAGTGTCAATTGGTGAAGTCTTGGTTTTTGGTGGGCACTCCAGTAACCTATTTCAAATGTTAAGAATTGCATACAGTTCCCTCCAGCTTGACCCTTCAAAGAGTCTGTCCTAATGAAACGCTCATACACATGCACACACCAATGTACACAGAAGAGGTACACTTCAGCCTTGTTTAAAAGTGAAAAACCATAAACAAACCTAAATGCCAATCAAGGCATGACTAAATGAAGTTCAGGTGTATCCATACTAGGCAGTCCTTTAAAGGACATAACGTAATAAAATAAAATTTAAGAAAATTTACACAGTTAAATAAAAAAATATAAATAATAAAAAAACCCTCAATATCACCAGTCAAAAAAAAAAAAAAGTAAGGTAAATGCATGCAGACTGCATACTGCATGCGAAGATCTGCAAGACATCAAATAAAGTGAGTATAGAACAATACATAATGTCCTGTATAAAAGGCAATGGATGTGTGTCTGTGCGTATAAATTTGTGTGTGTAAATGAACAGAGAGGAAGGTGTCAGAAGATATCCACCAAAATGTGAGCTATAGTCACCTCTGAAGTCACCAGTGGACTAGGGCAAGGGAAGGCAGAATTACAGGTTTTATTTCATAGTCTCATGTATTTGAATATCTTAAAGGAAGACTCCATTAGTGCACTGCTTGTGCAGTTGAAATTTATTTTGAAGAAGGTGTCAGTGGGTGGTGAGCATATGGACGCAGCAGGCGTAGACCAAACTCATTTGAGCAGCACGACAGAGGGGAAGGAGAGAAATCCAGGATAATATTTATGTTGGGAGTAAATGTGTCAAAAGATGGCCTCTCGTTTAGGCTGGTTTTCAATTTGATCACACTGATGCCTACGGAAAAGCCTAAGGGGGGCTTTCAATATTTACACCGGTCTTTGTAACCCTCCCTCCGACAACCCAGCCCCAGTGTCTCAGCTGGTAGGTAGCGGATCTCCTGATGTTCCAGCCCTACTTTGGTAACACAGGACTTTACCACTAACTGCATTCAATCTAGTCTGTTTGCATGTGTAGCACTGCCCCCTCCCCCCCCATGACAGGAGGCTCTCCAGGGCAGGTCAATCCCCATGTTTGCCTGACTTACCTACTGTTTTCCCCCCACCTCTCACACTGTTGAATTAAATGCTTGTTTGAATACTGATGACATACTTATTTTGGATTTTTCCCGAAAATAGGCTCGGTACATAGGGCCTGTTGTCAGGATCTGCTGTGCTTACAAAAGTGTCACCAAGATATTCAAAGGAATCCTGAAGCACCAGCTTGGACCTTGGGCTGCCTGGAAGAAATCACTTGGCCAAAAATGATGATGCTACCCCTGCACACGGGGCCTGAAGAATAAACTAGCAACCCTGGGCTTGGATTCGATAAGTAAGGAGGGATTTGGCGTACATATGTTTAAATTCTCCCAGAGCAATCTAAGATATTTTTCTTATGTAAATAAAATTCTCTCAGTGAAATTCTCCAGCAGTTAAATGAGGCTCAATTATAGACTACTAATTTCAGCCTGCACACTGCATTCCAACTGTATACCTAATTACCCTATTTAGTCTGTTAATGATCAGATCTTCGTTTTTGAGCAGATAGTGCAGTCTGCCATTAATCTTTCCTCTAGTTAGATTCCTAGTTATTTAAAAGAATAAATCCTTGGAAAGAATGGAATTTGATTTTTAAAGGAATTATTTTAAGGATTTTTTTTTTTAAAGAGCCGAAGAAGGTTATAAAATTTAAATTGTATGTCCTCATTTATATGATGAAAAAAATGGTTTGGGGCCCTGACATCTAGGAACAAATATTTTGGTGGGGGAGAGAATCAAAACAAGTAAATAGACAGAGAAAATAATTACAAAATGTGATAAGTGTTCTTAAGAGAATTAAGGCAAGGAGGTTGAATCCACATAAAGAGAACTGCTGTTTAGACAGTGTAGGGGAGGAAGGGTTTCTGTGGAGGGTGCTTTTCACAGGAGGCACAGTGGATGGGAGAGTAGGGCTGAGAAGAAAGAAAGGAAAGCATGTGCAAGCGTCCTGAGGTGGAGAAATGGTGGCAGGTTCAAGGAGCTCGAATAAAATATGTTTTGAACACAGAATTGACTGGCTGTGGATTTGGCCTGGAAGCTGAGGTGAGGTCAGAAGCAACTTGTAGGTTTTGGGGAGGGGTTCTGGGCGGCTGGAGAGAAAAGCCTTTTCTGGAAAGGAGAAGCTTTGGGCCATGGCACTGGTTGTCCGCGGGTGACTTAATTTGGACTTCTGGGCTTTAACAGGTTGCTGGGAAGGTAGGAAAAAGAATGCCATGAGCGCTGCTTGCCGTTTCGGGGTAACTCACATCTGGAAAGGCACATCAACAGGATTCCCTGTCCCACGAGATTTCTGACTTTGAGGCAGAAAGGGCATGCATATTTCATGTCGATCACCTGTTCCAGTTGTGGCTGTGTGATACATTGCTCATTAAAAAGCAACCTGTTCAGAAGGGAAAAGAAAGAGTTGGAGAACAAAGCACTGTGCTTCAACCCGCAGTGACTGTACTTACGTGGCCTAACCATGCTGGGGACCCAAGAGGCGTGGAAGCCCCTGGGCTTACTGGTGAAACACAGTGAAAATTAACCATAAAGTTAGTCTGCCTCATGCATAGGATATATGGTTACAGGAAATAATTTAGAAAAATAGGAAGAGTTAAGGCTGAAAATAGACACAGTGGCCACTTAATATGACAGGGTAATGGTTCTTCCCATGGCGGGCAGTGACCTATTAATGGGCTGTGAAATCAATTTCATGGACTGTAACTTTGTTTTTTAAAAAATAAAATAGAGTAGATAGAACGAATTGGCATGCATCACAAATAGGAGGGCTAAGTCTTTTATGAAAGCTTTGTTTGAATTCACAGGTGCCCATTCAGGACTGTGGAGGTGTTTGTATATGTCTCTATACGTGTGTCTGTTTGTATATGTCTCTATACATGCGTCTCTGTATACATATGTGCTTACTGGGTCCCGATACAAAATGTCTTTTTCACTATGTATTTCTTACTGTGAGTCAAGGAAAAAGGGTTTGAAGAGCACCATTCAGCATCTGGCGATCTGGCTCTTCTTTTTTTTCGTTAGGTTTCCCACCTCCAGGCAAGTCTAATGGTCTTCATATATTTGAGATACTTAAAGTCTTCCCTTTGTGTATGCAGACTGGCAAGGCTATATGGCCACAGATATGGCTGTATTTACAGCCACCGTGGCAGACAAAGCAGCTGACTTCTTTTCTAGGCTGCATCATTTGAAGGTCTTAGATTATCTCTGTTTCTTGACAATGCAAGAAGATGTTTACAGGAATTACAGTGAGTTGATTGAGCATTCGTGCAAATCTGTACGCAAGTATATACTTACAAACCTCCCCCCATGGTAGAAATCATGTCAGATACAGGTCCTGGAGATTAGATACCAGATCCTCTTGGTTTTAAGTGGCCTGACCCAATGGGATTGGGTAGAAGCAACACCAGCTTTCATGTCTTAGAGCCTCTGGCTATGAGCGTAACTCCGTTTCCCAAATGGCTTCTCAAGATCTAGCTGATCATGAAACCCATTGCCTGGCAGTGTCTTTCCTAACAAAACATTACTAATACAGTCATATAGCAATTGCCCACCATATGCAGAGCTGGTAATAGGGCTGAAGGTAACCCCATGACTAAAGGCTAATTTCTAGTTATAGGGAAAGAAAACTCACCATAAAAGTATGAGTCATACAAAGCAGGGTGAAACCGTGCCAGTTGAATACACACATGTGTTGAGGTAAAAAAGACTGAAAAATAATATGTCATGATAATCAGGATGGGATAGGACCCACTGTTGGTACACAGGCTGATGAGATTCTACAAAGAAGTGCCATGGGAACACACTGTGAGAAGTTTTTACCCTGCGTGCCTTATCAATGCTTCCGAGTCTTCCAAAGGGAAAGCCTCCGGAGGGTGCCCCTGACCTACCCACCAGTTGTGTGCCTCTGCCTTCCCTCTGCTCTGATTCTCAGGATGTTCTATGAGGACGAATGATCTCTGCTCCTCCTCCAACACTTGTTGATCCCTTTTTCTTTTTTATTAATCACAGGTAAAGTAAGCCACTGGCTAAGAGCCTTTGGAAGGCAGGTGTATCTAGCCAGAATTTAGTATCACTGTTTTGCTTTCACTATATTTGTGTTGTTTTTAATCTGAAAATTTCTTATTAAGTTTTTTATTTTAATTCCAATATAGTTAATGGACAGTGTGATATTAGTTTCAGGTGTACAATATAGTGACTCAACACTTCCATACAACACCCGGTGCTCATCACGACAGGTGCACGCCTTCATCCCCATCACCTATTTCCCCCATCTCCCCACCCACCTCCCCTCTGGTGACCATTAGTGTGTTCTCTGTAGTTAAGAGTCTGGTTCTTGGTTTGCTTCTCTCTCTCTCTTTTTTTTTTTCCTTCATTTTTTTTTCCGGTTTTTATATTCCAAGTATGACTGAAATTTGTCACTATATTTGTATTTGATGCACACAAACACACATATACATGGCTAATGATACTACTTAAAGGCAGAAATGCACATTTTCTTTATAATTACGTTGCCTTCAGACAATATGAGTTATGTAGACAGATAAATAATAGTGAAGCTGATATCCAGTGACTGCAGAAATCATAACGGTGGTTCATGAATGACCGAACTTTGAGACGCACTATGTGCATGATGCTTCCAAGGACAGTGAGTTATATATGCTGTTGCTTGGAGAAAAGGATGGCCAGAGAAATTCGGACTCACAGAGAGCCAGGCCTGGACAAAGCAGGTGACCTGGGGTAGCACAGGACAGGCCGCCCGTGTGCTACACCACTGAGGTCCTGAAGAGTACAGCGGGTTTCTGGGAGGCCCTGGGCTTGGTGCCAGGATAGTGGCAGATGATTTCCAGATTGCAAGGCAAGAGCTAAACCCAAGTGAAGCAGAAGTCAAATTGTGGTTGAAGAGGGAGCAGAACCGGGAGGATGTAGACAATATTGCCAAAGCCAGGCAGGAAGACAGTTGGCCCCTGGGGAAGCCACTGGGGCAGCATGGGGCCAGGGCGCAGAGAGGGCAGAGGGCTCAGCTTCACGACAGGGGGTCCCTGGTGCTTTAGAGGAAGTTCAGGCCTCACAGCAAATCTGTTTCTTCTGACTCGCCCTCCTCTCGTGTCCACAGTCCCTCCTCCTTCCATTTCTCATGTAACTGAAGAAGTACAAACCCCCCGCAGGCAGAAAATGTTCATTTGTGTGCCTATCATGCAGAATGTCCACTGTTACCATTCTTATGCACTCTATGTATTTTAATGAAAGAAATGATGCTTTACAGAGAAAGGTAAATTCCTCTCTTTGTTCCCTCCGCTGCCCTATCTTTTCCTCCCAAAATGCCATCATTATCAGGAATTTATCCTATGTATTCGGCTCAGTTTTTATTCCACTGCACACGCCTACATGCATCCATTAACTGGACATCTATTGTTCTGTATCTTCTTTCTTTTTTTAAATTTACATAAACAGCTTACTGTTTATCATGGAAAAACTTGCTCTTTCCACCCAACATTATGCTTTTTAAACTCTCTCCATGTTGATATAGAGAAACATAATTCGTTTTTTTAATAGAAGTATAGCATCATATTGTATAAATAGAAGTCATGCTAAGCACCGCAATGACGCTCAGGGGAGACATGTGTCTTTCTGGGTTTTTCTTTTCATTGCTGTAGTCTCAGCACCTGGAACAGTGCGACACACACACACACACACACACACACACACACACACACACACACACACACAGTAGTTGCTCATTAAGTATACATCCAACAATGAATACATCCATTCATTCCACTACTCAGGGACTTTGAGAGTCCACAATTACAAAGAGTCTCCTAAGACAAGCTTTCCCGGGATCTCTCTGGCACACCTGTGAATGTATCACTGACACGTCTTCCTACATATATAATTATTGGGTTGAGAACTTGTGTTTTTAATTTTCCTGGCTCCTCTGCAATGCGTGTGACTTCTGAAAGGTCTGACATCTCACATGGTGGGTCACTGCTCTGGCTGAGGAGACTGGTGTTTGCCAGCCCACCGAGGGTGGGGCCAGAGGGCATGCTGTTGGTTTTGCAATGCCTCTTCCTCCCCAGTATACATTTTTTAAGTTGATAAACCTCGGGGCACCAAGGTGGTTCAGTCGGTTAAGCATCTGACTCTTGCTTTCAGCTCAGGTCGTGATCTCAGGGTCGTGAGCTCAAGCCCTGTGCCCGGCTCCACGCTCAGCCCAGCGTCTGCTTGAGATTCTCTTTCTCTCCCTCTGCCCCCTGGCCCCCGCGTGTGTTCTCTGTCTCTAAAATAAATACATGAATCTTTTTAAAAAGTTGATAAACCTGAAAGGAGAGGTAGAGTTACTCCAAGTAATGAAATAATCCTAAATATAAAATAAGTGAGTATAATGATTCACAGCCAGGGACAGGGATCCTCGTTCGGCCAATGGGGTATTGTCAATACCAGCCTCACTGCCTTCAAGCAGAGTCCCTTTCTAACCAGGGTTGTCAGTGGTAACAACGAGCTCAGGGTGGATGTAGCCCTTACCATCATGCCAGGACTGCACTGGATAAACATTAACGCACATCACTGTGTAAAAGCAATATCATGCTCCATTAATTACACCCGCGGCAATGTACTAGCCTTGTAGCTCCTAACACGATGCTTTTATTTCATTTTTCCTTAGGCCACCTCCCAGGCAAATATAAATGAAATAAGGCCTTTGAAAAGAAACACTTGAATAAAACATTTATTTTTCATCGCCAAGCAACTCTTAATGGGTTTTGTAACCTCCTCAGAACAATTAAAAGGAATACACATACAGGATCCTAAATCTCTTCAAAGATTTTCAAATTCTGAGCCCTCAGCTGAAGGCAATTGTAGAATGTACAAGGCTCTTTCCGAGACCTGCTTTGAGCATGCGTGGGTGTCATTAGCTGCACAGGGACTGGGGTGGTATGGGGACCCCTTGGCCAGGCATTTGAGCCATTGCCCAGGCCCTGCCACTACGTGGAAAGCACCTGGCGCCCCCTGCTGGCACTTCTGAGGCCCCACAGGCTCGCCCTGGGGGACAGGACTGAACCCGTATGTGGTGGGAAACACAGTGTGGGAAATGCTCTCGCAAATGAAATAGCCAATTCCTGTGGGATCTGCATGACCTTAATACTTCCTCATAATGACACGTGGTTTCCACTTTATTAATCTCTAGCCAATTCCTGTTCACTCTTTCTTGGGCCCGGATAGAGACCAGTGATCAGCAGAATTCTATTTTATAATGGTACCCTGTCAGATTACTTTTCAGTTTAAAGTGTAAGCAATCACGATTCTCAATTCTACATATGTTTCTTAATTATTATTGTTATGACTTTAGGGTAGTCAAGTGAAACAGTGGGAGTGGAGAAGGAGCAAAGAAATCTGTAACTGGATCAATTAATTGTAAACACCACTGTACTCAGACCAGCCTCCTAATTATTACTTTTAATTGCATTTTTGCGATACAACCATCTAACGAATTTTCTTTTAGAATATTGAGATAAAATTCCTCCTTGGATTCCTTTTGGTCATTTATGTCATGAAAACATGGCGTATTATTTAGAATCTTATTTTCCTATTTTTCTTTCAAATAGTTTAATATAGTCAACAGTCAAATGTGGGTTATAGCAACATTCATTTCTGACAATGTAAAAGATTATTATGAAATGCTTGCATAGAAGAAGCTAGAGATGGTGGGTCAATATAATAAACATCCATTTAATGAGCAGCAGAGCAGTCAGGTAAGGAAAATCCTTAGGGATCTATAAGTGAGGAAGAAATCAAACACTCTAGAGAAAAGATCTCATTGATGCTGTGGTTCTTGTGGGACATCTGCTCTCCTAGCAAGCATTGAGGAAAGAAAAGAGAAGGCTTTAGTCCTACACGAGGTGAGGAAGCCTCTGCAGAAATTCAAAACCTCCCCCACAGGGCAGACCAGAAGAGAACAATTCTTAGCAAACACCCTTGCTTGTTTCTGCCTGGGCTTTGGGTATGAAACATGTCTAACCACAGCACAAGCCTGGCTCAGGTTTGGGGTTTAGATGTATACTACCTGCAGGGCCTAAGAAACTTTATGCCAAGAAATTAGCATAGAGTGACCCAGTTTCCAAGAGCAATGGATGGACGCAAGGGTCCATCTTCCTTGGAGAACCAAGCTACCAGGGATGTTTAAGCCCAACCCTGAGTTCCCAATCCAAAACCATGGAATATAGTAAAGAACAATTTACTCTAAGAAAAGTCAGAAGAAACAACAGAGATCCCAGATAATGGAATAACTGGGTACAGATTACTCATTAGTATTTTTGAAATGTTTGCAGAAATGTAAAATGGCCACATGCACCCCAATGTTCATAGCAGCAATGTCCACAATAGCCAAACTGTGGAAGGAACTGAGATGCCCTTCAACAGATGAATGGATAAAGAAATGTGGCCCATATATACAATGGAATATTACTCAGCCATCAGAAAGGATGAATACCCAACATTTGCATCAGCATGGATGGGACTGGAGGGGGTTATGCTAAGTGAACTAAGTCAAGCAGAGAAAGTCAATTATCCTATGGTTTCACTTATTTGTGGAACATAAGGAACAGCATGGAGGACATTAGGAGAAGGAAGGGAAAAATGAAGGGGGAGAAATCGGAGGGGGAGACGAACCATGAGAGACGATGGACTTCAGGAAACAAACTGAGGGTTACAGAGGGGAGGGGGGTAGGGGGATGGGTTAGCCTGGTGATGGGTATTGAGGAGGGCACGTACTGCATGGAGCACTGGGTGTTATGAACAAACAATGAATCATGGAACACTGCACCAAAAACTAATGATGTAATATATGGTGATTAACATAACAATAAAAAAATTAAAAAAAAAAACTAATGATGTACTGTACGGTGACTGACATAATAAAAAAATATTAAAAAAAGAAAAATTTCTAATTAAAATGTACATTTTTCAACCAAGTTGCATAATAATATTAAAAGAAAATATCAAGTCAAAAAAAGAAATATAAAACTGAATCAAAAAGAAGAAAAAGAAACAAGAGAGCATGAAAAAAGATAAATTACATAAAGAAAATACAATGATTAAAAATCAAAATTAATCCTTGATATAAATACTTAGATAAGATACAGGGAGATTCATGTACTATAAAATATATCTAAAGAAATTACCCAAAATATTGCTTAAAGAGGAAAAAAAACAAATAGGAACGAGAGGTTAAGAAACTGGGAGAGAGAGATCGGAGATCTGTATGCCTACTTACTAGTCCAGTAAGAGGAAGCAGAAAACATGGCAGACAAGCAATGTTTGGAGAGAAAGACCTGACAATGTCCTGTAATTGATAAGAACAGGAGTCTGCCAATAGCGCAGGCTCTCCTGGACTCCAGGATGTGCTCCCAGGAAGGCCAGGTACTCAAGGAAGGAAGGAGGGCCCAAGGGAGTGATAAGCAAAGGCGCTGGTAAGAATGGGTAACTCTAAAGAAATAACGGCGGCATAAAGTGGTCATAATAATAACAACCAAAAGGATAGATATAAAAACTAAGATGCACCCAAAACGCTGGGCAGCGAAAACCTGTGAGACGGGAGGGATGTCACGGGAGTCAGGGTGTTCTCAAGTCCTGTGTTAACTGAGCATGAGGTAGGCCAGTAGCATTACATTCGCACCCAGAGGAAAGCAATCACTTTGTATGATATGGATCTGCATCTGCTATGCCACCGAAGTCTTAACCTGGGAGGCATATACTTACTATTTGAGAAAGCAGACCACGTACTTTGCAGTTTGCAAAGAAGTTTTATGGCCATCACTGTATTGAATCTCCATAGCAAAACCATGAACATAAAGGCCATTTTAAGACACAAACTCTCATTCTCCATTGATTCCTCAGACTGTGTTCTTTGAAAATATTTGACACCAATCTAAGAAATGTCGACTTTGCATTTTGAGATGTGTGTCCAGTCTTACTAAAGACTATGAGAATGCATTCCAATGCAAATGGGGTATGGTTACATGAGTTCATTGCTCAAGAGTAAGCAAGCCTTTCTTTTTCTTTTTTCTTCAATTCCCTACATTTTCTTCCCACATTTTCTCACCTAGTAATTGTTTACAAATTCCATGTGGAACACGTTCATTTCCTGTTGGTTTACGTAAACATTTCTCCCAGCAAATACGGTGGAGAATATAACCATCCCATACCAGTCAGACTCTGGTGGTATACAACATGGTCAATTTACCTTTTCCTTCAATCTAATTCAACATCTGTTTAATCAAATCAGGGTAATCCTTTATAAAGAATGAATAAAAATCCCTTGCATTTTAAGAAAATTTGCTTTCTTCTTGAGAGAGAGTATGAAAGGGCTTTCTCCAGCATATATTTTACTCATTTTGATACCTTCTGATAAATTATTCTTGTGTCATGCTGAGAAAACTTCAACTTGTCATTTGAGCGAGGATATAATAAAGTCGTTATAAGTGTCTAGCACTGAAGCCATCTTTCTTTCATTTCTGGATATTAAATGTTAATTAGAGAATATCCCTTCAAATACTCAATATTTTATACAGAGAAATAGCATAAATGAAGGCCATAAGGAAAAATGTTATAAAAAACACACCAGACTGGTGGGTACTACTTTTTTCCTGGCTCATTCCAAAGACATCCACTGTATATAACAAATACCACAAAGGATGGTACAAAAGCAGGGATGAAGTTCCATCACAGATACTTTATAGGCATATTTTTACCAAGTTCTTTGTTAAATTCTTCAAATCATTTTAATCATATGAACCAAGCTGACAAGGGTTGTACCACCAAAATCATAGCTAAAGTGTTACGTTTATATAATGAAATTTTTGAATGAATAAAATAAAAACACTGATTTCACTTAAAAAAAAAAAACAACATAGCTAAAGTGCAACTGAAATCTGGATTCAACTGCCTTAGATTAATGAAAGGGAGGAGAACAGCATACCCTTAACTCTTGTTCTAAAAAGAAAATATACGGTGTTATTATCACTAGATGGATAAGCAACTCCCCAAAAGATTGTCTTCATGTACCCTGGCCAACTTTTGTGCCTGCACAGTTTCCTATATCCAATTGCCACCATACACCTGATCTCACACATATAATGTTCACTTAGCACGTAGAGGAAAACTTGAAAACAGAGTTTTTGTGAGAATGTGGAAGTGAGAGAACATCTGTGTAGTTGAGGAGAAAAAATAAGGCACAAGGTACCTTTCGGGGAAGGCAGATTGTGTGGCCAGAGACGTGAACCTGGGTGTTCAGGGCCTTGGGGATCATTGTCAGATATTATGGAGAAAAAAATCCCATTTGTTGCCTGTTCATCACCTGACTCTCCCTCCTGCCCCTGTGGAAACCTCTTGGGGAGGGGAGTTGCAAGCATATGAGGGAGGGAGAGCCTGATGTTGTCTCAGGTGAGTTTTGCATAACCACGTTTCCTCTGACTTCTCTCGCCCAGTTTAAAATTCAGATCTTCTCAGGAGGCCTGTTCCTAATTTCAATATTCAGTCAAAGCTCAATTTTTGTTCATTTTTTTCTCCACTGCATAGAAGTAAAGAACATGGAGTCTATCAATCATCTGTTAGACAGCAACAACTTTAGAAGGATCTATAATAGCCAACCAAGAGACGGCAATCTTTGTTTTCAAACTGACAGGTGCAAAAAGGAGATTTGAATGATACATGGCAGGGAGATGGAAGGCCTTTGATGAGTTGATTGCCAATGCAACTTGTTTTGTGTCTTGCCTTTGGCTTCATCTTTCAGTATAGCATCTGTATTAGTTTCTCAGGGCAACCATGACAAAGTACCACCAACGGGGTGCTTTAAACCAGACAGGGTTCTCTTACATTTCTGGAGACCAGGAGTATGAAATAGAGTTGCTGGCAGGGCCATGTTCCCTCCAAAGCCTCTAGATTGGGATCCTTCCTTACCTCCTCCAGGTTCTGGTAGCCCTGAGCATTGCTTGGCTTGCAGCCGTGTAACTCTGATCTCTACCGCTGTCTTCAAGCGACCATGTCCCCTCTGTGTCTGTGTCCAGTTTTCCCTCTTCTTAAGAGGACACCAGTCATGTTGGATCAAGGACCACCCTACTCCAGTCTGACCTCTTCTTAACTGATTACATCTTTAGTGATCTATTTTCAAATACAGTCACATTCTGAGCTACTGGCAGGTGCGGGCTTCAACATATAATTTTGGAGGACACCACTTAACCTATAATGGCATCTCAAAGCAGCTCACCTCTGCCCATCTCATGTAGAACAAGGTTAAAACAAGAGGGAGCAAACTATACCCACAGTTTTTTGCAAGAGAGGGAAGGTGGAGAGAGAGTTTTGCCTAAGAGAATAGCTTTATCATGGAAAACGATTTCAAGATCTACAACAATTCCTATCAGATGGATCAAGTTGCATGAAATCACTGTAGTCTTGAACACCCTCCATGGAGCATTCCCTGCCATATAAGCATGTACACACAGATGCTCCTACCCCAGAATGAGCACCGATGTGTATTTACTCGTTCCAAGGAGCTTTAAACAAAAATCCAACGTTGTAGTAAAAAGTCTATGGGTGCATAAACACAAAACACAGAAATCCTGATGGACGCTGAATTTTAGACAATGTGCCCACTTCCTCTTTGAGAAAAGAATGCCATAATTCTTAAGACAAATTATAGGCAAAAAATGCAGAACATCAAAGAACACCTGGCTCAGTTTAATCAAATGAAATAATGTGTCCGCGAGTGAATTCGAAGTACAACTACAAAGTATTCTAATTTTCTTTCTTTCAGGAGGAATACTTAATTTTGTCTGCTCACACTGAGCTTTACCCCGCCCTCCAATGTGTTCACGCTCACCATGGAGTTTTTCTCTAGGCAAGTGTGAGAGTGAGTGCGACGTCAATGCAAGACATCCCCAGAATGCATGCTCCTTATGAACTGGTGTAAGGTGGCATGCCCCACAGCACCCTGCAGAGCGTGGCATGTATTCATTCAATAAATACTTGCTTACCACCAGTGTTTAGAGAAGTATCATGCCATTGCTTACTGAAAGTTCCTTATCACAAAGAAATTGAAGAATTGCTAACTCCATAATGTCACTCGGGTAGAGTACGTGAATACAGTTTGCATATCCTAGTACTTGGAATGTGGCCTGGGCCATCTCAGAGGAAAGGAATTGTGGTCAGTCCCTTCTGTCTTCCACTCTGCGGGATGGTGAGGTACAGAGAGGGGAGTTTGGGCTATGGGGACCTATACTTACCAACAACCCCCAGAGGATGAGTCCACACTTCGTCATCACTCCTTTCAAAAATACTTTCTGGGGCGGAGCAAGATGGCAGAGGAGTAGGAGACCTGGATTTCCATCTGGTCTCAGGAATTCAGCTGAATAGGGATCAGACCATTCTGAACACCTACGAACTCAACAGGAGACCGAAGAGAAGAATAGCAACAACTCTCTGAACAGAGAAGCGACCACTTTCTGGAAGGTAGGGCGTGCGGAGACGTGAATCTGAGGCGATATTCGGGAGGATAGATGGCGGGGGAGGGGGCCTCCGTCGGCCGCTTCTGGCAAGTGCTAGAGCCGCGGAGCACAAAACTGGAACTTTTAGAAGTCAGCTCCGCGGAGGGACGTTGCTCCAGTGGCTAAGCGGGGGGTGGAACCCTCGCGGGACAGTGTGGTCTCAGGACCCTCGGGGTCACAGAAAGACCGGGGGAGCCTGAGTGCGGCAGAGCTCCCAGGTATCGGAGCGGGGAAGCCGGCTGCAGAGACGGAGCCAAGGCGCGGGCTCTCAGCTCGGGGTTGCCATACACTGTGATCCACGGCCCAGTCGGGCCACTGCTCCTCCAGCAGGGACCCAACAAGCGGCAGAGCTGGGGAGACTCCCCTTCCTCCCCCGGGAGGAGCGGCGCGGGAGCGCACCGCAGGGATCTGCTGGGTTTGGAGACTCGACACGGGGTCGGGTGCCAGAGATAGAAACGCTTGGTCACAGGCCGGGTGAGCACGGAGTGCGGCCGGAGACCAGGGAGACTGGAGTGACTGCTTTTCTCTGGGGGCGCACTGAGGAGCGGGGCCCCGAGTTCTCAGCTCCTCCGGGTGGATATTGGGAGGCCACCATTTTCACCCTTGTCCTCCAAAGCTGTACCGAGAGCTTGCAGGAAACAAAAGCTCCTGAGAGCAAACCCGAGCAGCTTGCTTAGCCCGGACAGACAAGTGCAGCTCGGGAGAAGAGTTATGTAACCTACAATGTTAGAAACATTAGATTGGCAACAGACCTATCCACAGACACCTGGCAGGCCAGAAAGGACCTGCATGATATCTTCAGAGCACTAAACGAGAAAAATATGCAGCCAAGAATATTATATCCAGCTAGGCTATCATTGAAAATAGAAGGAGAGATAAAAAGCTTCCAGGACAAACAAAAACTAAAGGAATTTGCAAACACGAAACCAGCCCTACAAGAAATATTGAAAGAGGTCCTCTAAGCAAAAAGAGAGCCTAAAAGCAGCATAGATCAGAAAGGAACACAGACAATATACAGTAACAGTCATCTTACAGGCAATACAATGGCACTAAATTCATACCTTTCAATAGTTACCCTCAATGTAAATGGGCTAAATGCCCCAATCAAAAGACACAAGCTATCAGATTGGATTAAAAAACAAAACCCATCAATATGCTGTCTGCAAGAGACTCATTTGAGACCCAAAGACACCCCAAGATTGAAAGTGAGGGGGTGGAAAACCATTTACCATGCTAATGGACACCAAAAGAAAGCTGGGGTGGCAATCCTTATATCAGGCAAATTAGATTTTAAACCAAAGACTGTAATAAGAGATGAAGAAGGACACTATATCCTACTTAAAGGGTCTATCCAACAAGAAGATCTAACAATTGTAAATATCTATGCCCCTAACGTGGGAACAGCCAATTATATAAGGCAATTAATAACAAAACCAAAGAAACACTTTAACAACAATACAAGAATAGTGGGGGACTTTAACACCCCCCTAACTGAAATGGACAGATCATCTAAGCAAAAGATCAACAAGGAAATAAAGACTTTAAATGACACACTGGACCAAATGGAATTTACAGACATATTCAGAACATTCCATCCCAAAGCAACAGAATACACATTCTTCTCTAGTGCCCATGGAACATTCTCCAGAATTGATCACATCCTAGGTCACAAATCAGGTCTCAACTGGTACCAAAAGATTGGCATTATTCCCTGCATATTTTCAGACCAAAATGCTTTGAAACTAGAACTCAATCAGAAGAGGAAAGTCGGAAAGTACTCAAATACATGGAGGCTAAAGAGCATCCTACTAAAGAATGAATAGGTCAACCAGGAAATTAAAGAAGAATTAAAAAAATTCATGGAAACCAATGAAAATGAAAACACAACTGTTCAAAATCTTTGGGATACAGCAAAGGCAGTCCTGAGAGGAAAGTATATAGCAATACAAGCCTTTCTCAAGAAACAAGAAAGGTCTCAAATACACAACCTAACCCTACACCTAAAGCAGCTGGAGAAAGAACAGCAAATAAAGCCTAAACCCAGCAGGAGAAGAGAAATAATAAAGATCAGAGCAGAAAGAAATCAATGAAATAGAAACCAAAAGAACAATAGAACAGATCAACGAAACTAGGAGTTGGTTCTTTGAAAGAATTAACAAGATTGATAAACCCCTGGCCAGACTTATCAAAAAGAAATGAGAAATGACCCAAATCAACAAAATCATGAATGAAAGAAGAGAGATCACAACCAACACCAAAGACATACAAACAATTCTAAGAACATATTATGAGCAACTCTATGCCAGCAAATTAGATAACCTGGAAGAAATGGGTGCATTCCTAGAGATGTTTCAACTACCAAAACTGAACCAGGAAGAAATAGAAAACCTGAACTGACCTATAACCACTAAGGAAATTGAAGCAGTCATCAAAAATCTCCCAACAAACAAAAGCCCAGGGCCAGATGGCTTCCCAGGGGAATTCTATCAGACGTTTAAAGAAGAATTAATACCTATGCTCCTGAAACTGTTCCAAAAAATAGAAATGGAAGCAAAACTTCCAAACTCATTTTATGAGGGCAGCATTACCTTGATCCCAAAACCAGACAAAGACCCCATCAAAAAGGAGAATTACAGACCAATATCCTTGATGAACATGGATGCAAAAATTCTCACCAAAGTACTAGCCAATAGGATCCAACAGTACATTAAAAGGATTATTCACCATGACCAAGTGGGATTTATCCCTGGGCTGCAAGGCTGGTTCAACATCCACAAATCAATCAATGTGATACAATACATTAACAAAAGAAAGAACAAGAATCATATGATCCTCTCAATAGATGCAGAAAAAGCATTTGACAAAGTACAGCATCCTTTCTTGATCAAAACTCTTCAGAGTATAGGGATAGAGGGTACATACCTCAATATCATAAAAGCCATCTATGAAAAACCTACAGCCAATATCATTCTCAATGGGGAAAAGCTGAGAGCTTTTCCCCTAAGGTCAGGAACGCGGCAGGGATGTCCACTCTCACCACTGCTATTCAACATAGTATTAGAAGTCCTAGCCACAGCAATCAGATGACAAAAAGAAATCAAAGGCATCCAAATCGACAAAGAGGAAGTCAAACTCTCACTCTTTGCAGATGATATGATACTGTACGTGGAAAACCCAAAAGACTCCACCCCAAAACTGCTAGAACTCATACAGGAATTCAGTCAAGTAGTAGGATATAAAATCAATGCACAGAAATCAGTGGCATTCCTATACACCAACAACAAGACAGAAGAGAGACAAATCAAGGAGTCGATCCCATTTACAATTGCACCCAAAACCATAAGATACCTAGGAATAAATTTAACCAAAGAGGCAAAGGATCTGTACCCAGAAAACTATAAAATACTCATGAAAGAAATTGAGGAAGACACAAAGAAATGGAAAAACGTTCTATGCTCATGGATTGGAAGAACAAACATTGTGAAGATGTCAATGCTACCTAGAGCAATCTACACATTCAATGCAATCCCCATCAAAATACCATCCACCTTTTTTAAAGAAATGGAACAAATAGTCCTAAAATTTGTATGGAACCAGAAGAGACCCCGAATAGCCAAAGGAATGTTGAAAAAGAAAAGCAAAGCTGGCGGCATCACAATTCCGGACTTCCAGCTCTATTACAAAGCTGTCATCATCAAGACAGTATGGTACTGGCACAAGAACAGACACATAGATCAATGGAACAGAATCGAGAGCCCAGAAATGGACCCTCAACTCTATGGCCAACTGATCTTTGACAAAGCAGGAAAGAATGTCCAATGGAAAAAAGACAGTCTCTTCAACAAATGGTGTTCGGAAAATTGGACAGCCACATGCAGAAGAATGAAACTGGACCATTTGCTTACACCACACACAAAAATAGACTCATAATGGTTGAAAGACCTAAACCTGAGACAGGAGTCCATCAAAATCCTAAAGGAGAACACAGGCAGCAACCTCTTCGACCTCAGCCACAGCAACTTCTTCCTAGAAACATCGCCAAAGGCAAGGGATGCCAGGGCAAAAATGAACTATTGGGATTTCATCAAGATAAAAAGCTTTTGCACAGCAAAAGTCAGTCAACAAAACCAAAAACAGTCAACAAAACCAAAAGACAACCAACAGAATGGGAGAAAATATTTGCAAATGACATATCAGATAAAGGGCTAGTATCCAAAATCTATAAAGAATGTATCAAACTCAACACCCAAAGAACAAATAATCCAATCAAGAAATGGGCAGAAGGCATGAACAGACATTTTTCCAAAGAAGACGTCCAAATGGTCGACAGACACATGAAAAAGTGCTCAACATTGCTCGGCATCAGGGAAATCCAAATCAAAACCTCAATGAGATACCACCTCACACCCAATAGAATGGCTAAAATTAACATGTCAGGAAACGACAGATGTTGGCGGGGATGCAGAGAAAGGGGAACCCTCCTACACTGTTGGTGGGAATGCAAGCTGGTGCAGCCACTCTGGAAAACAGTATGGAGGTTCCTCAAACCGTTGAAAATAGAGCTACCATAAGATCCAGCAATTGCACTACTGGGTATTTAACCCAAAGATACAAATGTAGGGATCCGAAGGGGTATGTGCACCCCAATGTTTGTAGCAGCAATGTCCACAGTAGCCAAACTGTGGAAAGAGCCAAGATGTCCATTGACAGACGAATGGATAAAGAAGATGTGGTATATATACACAATGGAATATTATGCAACCATCAAAAGGAATGAGATCTTGCCATTTGCAATGACGTGGATGGAACTGGAGGGTGTTATGCTGAGTGAAATAAGTCAATCAGAGAAAGACATGTATCATATGACCTCACTGATAGGAGGAATTCTTAATCTCAGGAAACAAACTGAGGGTTGCTGGAGTGGTGGGGGGTGGGAGGGATGGGGTGGCTGGGTGATAGACATTGGGGAGGGTATGTGCTATGGTGAGCGCTGTGAATTATGCAAGACTGTTGAATCACAGATCTGTACTTCTGAAACAAATAATGCAATATATGTTAAGAAAAAAAAGAAGAAGAAGAAGATAGCAGGAGGGGAAGAATGAAGGGGGGGAAATCGGAGTGGGAGACCAACCATGGGAGACGATGGACTCTGAGGAACAAACTGAGGGTTCTAGAGGGGAGGGGGGTGGGGGGATGGGTTGGCCTGGTGATGGGTTATTAAAGAGGGTGCTTTCTGTGTGGAGCAGTGTGTGTTATGCACAAACAATGAATCATGGAACACTACATCCAGAACTAATGATGTAATGTATGGTGATTAACATAACAATAAAAACATTTTAAAAAAAGTAAGAGATGCTGAACTCTAGGAAAGAAACTGAGGGTTGCTGGAGGGGACAGTGGGGATGGGGTAACTGGGTGATGGGTATTAAGGAGGGCAGGTGATGAAATGAGCACTAGGTGTTATATGCAACTGATGAATCACTAAATTCTACCCCTGAAACTAATAATACACTATATGTTAACTAAATTTAATTTAAATAAAGAATTATAAGAGGAGTACATTTGAAAGATAATAAAATCTACCATCCCAAAACCAAGCATTAAAAAGTGCCATGAGATGATAAATACACACAGAACTGAACTTTAGTGCGTTAGTTAGACATCTCTCAAACTCTGCTTCCTTTAGGTCAAACATAAGACCATATTTAAGGCACTCATTATGTGTGGTTCTCTGATACTGACTTCAGATTGAGACCATGAACGTCTTCTTGGATGAAAGGTTTAGAATGCCCTCAAATTGAGTTCAAGTTCATAGAACTACAATGTAGTGAATAAACTGACTTCTCATTCTTGCCCGCTTCTGAAAGTCACACCCAAAAAATCCCTCACATCTAAGAATCTCTCAGGACCCAAGCACACAGAGTCTAGCCCAGAGTGGCAGTCTGTAAGTATTAGTTACAAGAAAAGTGAAAAAGGAATGAATTTCCCCCAAGAAGTGAGCTGGGCTTTAACATGAAAAGACATATTCCCAGCCCTGGGGAGTTTATATTTTATAGGAGAAAACACCAAGAAAACTCTAGCTTGAGATACTCTATTAAGTTTCTACATTTATCAGCATATATTTAAAAATCAACGTATATAGAAGTCCATATTTTCATGTTTATGAGGTTTTAAATTATATATTTTTTTCTGATTACAAATATAATAGAGGCACACTGTGAAAAATCTGAAAAATAAAGAAACGTTAAAGAATAAAATAGAAATCCCTCACAATTTCATTACCAGAGTGGACTACCTGGCCGCTACAGCTGACCAAGCACTGACCACTATTAACATTTTTGCTTATTCCTGCTATATTTTTTCTACAAATATATGTATGTATATTCAGATAACTGAGTTTATATTGTTATTTAAAAAGCCTTGCATTCAGTTTATTTTACTTGATATATTTTTTTGAAGATTTTATTTATTTATTTGACAGAGAGAGAGGCAGCGAGAGAGGGAATGTAAGCAGGGGGAATGGGACAAGCAGGCTTCCTGCTGAACAGGGAGCCCGATGTGGGGCTCGATCCCAGGACCCTGGGATCATGACCTGAGCTGAAGGCAGACGCTTAGGGACTGAGCCACCCAGGCGCCCCTATTTTACTTGATATTTTTAACATGTGTGCACTCAATGGATATTGTATGACTGTTGTGAAATGATGATTTCCTGCCACGAAAAGGTTTGAATACATCATTTTAATACTGTGTACTAATCCATTGGGTGGATATACAATAATTTAATTAACCTATCTACTCTTGGGTGCTTCTAATATTTCACTGTTATAATTAAAATAAAATAAAATAAAACTCTCCACATAGATCTTTATCTGTATTTCTAATTATTTCCTTAATTAGCTCCTCAATGTAAAGTTTCTGGGGCCAAACCTATACTTTTTTAAAGAAAGACATTTAATTGATGAAGTTTTAGAGTAGTTAATGAATAAATTCTACAAGATAGCTGTTGAGTGGTTTAGCAGAAGGGCAATCTGTGAGGGTCTAAATACAGCAGCAGATCCATACCCTCCTTCACTCAGAATATTCTGTTTATGAATGTGAGGGAGACCAAGTAATCCTTACTGATTACTATGTCCCAGACATTTTGCCTCTGATCTCATTCAATCCCTGAACACTCCTGTGAGTTGAATGAGCAATCTGTGGTTCAGCAGTCATACAACCTGAGGATTGAGGTCACATAACCCAGGTCTGCCTGACTCAGTGCCACATCCTTTCTGCTACACCAAACCAGATGGCTTTCATACAGTTAAAGTGAAAAATGATAGACCATGGACCCATGCCTCTGACAGCATCCTAACCCCTCCCAAAGCCCTGGCAGCAAAGGTATCTGGGAAGGTTTATTTTTTGCTTCCCTGAGTCTCAGCTCAGCAGACAAACCAGAAGGAGGTGGGAATGCACACTGAGTAATCCAAGCCCTTGTTCAGACAGAAATATTTACAGAAGAAAGAGCACAGAGGACAGCAAAGCCATCTCTTTCCTAGAGGAGGACAGATTGGGAGAGCCTCTATCTTGTGCTGAATTTTTGGGAAAAAAAAATGGATGAATTTCACTAAAGGACAGGGAGAGAAGGATTTTCAGCGCAGAACTGTAGAACCAAAGGCACATGTGGGGGAGGAAATTTTGCCACCCCAAGCTTTGCTTCTTTGGCATATTGATTATTTTAAGCTGGTTGTTTTTAAGAAACTACAGACACAAGGGCACCTAGGTGGCTTAGTCATTTAAGCATCCAACTCTTGATTTTGGCTCAGGTCATGATCTTGGGGTTGTGGGATCCTGCCCCATCTCTCGCTCTGCCCTCAGTGGGGAGTCGGTTTGGGATTCTCTCTCTTCCTCTCCCCCTGCCCCCCCCTTCTCTCTCTAAAATGAATAGATGAATCTTTAAATTTTTTTTTTAAAAAGACACTGCAGACACAAGAGAAGCTCTGAAAACTGAGTAGACATTAACCTTTTGTAAGAGACATTTACATGTATAAGGTAAATCTCCATGTGTAAGCTGTTTCCCTCCTCGTACCAGAAGAGAGGAAGGACTAAATCTCTAGAAACTGTTATCAGTGGAGTTGGCAGGGACTTAAATCTGCATAACAACCTTATCCTGCTCACTGTGCTTTTCTTGGTCACTTCCCATAACTGACTTCCCCACTCCCAAAATCTTTTGTCTTTAGTTGAAGATGGAATAAAAGACAATGCCCTCAGCCATTCCAGTGAGTCACTCAGTTTTCCTGGGTCTCTCCCATGTTACCAGGAGGAATGCAAGTTATCAAACTTCTGTTTGATTTTCTCCTGTTAGTCTGTCTCATGTCAATTTGATTCTTAGACCAGCCAAAGAACTTTGAAGGGTAGAGGGAAATTTTCCCATGCCAGCACAGATGAGTTTACACTTTGGGTTTTTTGTGTGTAACTGGGGAGCAGTAAGAGAGATTAAGATAGAGAGATAGGCAGTCCTAGATAGGAGGAAGGTTTAAAAATCAGTGAACCCCAGGATCTTTAATATGTGTTACTTATTTCCCAAGGGCACTATAAGGCAGATTTAAAAGAAAGGAAAAATAGAATTAGGTAGCATGCATAAACTAGGAATGAGAGGTCAAGGGATGTTTATTACTACAGGTGGTACAACTATACTGCATCCAGGTAGTTTAATTTACCAAAAGACTTGCAAGATTTTTATGAAAACTAACTCCAATAAGAAATGGTAATACATTATATTTGAACTTCCTCCTCCCTTTCCTTTCTCGGCTGGTTCCAAAAATAATTTGATGTGGCTCCATATTTTTAACTTGAGAAGAGCCTATTCTGCAACATTCTTTTTTATTTTATGTTTATTTTTATTTTAATGGGAAAAAAATGAAAGTCATTTTTGAAGGCAAGAAATTCCTCTCTTCAAAGGTCAGGTCTATTTTTACTTTCAGACTTTTTTTTAATCAAAAATTCAGTCTCTTTGGTATCTAGCTTTAAAATGAAGCAAGTTTTCTACCTGGAGACTAACATGTGCCTCTATTTTAGGTTGGAAGAGGTGAGAGCAATTTGTAAGTTCATATTTTAGGATCACTGAAATTAGTGACAATTGGTTTAATAATACAATTTGGAGACTTCTGGGTAGATGCCCTAGTTGTCTTTGCAAGGAAAGAAAGAGAACTTTCTTTTTCTTAAATCATAAAACTTAAAAAAAAACAACTCAGAAATATTCAGACTTTGCTATTAGTTTGTTTTCTCTCAAAATTAATGAACACAAAGAAACTGGACAATAAAGCAGTTTTATGAAAGAATCACTCTCTATAAATAAAACTCTATTATAAGTGTCTCTGTGTTTGTAGTTCATTTTTATTTTATTTTATTTATCTTATTTTACTTATTTTTTGCTCAAGGACCCTCTTAAGAAATAGATATGGGAGATACTGGCTTTTGCTATGTGACTGACTGTGTGTCCTGATCATTTGCCAAGTCTTATTAAAAGTCCCTGAGATCACTCCATACCTTGGCCTTTACACTCCATCAGCCATTAATTCAGAATGTCAAACCTGATTACCAGGACTCGCTCTGAAGCTCCTTCTAAGCCATTAGTGAGGGAAAGCTGCATCTTGGCATGATGTAAATGCACCTCATCAAGTCTTCCAACTCAAGGGCAACTCATTATATGCTTCAGAATAGCACTGACAGTGTTAACCTCCTAAACCAAGAGGATATTTGCAATTTTAAATTTGAACTTATTAGGGGGATGTTGTTTATTTTTGTTCTCATTGCTCCCACATCTTACCAAAAGACAACTTAAATTCAAATTCTAAATTACATACATAGTTCACAAAAACAGGTTAAAAGGATGTTTAAACAGGAAACAATGTAACAGCATTGCATTGAAAATCACTCATAACAGAGACTACATAAAAGGGATTCTTCACAATTTGCCTACTTTCCAAAAAATTTCTAACCTTGGGAATTAGTTAAATTTAGTTAGATTGGATTTAGTGCTCATTAATCCACTATAGTAAGGATGACTTCCAAATGCAAGGGTGGTGTTGATTGGTTTTGGTGGTTTCAGTTGAGTGATGAGGGAGATGACAGATGAAAATACACTGCTTAGGAGCAACTTACATCTGTATCTGTTGGTATGTTCCAGAACTGGGTGCTACCATCAGTAAAATACCTAACTTGAAATGGCTACAGCCCTTCATGTGAAGAAAACATGGTGAATGAATGCCCTTAAATCCTGCTATTACCCCTCACAAGCTCTGCTACTTCTGTAACATCAGTAGAAGCATTAGCAATGCAATATATCTTTATAACAAATTCAGTTTATAATGACGTCATGTAAAATGCCTACTGAGGATGTGTTCAGCTGGCTGTTACTGAAAACACACCTACATAAATTCCCTGGTAGGGTGCCACGGGCAGCCTACAGATCCTTGCCCTCTAGGTACTTGCATACTCTTCAGTGACCCGCCACTTTCATTCAGATATTTTAATGAGTGATTCAATTTTAATGGCCCTTCGGTGCTTCTGCGCAAAGCGCAAATAGTTATCCTGAAGTTCAAGGTCACCTTAAACTTGACCTTATCCCAAATCTTAACCTTTTGCAGCTGGCTCCCCAACATATCCTGCACTTTCTTGCCCTAAGCTAAAGCTTTCATTCTCATTATTCATTTCCTTTTCTAGTAACAGAAGCTACACTTTCCTCATCTTGTGTTTAAATGGGAAATAACTTGTTCCTGGCAGCCAAGCTAAGAAATCCTTAGAGCTGGAGATTAGTTAAGTCTCTCTAGGGTTCTATGGTTGCAACATTCATGCTCTGTCTGTCATGTTCATTTTGGAATTATGCATACATATTGAAATCTGCCCTGTAAGTAAGGAGTTTCTTTCAAGAAAAGTCAGTGTTTTGTTTTGTTTTGTTTTGTTTTGTTTTTTATCTCCCATAGTAAGCACTCATTGCTTGAGGAGTGAAGGACTCAGTCGGATCGAAAGCCAAAGATCCCACAGCCAGTAGGTGTTTCACACAGCTTTAGGGTGTGGGGGTGGAGAGCTCTGTATTGGAAGCTGTTTCTTCTAGTTTCTAGACAGAATTAGGGCTCTTGGGAGGATCAGCTCACTTAAACAGGACAGTCAGGGTTGCTAATTCCTTATGTGCCTGGCAGTTGATCAGCAATGGCCTTTTATGGTCTTTATATGTCACCATGTTTATGAAAACATGGGTTTGGCCCCATGTGGGGCTCCCTGCTCAGCGGGAAGCCTGCGTCTCCTTCTCCCACTCCCCCTGCTTGTGTTCCCTCTCTCACTGTCTCTCTCTCTCTCTCTGTCAAATAAGTAAATAAATAAAATCTTCTAAAAAATTTAAAAAAATAAAGATGTCCTTCCTGAACCTGCCTGGCTTGGACAAATTTCCCAAATCCCAGGGTTCAAGAGTCACATCAACCTGGTTATCTGCCTGGTGATGTGACCTGCAAATATGCCATCACTTGATATTAGAAGCTGTTTATCTATTCATTCATTTTGATTCAACAAATACTTATAAAAACTTAGTAGTGACAAGTATGTTCTAAGTGCATTACCAACACTAACTCACATAAACTTCATGATGCCCTTAGAGGTATGTCAAATAATTATATCCATTTTTGTGTTAGACGTGGCAAGTGAAATTAAGTAATGATTTTTTTTCTGTCTCTAAATATCTCTGCTCTAGAGAACATATTTCTAAATCTTACATAGATGTGTAATGAATTATTCCAGTGGGATTTTACATAGATTTGCAGATAAAAAACTAGTCACTAGTTAATCTGCTGTGATTGAAGCAGGCATTGTGGGCCAGAGTTGCCCCCATTCCAGAGGCACCTTCCTCTGATACCTCATGCAGCAGGTCTAAGGACCCCTTTATAGACTCTTACAAATTATTCAGGACCTCAAAGAGTCTTTGATTATGTGACTTGTCGATATTTGGTATGGCAGAAAATTTTAAACTCGTAAAAATATTTGTTTTTCTTTAAAAAATGAAATAGTAACCCATTACATGTTAATATAAATAAACATTCTTTTAATAAAAATAACTATATTTTCTAAAACAAAAAACAATGGAGACAAGAGTGACACTGTTCCATTTTGTAAGTCTTTGTAAGGCTTTTGTAAGTCTCTGCCTTAATAGAAGACTGCAATTCTCATATCTGCTTCTGCATTCATTCTCCTATGGTAAGCTGGTTTGGTGGAACTCTGTCAAGATGAACCAACTTCACACATGTGTAGCTGGAAAAGAAAGGAGTGTTTTCATAGCTCTCACAGATCACTGTGGATTTTCTTTGGTCATTTCTGAAAGGTTAGTTGCAATGGTCTTTCCATGTTCTGTTGTATTAAAATTCATCACCCAAAATCCTGCCTCAGATTTGAGTGGATCTATTATTGATGCATGACTTTTGTATCATCATGCATCAGTCATTTATAAAATATCATTCACCAAATTATGCAGATCTTTTAGATGTTGACACATTTCAATATACAATAATATCCAAAAAATTGTATTTGTGAATATCATCACCGATCTTAGCAGAAAAGTCTTTCTGATATCAGGAGACTGTCAAGCACACAGTGGTGGATAAAGGTTTTCCAAAATTTTTATTTTTATTTGAAAGGTCAAATTTTACCACTGAACCAAACTCTGTTGGTTTTTTTTCCTTGAGGTGACAGGCTCGCCTCAGTTCACTTTTAAGAAAACATCTGCTAAATATCTATAGTCCCAATAATCATAGTTTCTCCATTCATTGTCCTTTTAAGTAAAAGTGGTGTTCCATTAAAAAAAACAAAACAAAACAAAACCTGATAATTCAGCTTGCAACTCAATGCACAGTGTTCTTCCTCGATATACTCATCCTATTGTGTATGTTCCCAAAGTATTTTATGTGAACTTCCCATTTCTTCATAGAGTATTAAGAACTCAGGTACTCAAGGACTGAGATTTAATAAAATTAATAAGTTTATGTCTGCATAAGGAACATTCTTAAATTGTTTTTCCTGTGAGTGTGTGGCAGTGAATAATACGGTACAATACTTGCACAATAGGAGTGTGACTGGGTCCCAGGTCTTGATTTGTGCTAAGGCACCAGCAATTTACCCATCATTACAAATATCAAAGTAGTGAAGCAGCCAAAGAACATGTTAGCATTACTGTGAAAACACTTTTGACATTGAAGATCCCTACAAGAGCCTTGGAGACCCACAGGGGTCTAGGGCTCCATATTGAGAATGGTTGCTCTTGGGCATTAGGATTCAAAGTTTGTTATGGGATCACATCATGCTAGAAACATGAGAAAAATAGACAGAATGGTTCCATCAAGGTCACGTGCAGAGAGCAAAGCCCAGCATTCCCAAAGCTCTGCCTCCCAGCCCCGCCCCATCTCCATCTCTGGTGACCTACCAAGAGCCAGTCTTGCCAGTTCTCCTAGTTCTGTCTACAGAGGGCCATCCAGCCTTGCTGGAGCATTTTACACAGAGTGGAACAGTGCTGGAAAAGAATCAAATGGTTCACCTTTTTTAAACTCCCAGTGTGAGTGAAAGGAAACCATTATAACATCACAGTGCTCACGTGAGTTTTATTCTTTCTAGGACAGATGGCATTTGGTTCCTAACAAGTAATTTTAGCTATCTCAGATTATTATAAAAAGTATCTGCTTGGAGAAAAAGAAAATGTCTGGAGAGTTTAAATATGAAATAATTTCTAAATAGAGAAAAATGATTTTTCCCAAGAGAGTGAAACAACATCTGTGTATTTCCAAAGCATACTGGTTTTCTTTATCCGAGGTTATGTAACTATGACTCCCTGCAGGCAAACAAGATAAACAATGGACGTACCTCAACATTAGCATCAGATTTGTCCATTCATGTTTAATGACTATTTCTTTTTTTTAACTTTTTTTATTAACATATAGTGTATCATTTGTTTCAGGGGTACAGGTCTGTGATTCATCAGTCTTAAACAATTCACAGTGCTCACCATTGTACATACCCTTCCCAAAGTCCATCCCCCAGCCGCCCCATCCCTCCCACCCCCCTTCACTCCAGCAACCCTCAGTTTGCTTCCTGAGATCAAGAGTCTCTTATGGTTTGTCTCCCTCTCTGGTTTCATCGTGTTTCATTTTTCTCTCCCTTCCCCTATGATCCTCTGTCTTGTTTCTCAAATTCTTCATATCAGCGAGATCACGTGACACTTATCTTTCTCTGATTGAATTATTTTGCTTAGCATAATACCCTCTAGTTCCATCCATGTCGTTCCAAATGGCAAGATTTCATTTTTTTAATAGCTGGTCAATATTCCATTGTATATATATATACATATATATATCTTCTTGATCCATTCATCTGTTGATGGACATCTTGGCTCTTTCCACAGTTTGGCTATTGTGGACATTGCTGCTATAAACATTGGGGTGCACGTACCCCTTCGGGTCCCTACATTTGTATCTTTGGGGTAAATACCCAGTAGTGCAATTGATGGGTCGTAGGGTAGCTCTATTTTCAACTTTTTGGGGACCCTCCATACTGTTTTCCAGAGTGGCTGCACCAGCTTGCATTCCCACCAACAGTGCAGGTGGGTTCCCCTTTCTCCACATCCCCGCCAACATGTGTCGTTTCCTGACTTGTTATTTTTAGCCATTCTGACGGGTGTGAGGTGGTATCTCACTGAGGTATTGATTTGGATTTCCCTGATGCCAAGTGATGTTGAGCACTTTCTCATGTGTCTGTTGGCCATTTGGATGTCTTCCTTGCACAAATGTCTGTTCATGTCTTCTGCCCTTTTCTTGATTTGATCATTTATTCTTTGGGTGTTGAGTTTGACAAGTACTTTATAGATTTTGGATACTAGCCCTTTATCTGATATGTCATTTGCAAATATCTTCCCCCATTCTGTCCATTGTCTTTTGGTTTTGTTGACTGTTTCCTTTGTTGTGCAAAAGCTTTTTATCTTGATGAGGTCTCAATAGTTCATTTTGCCCTGCTTCCCTTGCCTTTGGTGATGTTTCTAGGAAGAAGTTGCTGCAGCTGAGGTCGAAGAAGTTGCTGCCTGTGTTCTCAAGGATTTTGATGGATTCCTGTCTCACATTTAGGTCTTTCATCCATTTTGAGTCTATGTTTGTGTGTGGTGTAAGGAAATGATCCAGTTTCATTCTTCTGCATGTGGCTGTCCAATTTTCCGAACACCATTTGTTGAAGAGACTGTCTTTTTTCCATTGGACATTCTTTAATGCTTTGTCGAAGATGAGTTGACCCTAGAGTTGAGGGTCCATTTCTGGGCTCTCGATTCCGTTCCATTGATCTAGTGTCTGTTTTTGTGCCAGTACCATACTGTCTTGATGATGACAGCTTTGTAATAGAGCTTGAAGTCAGGAATTGTGATGCCGCCAGTTTTGATTTTCTTTTTCAACATTCCTCTGGCTATTTGGGATCTTTTCTGGTTCCATACAAATTTTAGGATTATTTGTTCCATTTCTCTGAAAAAAGTGGATGGTATTTTGATGGGGATTGGACTAAATGTGTAGACTGCTCTAGGTAGCATTGACATCTTCACAATATTTGCTCTTCCGATCCATGAGCATGGAACGCTTTTCCATTTCTTTGTGTCTTCCTCAATTTCTTTCATGAGTATTCTATAGTTTTCTGAGTACAGATCCTTTGCCTCTTTGGTTAGATTTATTCCTAGGTATCTTGTGGTTTTGGGTACAATTATAAATGGTATTGACTCCTTAATTTCTCTTTCTTCTGTCTTGTTGTTGGTATATATAAATGCAACTGATTTCTGTGCATTGATTTTATTTCCTGCCACATTACTGAATTCCTGTATGAGTGCTAGCAGTTTTGGGGTGGAGTCTTTTGGGTTTTCCACATGAAGTATCATATCATCTGCAAAGAGTGAGAGTTTCACTTCTTTACTGATTCAGATGCCTTTTATTTCTTTTTGTGGTCTCTTTGCTGTGGCTAGCACTTCTAGTACTATGTTGAATAGCAGTGGTGACAGTGGACATCCCTGCCGTGTTCCTGAACTTAGGGGAAAAGCTCTGTTTTTCCCCACTGAGAATGATATTCGCTGTAGGTTTTTCATAGATGGCTTTTATGATATTGAGGTATGTACCCTCCATCACTACACTGTGAAGAGTTTTAATCAAGAAAGGATGCTGTGCTTTGTCAAATGCTTTTTCTGCATCTATTGAGAAGATCTTATGGTTCTTGTTATTTCTTTTATTAATGTATTGAATCATATGGATTGATTTGCAGATGTTGAACCAGCCTTGCAGCCCAGGGATAAATCCCACTTGGTCGTGGTGAATAATCCTTTTAATGTACTGTTGGATCCTACTGGCTAGTGTTTTGGTGAGAATTTTTGCAACCATGTTCATCAGGGATATTGGTCTGTAATTCTCCTTTTTGATGGGGTCTTTGTCTGGTTTTGGGATCAAGGTAATATTGGCCTCACAAAATGAGTTTGGAAGTTTTCCTTCCATTTCTATTTTATGGAACAGTTTCAGAAGAATAGGTATTAATTCTTCTTTAAATGTTTGGTAGAATTTCCCTGGGAAGCCATCTGGCCCTAGGCTCTTGTTTGTTGCGAGATTTTTGATAACTCCTTCAATTTCCTTACTGGTTATGGGTCTGTTATGGCTCTGAAAATAGGTTTTCTATTTCTTCCTGGTTCAGTTCAGTAATTTATAAGTCTCTAGGAATGCATCCATTTCTTCCAGATTATCTAATTTGCTGGCATAGAGTTGCTCATAATATGTTCTTTAATTGTATTTCTTTGGTGTTGGTTGTGATTTCTTCTGTTTCATTCATGATTTTGTTGATTTGGGTCATTTCTCTTTTCTTTTTGATAAGTCTGGCCAGTGGTTTATCAATCTTGTTAATTCATTCAAAGAGCCAGTTCCCTAGTTTCGTTGACCTATACTACTGTTCTTTTGGTTTCTATTTCATTGAATTCTGCTCTGATCTTTATTATTTCTCTTCTCCTGCTGGGTTTAGGCTTTATTTGCTGTTCTTTCTCCAGCTCCTTTAGGTGTAGGGTTAGGTTGTGTATTTGAGACCTTGTTTCTTGAGAAAGGCTTGTATTGCTATATACTTTCCTCTTAGGGCTGCCTTTGCTGCATCCCAAAGATTTTGAACAGTTGTGTTTTCATTTTCATTGGTTTCCATGAATTTTTTAAATTCTTCTTTACTTACCTGGTTGACCCATTCATTCTTTAGTAGGATGCTCTTTAGCCTCCATGTATTTGAGTTCTTTCCAATTTTCCACTTGTGATTGAGTTCTAGTTTCAAAGCACTGTGGTCTGAAAATATGCAGGGAATGATCCCAATCTTTTGGTACCAGTTGAGACCTGATTTGTGACCTAGGATGTGATCTATTCTGGAGAATGTTCCATGGGCACTAGAGAAGAATGTGTATTCTGTTGCTTTGGGATGGAATGTTCTGAATATGTCTGTGAAGTCCATCTGGTCCAGTGTGTCATTTAAAGCCTTTATTTCCTTGTTGATCTTCTGCTTAGATGATCTGTCCATTGCAGTGAGGGGGGTGTTAAAGTCCCCCACTATTATTGTATTGTTGTTGGTGTGTTTCTTTGATTTGTTATTAATTGGCTTATGTAATTGGCTGCTCCCATGTTAGGGGCATAGATATTTACAATTGTTAGATCTTCTTGTTGGATAGACCCTTTAAGTAGGATATAGTGTCCTTCCTCATCTCTTATTATAGTCTTTGGTTTATAATCTAATTTGTCTGATATAAGGATTGCCACCCCAGCTTTCTTTTGGTGTCCATTAGCATGGTAAATGGTTTTCCACCCCCTCACTTTCAATCTGGGGATGTCTTTGGGTCTCAAATGAGTCTCTTGCAGACAGCATATCGACGGGTCTTGTTTTTTTATCCAATCTGATAGCCTGTGTCTTTTGATTGGGGTATTTAGCCCATTTACATTCAGGGTAACTATTAAAAGGTATGAATTTAGGGCCATTGTATTGCTTGTAAGATGACTGTTACTGTATATTGTCTGTGTTCCTTTCTGGTCTATGTTACTTTTAGGCTCTCTCTTTGCTTAGAGGACCCCTTTCAAGATTTCTTGTAGGGCTGGTTTTGTGTTTGCAAATTCCTTTAGTTTTTGTTTGTCTTGGAAGCTTTTTCTCTCTCCTTCTATTTTCAATGACAGCCTAGCTGGATATAGTAGTCTTGGCTGCATATTTTTCTCGTTTAGTGCTCTGAAGATATCATGCCAGTCCTTTCTGGCCTGCCAGGTCTCTGTGGATAGGTCTGTTGCCAATCTAATGTTTCTACCATTGTAGGTTACAGATCTCTTCTCCTGACTGCTTTCAGGATTTTCTCTTTGTCTCTGAGACTCGTAAGTTTTACTATTAGATGTCGGGGTATTGACCTATTTTTATTGATTTTGAGAGGGGTTCTCTGTGCCTCCTGGATTTTGATGCCTGTTTCCTTCCCCACATTAGGGAAGTTCTCTGCTATACTTTGCTCCACTATACCTTCTGCCCCCCTCTCTCTTTCTTCTTCTTCTGGGATCCCAATTATTCTAATGTTGTTTCATCTTATGGTATCGCTTATGTCTCGAAGTCTGCCCTCGTGATCCAGTACTTGTTTATCTCTCTTTTTCTCAGCTTCTTTATTTTCCATCATTTGGTCTTCTCTATCACTAATTCTCTCTTCTGCCTCATTTATCCTAGCAGTTAGAGCCTCCATTTTTTATTGCACCTCATGAATAGCCTTTTTGATTTCGACTTGGTTAGATTTTAGTTCTTTTATTTCTCCAGAAAGGGTTTCTCTAATAACTTCCATGCTTTTTTCAAGCCCAGCTAGTATCTTTAAAATCATCATTCTGAACTCTAGTTCCGACATCTTACTAATGTCTGTACTGATTAGGTTCCTGGCAGTCGTTACTGCCTCTTGTTCTATTTGTTGAGGTGAGTTTTTCTGTCTTATTGTTTTGTCCAGAGGAGAATAGATGAATGAGAGAACAAAATGTTAAAAGGGTAACAAAGACCCCAGAAAGATATACACTAAACAAATCAGAAGAGACCTGAAACCGGGGGAAAAAGAAAGGGGAAAAAAAAAAAAAAGAATATGATCAGGGTGGTGAATAGAGCAGAGCCACATACTAGATTTGGGTGTATTTTGGTCTGTTAGAAGAAACTGCCTCCAAAAATTTTAAAGAAAGAAAAACTTATATATATACAAAAACAAGGGTAAGTATGATGAAGGGATAGAATATGACTGTAAAGATGAAAATTAAAAAAGATTTTAAAAAAGGAATTGTTAAAATAAGAAGTTGGTTGAAAAAGAATGAAAAAAATTTAAACAAAAAGAGAATGTGATCAGGTGGGAGACTAGCATAAGGTCATACACTAGATTTAGGGTATATTTTGGTCTGTTAGAAGAAACTGTATCTCAAAATTTTAAAGAAAGAAAAACATATATATACAAAAAGAAGATAAAATGAAGGGATAGAATATGACTGTAAAAATGAAAATTAAAAATGATTTTAAAAAAGGAATTCGTATCATGTTGGTTGAAAAAGGAAGAAGAAAAATGCAACTAAAAAAATAGAAAAAGAGAAAAATAAAGAAAATTTTAAAAATTAACTTTGAAAGACTAAAAAATCATGGGAAAAAAGCCATGAATTCTATGTGCTGTATTCCCCTAGGACTGGAATTTTGTAGTTCTCATTGATTGGTAAATTTGGTCTTGGCTGGATGTTCTTGCTGATCTTCTTGGGGAGGGGCCTGTTGCAGTGATTCTCAAATGTCTTTGCCTGAGGCCAGGGGCCAGACTAAGTGATCTGCTCGGGTTTGCTCTCGGTAGCTTTTGTTCCCTGAAAGCTTTCCGCATAGCTTGGGAGGACAAATTGGCAGTCTCCCAATCTCCGCCCTGGAGGAGCCGAGAACTCAGGGCCCCACTCCTCAGTGAGCCCCCAGAGAAAAGTAGTCAATCACTCCCGTCTCACCAGTCTCTGGCCACACTCTGTGCTCACCCGGCCGGTGACAGAGCATTTCTATCTCTGGCACCCGACCCCGTGTGGAGTCTCCAAACCCAGCAGATCCCTGTGGTGCACTCCTGCGCCGCTCCTCCTGGGGGAGGAAGGGGAGTCTCCCCAGATCTGCCACTTGTTGTATCCCTGCTGGAAGAGCAGTGGCCCGACTGTGCCACGGATCACATTTTATGGCAACCCCGAGCTGAGAGCCCACTCCTCAGCTCCGTCCCTGCAGCCGGCTTCCCTGCTCTGATACCTGAGAGCTCTGCCGCACTCAGGCACCCCCAGTCTTCCTGTGACCCCGAGGGTCCTGAGACCACACTGTCCCGCGAGGGTTCCACCCCCCGCTTAGCCACTGGAGCGACGTCCCTCAGCGGAGCAGATTTCTAAAAGTTCCGATTTTGTGCTCCTTTGCTTTATCAGGTGCCAGTAGCTGGCTGAGGAGGCTCCCTTCCCCCATGGTCTATCCTCCCAAATATCACCTCGGATTCACTTCTCTGCACATCCTACTTTACAGAAAGTGGATGCTTTTCTGGTCATAGAATTGCTGCTATTCTTTTCTTCAATCTCCTGTTGAGTTTGTAGATGTTCTGAATGGTTTGATAACTATCTAGCTGAATTCTTGGGACCAGATGAAATTTTGGTCTCCTACTCCTCTGCCTTGTTGCTCCTCCCTAATAACTATTTCTTAAGGGGAAATTTCTAAGTTCAATTGACTCAAATATATATATTTGAATGTTAATTTTAGGAAAACATGTCCTTACTATATTAACCTTCCTTTTTACCTTTTGAAATACAAAAATGTAAGGCTTGATTTTAATGAAATGCTAAAACTTAGAGCAATCTAGTACCAAGTAATATATCATCTCTTCACATCACCTGAGAGCAATAAGTTAAGGAAAAGATGAATTAACAAATTTGAGAAAATTTGGAGAATATATTATGCTTCTGTCTCACCATCATAGTCCTTCCCTATCATGGCCCATTTAATTATTTGTCCATCTCCTCCCACCAGATGCTGAAAAGAGGCACGCGCCCAGCACCATGTCATTTCCATCAAGCACACACCTGACACATGTTGTGTAGGTACGTACTTGACAAAGTGCTCAGTGATGCAGAATCATCAGAACGGACATAATTATATGTCTGTATATATAAAACGGTATATAAAAATCACTATTATTGGGCACCTGGGTGGCTCAGTTGGTTAAGCAACTGCCTTTGGCTCCAGTCATGATCCTAGAGTCCTGGGATCAAGTCCCACATCGGGTTCCCTGCTCAGCGGGGAGTCTGCTTCTCCCTCTGACCCTCTTCCTTCTCATGCTCTCTATCTCTCATTCTCTCTCTCTCAAATAAATAAATAAAATCTTTTAAAAAAAATCACTATTATTTATTAGCCATGGTCCTTTAAAATACCAGAAAGGAAAACGGATCAGTACGCTAGCATGGTCTAATAGAGAATGCACATTCATGCATTAACACAAAATGATAATAACTTTTAAAGTATAAGTGGTTAATAAACCTATTTTCCAAAGAACAAATTAAAGACAATGCTCACTGGAATTTTCACTGGAATTAGACATCTTGAAGATCAGATCTGTAGTTTACCAAACTGTGCCCTATACAGTCCTATTCTTACATGGATGGTTTGCCAGTCTGATATTAATTCACTGGCAGATGTCGATAGAAGAGGTTTGCCTGCAAGATAACAGGGAGGCCTCCCAGGTTTGACCTGCCTTCCACAGTGACATCCACTTCATGCTGTGACACCAACATCATTCTTACCATCAATGTACACACACACATACACACATACCACACAGAGCATACACACACATACACACCTACTTCTACTCTTACCAGGATCCCAGATGTTGTCATGACAATTCCAATCACAAATCAGGCAGAATCCACTCCAGCCTACAATGTTGACAGGGGACCCTAGATGTGAAAGCTGATAAGCACCTTAGGCTCTTTACCAAAGCTTGAGAATTGGATGTTTTCTTAAATATTTCTCAAGGAAAATATAGTTACAGCTTTAAATGCTCAAGAAATTTGACTAATAAAATATTTTAGAAAAATAATATGAAGTTCAGCCCTTTCTTTTTTATAACATTAACCATCATCATCATCTTCATCATGATGGCTACAATTTATTGAACTACCGGATAAGCATTGTGCCAAGTAATGTGCATAGATAATCTAATTTAATTCCCCACTGTCTCAGTCTATTCAGGCTGCTGTAACCAAAATATCATACACTGGCTGGCTTATAAGCAACACCAACTTATTTCTCACAGTTCTGGAGGCTGGAAGTCCAAGACCAAGGCATCTACAGACTCAGTGTCTGGTGAGGGCCTGCTTCCTGGTGCATAGCCTGCCATCTTCTCACTATTGTCCTCATGCGGCAGGGGGACAAGGGAACTCCCTGGAGTTTCTTTTATAAGAGCACTGATCCCATTCCTGAGGGCTCCCCCTCATGACCCAATCATCTCCTAAAGGCCCTACCTCCAAAGATTATCACACTGGGGGTTAGGTTCTAGCATATGAATATGGGGGGCCACAAACACTTGGTGTACAATACCTCACAAACATAAGTGAAAAAGCTCTGAGATGGATTTGTTTCTCCTGTTGACTCCCTTTTATATGAGACTTCTATCTTACACCTTTCTTGTCTTCTGTGAATACTACTTCCTTACCCATCACTTAACAACTGTCTCACTGAGGGCTAATTTCAAAGGGATCCATCTGTGACATAAACAAAATGCTGCTGTAAAACATTTTACATTTACAGAATGTTTTGGGAAATGTACACGAATAGCAAAAGGGTAAGGATTTAGACACCATATTCACCTTAGTCTTTCAGATTCTGTGAACAAAGGAAAGGTTGCAAATCTGTTAAATCAAGGTTTTAGAGGAAGTTTGTGACATTGGGTAAAATTTCGCAAATGAACGCCTCAGACAGAGTCTCTCGACTAGAGATTATTGTACACTCACATGGCCTCTCAGGACTGGAGGCCAAAGGTTGAGCACAAGGCTAAGAGCATTTTCTTAGAAACCAGGTTCTTCTCCAATACAGCAGAGGCCCTTTTGGACGTCACACATTTTCCAAGTGTCTGCTGTGTGTCTAGAAATCTGCTCTATGAATTGCACTTCATTTAAACAAATAAACATGGGGAAGAATTCAACTTTTAGATATTCTCTTTAGAAAGTTCTAATGTTGCTTAACCTCCATGAGACAAATAGAGTCCCTCATCCACTAGGCTCTGTGCCAGCAGCTGGGAATAAGATGAGCAGAGGAGGGTGTGGTCTCTTCTTAACTGGAGGTTAGCATGTTGTCACTGTCTAGGAAAGGCTCTTCAGCTAGGACTCCTGACATTGTTTGCTTTGTATTCATTTCCATTTTGATTCAATGAATGTGTCCTCTTTCCTAGAATGACTAATATTTATGAGGTCTGCAGGCATACCTAGCACATATCATCATGCTTATTTTACATGGCAGAATAAAATCATTGAATGAAATTCTATTTCAGCCCTGATTGCCCCTTACATTAAGAGGAGCCTTGCAAGAACCTTCTGAGTCATAGGAGACAAGCCACACTCCATGCAATATGGAGAAAACAGAAAAAAATTTTAGCAGAATTTAAAACATTATTTTTCATTCCTGTCTTAGATTCCTAGACATAAGATCTAGGATATATGAAAAATAATCTAATCTGGGGACCATAAGGATTTTAATTTAGTTCCATGAAAATACATATTATTTAAGTACAGGCACTTATTTTCATCCAGTGAACAGGTAGTTCCTATATAAAGGGTGTCATGCCAACTTTGGGAGAGTTAAAGGAGCATAGGACACAGCCCATGGCCCCCAGGAACTGAGTTTAGCAGAGGAGGCAGTCAAGTAAAAAGGCAATTCTCTGACCAAGCGATACTGATATTCTGGGGGCACTAAGCACAAGGGACTCTGGGAAAATGTAACAGGGACCCTTCGCCCATCTAAGTGGGACCAGAGAAGCTATCTGATCATCTTATCCTTCTGAGACCACACGTGTATAATAGTTATGTTTAAATTTAGATGCTGTGCTATTTATTGTGACCTAGAATTATAATCACTGGTGCAGTCTTGGGACAAGCCTTAGTGATACATGTTCAAAACAGTCCCCGATAAATCAGGCTTCTGTGTCAATATTCCCTTTGTGGTGTGACTTTGCCTTGAATCCCAGATTCAAGGGGGAAGTCTATGCCCCCCATCCCTTGAATCTGGGATGGTCTTGTAACTTGCTTTGACACAGAGTGCCACACGGGTGACATCATTGGAGTTTCAAAGTCATCAATTTAGAGGTCTTACAGCTTTCTTTTTGGTCCAGGTAGAATCCCACAGTCATATGAAGGAGTCTAAGCTACGCTGATGGAAAGAGGCCACATGGAAGGGAGACCCTGTAGGACAAGCCACTCCATATAAAGAGAAAGGCCACATGAAGGGAAAGCAAGTGAGCCAGAACAGTTTGAGCCATGTAAGCTACGGCTTTCTTAAACAGACGGGAAGACTGCTTTTGACACCTCAGCCTGAGTCCAGCAGACACCACAAGAACAAAGACAAGCAGTCCTCCCTGTGCCCTGCTCAGTTTCCTGTCCCAAGGAATCATGAGCCATAGAATAATGTTGATCTAAGGCACTAAGTTCCAGAGTGATTAGTAAGCATCTATTAATAACTCACACGACCCTTCTGTACATGAACCAGATCCAAATGAGCCACTTGACAGTACAATACTGTCTTTCAAGGATAATATTCAAGGGACCCAGTTCTTTCCAAGGCTGTCTGACTACTTTTTGGGTTTCCGCCCACTGAGTTATTAACAATAGAGACAAAAGATATTGCACAACATGCCTGGCAGTGGGCGTGTACTGCTACTAAGAGACATGGAACATTTTGAGCCCTGGGCCATTTCACTGCCCAACATGAGAGTAATAAAAAGTACCAAAAAAAGTAAGGAAATGTTAATAAGGAATATATTAAATGAGAAAAAAATAAAGAACACTAAGCCTAGACTCTAGGCTAGGACTGGCAATTCTCATCAGTGGTGTCACTGGGACCAAGAAAGAATGGTCCATACTAGGCAGGTGGATGGTGGAATTTGAGGTCACTTAGCAAGAGGGAATGGATTCAGAAGTAAAGTGATAAAATGGGAAAGGCCAGGTTTCAGAGATTGCAAAGTATTTACAAATCATACGAAGGAAAATGCCTGTTATGCAATATTTAACAAAAAAAGCTCTGGGGCTCAGAGTGAAGAAGGATAGAAGGTCATCGCTGGGCCTCACATCCAGTTTTGAAGACACATTTAATGAGGGACACTGGCAATCGGAACACTGAATATTTTCTAGTTCTGACATAACAGCAGACATTCCACAGTCTTAAGCTGGTATTAGCTCTGGTTAGACGTTTCTTTTATCCTAAGATTCAGCTAAACAATTTATGAAAATGGATATTTAGTAGGCTTTGTTTTTGCTCATCAGTTTCCTCTGTGTTTTCCTTTCCTGAGTCTATTTACTCCCATGGGGAGATTTGTACAGGATCTGCTCTGTAACACACCCAGAGTGAGGGCCAATAGATGTGCTCACTCGTGCGTACAGCATAGTACACCCAGTGCCCTGTGATGTCACTCATCATCTTCAATGACATTCCTAGTGTGCAGAGGATGGTGCCATTTTATTTAATGAGGTATTTGTTCTCTATCAGGTAGCAATTTAAAATAGCCCATTCTCTGTGACTTATGAATGGGATTTGAATATTACCTTCTAACCTGTCTAGGTGTTTAGGTAATTTGTGGCTGTTTTTTTTTTCACTGAGAAACCACTTAATATTTCTTTGAATAACAGTGTGATGGCCTAATATTAATGCTTATGGAGGAAAAAAAAACACGGTAACTGTAAGTAGAATTTAAATACTTTAATATGGATTTAAATACTACTTCCAGATGTCCATTCACACAAAAGTTTTAGAGTCAAATACTGACAATACTTTCAGTTCTTGGATATTGAGAACTTTAACATTAAAAAGGTTCATTATTTGGACTTTTTAAGTGTTAAATTGTATAATAATCACTTCCACATTCAGCTGTGACAGAGTAACAAAGTCCATATTAACCCTCTCATGTTAACCTGTGAAATGGGCAAGATCTATAAAGTGATGGTTTATAGTGTTAAAAAGCAGGTAGCACAGCCCAGGGAGGCCCAAGAGAAGGAAATCCAATGATTACCCTTGCCTCCTGCCAAAAGAGAGCTCCCCGGCCACAATGCATGACCTGATGGGCTCTCCCCTGGGTTGCCAGCATACAGTTCCCAGCTTGAGGAGGCCAAGACAGCTATTATTTACAGGCAAAAACACCAGAGGAGGACACTGGAGTGAAAGTACCTGACAACTAGTTTTTCTGATTGCAAAGTAAGTGCCTGACATTGAGCTTTTGATGGCCAAAGTGTCTGCTTCAAAGACGCCTGCCCCTATTGAATAAGCATATTGCCTGCTACACAATTAGAGAAAGAGCCAGGCTGCCCCACCCACAAAGTTCTCCTTTTAGAAAGCTGTGACTGACCTAGATAGCCAGCTTCTCGAGCGAGTGGACCAGACCTGCTTTTGTATTCTCATGCTTTAATCCCTACTCATGTTTTAAATTTAAGAAATTAACCCCCAAGACCCTAGGCACCCTATCCTCAACCCCAATAAAGGCTGAACCCCAAGTTTCTGCTATCTCTCTCTCTCTCTCCAGGATCTTGCTGTGTGGCCCCAGGCATGCTGTGTACCCTCCAGGATTTGTGAGTAATAAACTTTGTTCTTCAAAGTCCTCTGATGGTTGTTACTGAGGTGCATCTTGGAATCATAAGAACCACAAGAGTCAGTCCAGCCACAGCCCTGGCTCTGGCTAGGGAAATGTCTGTGGAAACTCACCACAAGTATGGGTGCAAGTGAATGCTCCTGGGCATTTCCAGTTCATAGCATCACTATATCAGTTCTAGACTGAAATCATGCAGAGGTGACTTAAAAAAAATCAAGGTTTAATGAGAGCATAGTGATGCCAAGTAACTCATCTGCATTCCAGAAAAAAGTCCAACAATATTGAAAGAGAACTAAAGTATCCAAACATAAAATTTAAAATGTCTGGCATCCAATATAAATTACTGAACATGCCAAAAGCAGGAATATTAACAGCCCAAGAATAAAATAGACGAGGAAACTAAGGTAATTATAAAGGTATACCATTTATTCAAGAAGGTAGAGAAAAAGGAAGGAGAGAAATGGAATATATAATTGAGACCCAAGTGAAACTTTAGAAAATAAAAAATACAATATTTGAAATAAAAAATAATCACTGGATGGGATTAAGAGCACATTGGACAATGCCAAAGAAATCATCAATGAACTTGAAAACATAGCAGTAGAAACTATCCAATGTGAAATACAGACAGAAAAATATACTAAAAAAAATGAACAAAGCATCAATAACCTGTGGGACAGTATCAAGCAGTATGGAATACATGCAACTGAAGACTCAGAAGGAAAGGAAAAGCAGAAATGGTACACACAATATATATATATATATTTGAAGAAAATAGGAAAAGGAAAGAAATAGTTCCAAATTTCACAAAATTATAAAATCATAAATCCAAAAAGTTCAACGAATCTTAAGGACCCGTGAATAAAAGAAGATTAAGACATGACACTATCAAATTGCTGAAATTCAGTAATAAAAAATAGAAGAGTCAGAGTTAGCAGTATGCACACGTGACTGTAAGGATGACAACAGAATTTCCACACAAGCCAGAGACAATGGAGTCACATTTGTAAAGTTCTGAAAGAAACACTATTGATGTAGAATTCTCTACCCATAAAAAAAATTTCAGGAAAGATGAAATAAAGATTTATTAAGACTAACATAAGTTGAGAGAATTCATTGCCAGGGACCTACACAATAAAGACTATCTTTCTGGCAGAAGAAAAAGGGAAACAGATGAAGCTACATTAATGAATGAAGTGTACCAGAGATGAAAAATATGAAGTTAAATATAAAATCTTTTTCCTTTAGCTCTAACACTTCTTTAAAGGATACTTGGCCAAACAGACACATGAAAAAGTGCTCAACATCGCTCGGCATCAGGGAAATCCAAATCAAAACCTCAATGAGATACCACCTCACACCAGTCAGAATGGCTAAAATTAACAAGTCAGGAAATGACAGATGTTCTGGGGATGTGGAGAAAGGGGAACCCTCCTAAATGGTTGGTGGGAATGTAACCTGGTGCAGCCACTCTGGAAAACTGTATGGAGGTTCCTCAAAAAGATGAAAATAGATCTACCATATGATCCAGCAATTGCACTACTGGGTATTTACACCAAAGATACAAATGTAGGGATACGAAGGGGTACGTGCACCCCAATGTTTATAGCAGCAATGTCCACAATAGCCAAACTGTGGAAAGAGCCAAGATGTCCATTGACAGATGAATGGATAAAGATGTGGTAGAGGGGGGCGGAGCAAGATGGCGGAGCAGTAGGAGACCTGGATTTCGTCTGGTCTCAGGAATTCAGCTGAATAGGGATCAAACCATTCTGAACACCTACGAACTCAACAGGAGATCAAAGAGAAGAATAGTAACAACTCTCTGAGCAGAAAAGCGACCACTTACTGGAAGGTAGGACTTGCGGGGAAGTGAATCTGAGGCGATATTCGGGAGGATAGACGGCGGGGGAGGGGCCTCCGTCGGCCGCTTCCGGCAAGTGCTAGAGCCGCGGAGCACAAAATCGGACCTTTTAGAAGTCAGCTCCGCGGAGGGACGTTGCTCCAGTGGCTAAGCGGGGGGTGGAACCCTCGCGGGACAGTGTGGTCTCAGGACCCTCGGGGTCACAGAAAGACCGGGGGTGCCTGAGTGCGGCAGAGCTCCCAGGGATCGGAGCGGGGAAGCCGGCTGCAGAGACGGAGCCGAGGCGCGGGCTCTCAGCTCGGGGTTGCCATAAACTGTGATCCGCGGCCCAGTCGGGCCACTGCTCCTCCAGCAGGGACCCCACAAGCGGCAGATCCGGGGAGACTCCCCTTCCTCCCCCGGGGAGGAGCGGCGCGGGAGCGCACCGCAGGGATCTGCTGGGTTTGGAGACTCCACACGGGGTCGGGTGCCAGAGATAGAAACGCTCGGTCACAGGCCAGGTGAGCACGGAGTGCGGCCGGAGACCGGGGACACGGGAGTGATTGACTGCTTTTCTCTGGGGGTGCACTGAGGAGCGGGGCCCCGAATTCTCAGCTCCTCCGGGTGGATATTGGGAGGCCACCATTTTCACCCTGGTCCTCCAAAGCTGTACTGAGAGCTTGCAGGGAACAAAAGCTTCTGAGAGCAAACTGGAGCAGCTTCCTTAGCCCGGACCGACAAGGGCGGGGCAATTCCGCCTCCGGCAAAGACATTTGGGAACCACGGCAACAGGCCCCTCCCCCAGAAGATCAGCACGAACAGCCAGCAAGCCAAGACCAAGTTTACTGATCAAGGAGAACGGGAGAACTCCAGCGCTAGGGGAATACTGCACATAGAATTCATGGCTTTTTTACCATAATTCATTAGTTTTTCAAAGTTAATTTGTTTAACTGTTTTTTTTTTTAATTTTTCTTTTCCCCTTTTCAAACAACATTTTATCAATCCCCTTTTTAAAAAAAAACATTTTTTATTTTTCATTTTTAGAGTCATATTTTTAACCCTTCATAGTAGTTACCCTTATTTTCGGGATATATATATAAGTTGTTCTCTCTTTAAATTTTGAGATGCAATTACTTATAACAGATCAAAATATACCCTAAATCACTAGTGTATGGCTTTGTTCTAGTCTCCTGCCTGATCACATTCTCTCCCTTTTTTTTTCTTTTTTCTTTTTCTTTCTTTTTTCTTTTTCTTTTTAAATCTTCTTCTTTCTTTTTAAAAATAACTTCTTATCTTATCAATTCCTTTTATAAAATCTTTTATAATTTTCATCTTTACAGTCATCTGCCATCCCTTCATTGTATCAACCCTTATTTTGTACATATATATCTTTCTTCCTTTAAAATTTTAGCAGGCACTTTCTTCTAACAGACCAAAATATGCCCAAAAGCCAGTGTGTGGCACTGATCTATGCACCAGGCTGATCATATTTGATCATATTCTGTTTTTTTTTTGTTTTGTTCTGTTTTTGTTTGTTTTTATCTTTCTCTTTTTCCTTTTTTTTTTTTCTTCTTTCTTTCCCTCTCTTGTCCCCTGGGTTTTCAGGTCTTATCTGATTTGTATAGAGTATATTTGCTGGGGACGTTGTTAACCTGTTAGCATTCTGTTCTCTCATTCATCTGTTCTCCTCTGGACAAAAGGACAAGACAAAAAAAATCACCTCAGCAAAAAGAACAAGAGATAGTACTGTCAGCCAGGGACCTACTCAATACGGACACTAGTACGATGTCGGACCTAGAGTTCAAAATCATGACTTTAAAGATACTAGCTGGGCTTGAAAAAAGCATGGAAGTTATTAGAGAAACCTTTCTGGAGAAATAAAAGAACTAAAATCTAACCAAGTCAAAATCAAAAAGGCTATTCACAAGGTGCAATCAAAAATGGGGGCACTAACTGCTAGGATAAATGAGGCAGAAGACAGAATCAACGATATAGAAGACCAAATGATGGAAAATAAAGAGGCTGAGAAAAAGAGAGAGAAACAACTACAGGATCACGAGGGCAGAATTCGAGAGATAAGCGATACGATAAGACGAAACAACATTAGAATAATTGGGGTCCCAGAAGAAGAAGAAAGAGAGAGAGAGGCAGAAGGTATATTGGAGCAAATAATAGCAGAGAACTTCCCTAATGTGGGGAAGGAAACAGGCATCAAAATCCAGGAGGCACAGAGAACCCCTCTCAAAATTAGTAAAAATAGGTCAACACCCCGACATCTAATAGTAAAACGTACGAGTCTCAGAGACAAAGAGAAAATCCTGAAAGCAGCTCGGGAGAAGAGATATGTAACCTACAATGGTGGAAACATTAGATTGGCAACAGACCTATCCACAGAGACCTGGCAGGCCAGAAAGGACTGGCATGATATACACAGAGCACTAAACGAGAAAAATATGCAGCCAAGAATACTATATCCAGCTAGGCTATCATTGAAAATAGAAGGAGAGATAAAAAGCTTCCAGGACAAACAAAAACTAAAGGAATTTGCAAACACGAAACCAGCCCTACAAGAAATATTGAAAGAGGTCCTCTAAGCAAAAAGAGAGCCTAAAAGCAGCATAGATCAGAAAGGAACACAGACAATATACAGTAAGAGTCACCTTACAGGCAATACAATGGCACTAAATTCATACCTTTCAATAGTTACCCTGAATGTAAATGGGCTAAATGCCCCAATCAAAAGACACAGACTATCAGATTGGATTAAAAAACAAGACCCATCAATATGCTGTCTGCAAGAGACTCATTTGAGACCCAAAGACACCCCCAGATTGAAAGTGAGGGGGTGGAAAATCATTTACCATGCTAATGGACACCAAAAAAAGCTGGGGGGCAATCCTTATATCAGACAAATTAGATTTTAAACCAAAGACTGTAATAAGAGATGAAGAACGACACTATATTCTACTTAAAGGGTCTATCCAACAAGAAGATCTAACAATTGTAAATATCTATGCCCCTAACGTGGGAACAGCCAATTATATAAGGCAATTAATATCAAAACCAAAGAAACACATTAACAACAATACAAGAATAGTGGGGGAATTTAACACCCCCCCTAACTAAAATGGACAGATCATCTAAGCAAAAGATCAACAAGGAAATAAAGACTTTAAATGACACACTGGACCAAATGGAATTTACAGACATATTCAGAACATTCCATCCCAAAGCAATGGAATACACATTCTTCTCTAGTGCCCATGGAACATTCTCCAGAATTGATCACATCCTAGGTCACAAATCATGTCTCAACTGGTACCAAAAGATTGGCATTATTCCCTGCATATTTTCAGACCACAATGCTTTGAAACTAGAACTCAATCACAAGAGGAAAGTCGGAAAGAACTCAAATACATGGAGGCTAAAGAGCATCCGACTAAAGAATGAATGGGTCAACCAGGAAATTAAAGAAGAATTAAAAATTTCATGGAAACCAATGAAAATGAATACACAACTGTTCAAAATCTTTGGGATACAGCAAAGGCAGTCCTGAGAGGAAAGTATATAGCAATACAAGCCTTTCTCAAGAAACAAGAAAGGTCTCAAATACACAACCTAACCCTACACCTAAAGGAGCTGGAGAAAGAACAGCAAATAAAGCCTAAACCCAGCAGGAGAAGAGAAATAATAAAGATCAGAGCAGAAAGAAATCAATGAAATAGAAACCAAAAGAACAATAGAACAGATCAACGAAACTAGGAGCTGGTTCTTTGAAAGAATTAACAAGATTGATAAACCCCTGGCCAGACTGATCAAAAAGAAACGAGAAATGACCCAAATCAACAAAATCATGAATGAAAGAGGAGAGATCACAACCAACACCAAAGACATACAAACAATTCTAAGAACATATTATGAGCAACTCTATGCCAGCAAATTAGATAACCTGGAAGAAATGGGTGCATTCCTAGAGATGTTTCAACTACCAAAATTGAACCAGGAAGAAATAGAAAACCTGAACTGACCTATAACCACTAAGGAAATTGAGGCAGTCATCAAAAATCTCCCAACAAACAAAAGCCCAGGGCCAGATGACTTCCCAGGGGAATTCTATCAGACATTTAAAGAAGAATTAATACCTATTCTCCTGAAACTGTTCCAAAAAATAGAAATGGAAGCAAAACTTCCAAACTCATTTTATGAGGCCACCATTACCTTGATCCCAAAACCAGACAAAGACCCCACCAAAAAGGAGAATTACAGACCAATATCCTTGATGAACATGGATGCAAAAATTCTCACCAAAGTACTAGCCAATAGGATCCAACAGTACATTAAAAGGATTATTCACCAGGACCAAGTGGGATTTATCCCTGGGCTGCAAGGCTGGTTCAACATCCGCAAATCAATCAATGTGATACAATACATTAACAAAAGAAAGAACAAGAATCATATGATCCTCTCAATAGATGCAGAAAAGGCATTTGACAAAGTACAGCATCCTTTCTTGATCAAAACTCTTCAGAGTATAGGGATAGAGGGTACATACCTCAATATCATAAAAGCCATCTATGAAAAACCTACAGCCAATATCATTCTCAATGGGGAAAAGCTGAGAGCTTTTCCCCTAAGGTCAGGAACGCGGCAGGGATGTCCACTCTCACCACTGTTATTCAACATAGTATTAGAAGTCCTAGCCACAGCAATCAGACAACAAAAAGAAATCAAAGGCATCCAAATCGGCAAAGAGGAAGTCAAACTCTCACTCTTTGCAGATGATATGATACTGTACGTGGAAAACCCAAAAGACTCCACCTCAAAACTGCTAGAACTCACACAAGAATTCAGTGAAGTAGTAGGATATAAAATCAATGCACAGAAATCAGTGGCATTCCTATACACCAACAACAGGACAGAAGAGAGACAAATCAAGGAGTCGATCCCATTTACAAGTGCACCCAAAACCATAAGATACCTAGGAATAAATTTAACCACAGAGGCAAAGGATCTGTACTCAGAAAACTATAAAATACTCATGAAAGAAATTGAAGAAGACACAAAGAAATGGAAAAACGTTCCATGCTCATGGATTGGAAGAACTAACATTGTGAAGATGTCAGTGCTACCTAAAGCAATCTACACATTCAATGCAATCCCCATCAAAATACCATCCACCTTTTTCAAAGAAATGGAACAAATAATCCTAAAATTTGTATGGAACTAGAAGAGACCCCGAATAATCAGAGGAATATTGAAAAAGAAAAGCAAAGCTGGCATCATCACAATTCCGGACTTCCAGCTCTATTACAAAGCTGTCATCATCAAGACAGTATGGTACTGGCACAAAAACAGACACATAGATCAATAGAACAGAATCGAGAGCCCAGAAATGGACCCTCAACTCTAGGGTCAACTCATCTTTGACAAAGCAGGAAAGAATGTCCAATGGAAAAAAGACAGTCTCTTCAACAAATGGTGTTCGGAAAATTGGACAGCCACATGCAGAAGAATGAATCTGGACCATTTCCTTACACCACCCAGAAAAATAGACTCCAAATGGTTGAAAGACCTAAACGCGAGACAGGAGTCCATCAAAATCCTAAAGGAGAACACAGGCAGCAACCTCTTCGACCTCAGCCACAGCAACTTCTTCCTAGAAACATCGCCAAAGGCAAGGGAAGCCAGGGCAAAAATGAACTATTGGGATTTCATCAAGATAAAAAGGTTTTGCACAGCAAAAGAAACAGTCCACAAAACCAAAAGGCAACCGACAGAATGGGAGAAAATATTTGCAAATGACATATCAGATAAAGGGTCAGTATCCAAAATCTATAAAGAACTTATCAAACTCAACACCCAAAGAACAAATAATCCAATCAAGAAATGGGCAGAAGACATGAGCAGACATTTTTCCAAAGAAGACATCCAAATGACCACAGACACATGAAAAAGAGCTCAACATCGCTCAGCATCAGGGAAATCCAAATCAAAACCTCAATGAGATACCACCTCACACCCAATAGAATGGCTAAAATTAACAAGTCAGGAAACGACAGATGTTGGCGGGGATGTGGAGAAAGGGGAACCCTCCTACACTGTTGGTGGGAACGTAAGCTGGTGCAATCACTCTGGAATACAGTATGGAGGTCCCTCAAACAGTTGAAAATAGAGCTACCATATGATCCAGCAATTGCACTACTGGGTATTTACCACAAAGACACAAATGTAGGGATACGAAGGGGTACATGCACCCCAATGTTTATAGCAGCAATGTCCACAATAGCCAAACTGTGGAAAGCGCCAAGATGTCCATCGACAGATGAATGGATCAAGAAGATGTGGTATATATACACAATGGAATATTATGCAGTCATCAAAAGGAATGAGGTCTTGCCATTTGCCACGACGTGGATGGAACTGGAGGGTGTTATGCTGAGTGAAATAAGTCAATCAGAGAAAGACATGTATCATATGACCTCACTGATATAAGGAATTCTTAAACTCAGGAAACAAACTGAGGGTTGCCGGAGTGGTGGGGGGTGGGAGGGATTGGGTGGCGGGTGATAGACATTGGGGAGGGAATGTGCTATGGTGAGCGCTGTGAATTGTACAAGACTGTTGAATCATGGATCTGTACTTCTGAAACAAATAATGCAATATATGTTAAAAAAAAAAGAAGATAGCAGGAGGGGAAGAAAGAAGGGGAGTAAGTCGGAGTGGGAGACGAACCATTAGAGACGATGGACTCTGAAAATCAAACTGAGGGTTCTAGAGGGGAGGGGAGTGGGAGAATGGGTTAGCCTGGTGATCGGTATTAAAGAGGGCATGTTATGCGTGGAGTACTGGGTGTTATGCACAAACAATGAATCATGGAACACTACATCAAAAACTAATGATGTAATGTATGGTGATTAACATAACAATAAAAAGTTATTAAAAAAAAGAAGTGGTGTATATATATACAATGGAATATTATGCAGCCATCAAAAGGAATGAGATCTTGCCATTTGCAACGACATGGATGGAACTGGAGGGTGTTATGCTGAGTGAAATAAGTCAATCAGAGAAAGACATGTATCATATGACCTTACTGATATGAGGAATTCTTAATCTCAGGGAACAAACTGAGGGTTGCTGGAGTGGTGGGGGGTGGGAGGGAGGGGGTGGCTGGGTGATAGACATTGGGGAGGGTATGTGCTATGGTGAGCGCTGTGAAGTGTGCAAGACTGTTGAATCTCAGATCTGTACCTCTGAAACAAATAATACATTATATATTAAAAAGAAGAAGAAAGAAGAAGAAGAAGAAAAGAAGAAAGAAGAAAGAAGAAGAAAGAAGAAAGAAAAGAAGAAGAAGAAGAAGAAGAAGAAAGAAGAAAGAAGAAGAAGAGGAAGAAGAGGAAGAAGAAAGGAAGAAGAAGAAGAGGAAGAGGAAGAGGAAGAAGAGGAAGAGGAAGAAGAGGAAGAGGAAGAAGAGGAAGAGGAAGAAGAGGAAGAGGAAGAAGAGGAAGAGGAAGAAGAGGAAGAGGAAGAAGAGGAAGAGGAAGAGGAAGAGGAGGAAGAGGAAGAGGAAGAAGAGGAAGAGGAAGAAGAAGAAGAGGAAGAGGAAGAAGAGGAAGAGGAAGAAGAAGAAGAGGAGGAGGAGGAGGAGGAGGAGGAGGAGGAGGAGGAGGAGGAGGAGGAAGAGGAAGAGGAAGAAGAAGAAGATAGCAGGAGGGGAAGAAAGAAGGGGGGAAATCAGAAGGGGAGATGAACCATGATAGACAATGGACTCTGAAAAACAAACTGAGGGTTCTAGAGGGGAGGGGGTTTGGAGTATGGGTTAGCTTGGTGATGGGTATTAAAGAGGGCACATTCTGCATGGAGCACTGGGTGTTTTATGCAAACAATGAATCAAGGAACAGAAAAAAAAATTTAAAAAATTAAAAAAATAAAGGATACTTGGCCATTTAAACTAGAAACAAGAATATATTGTGAAGTTTATACCATATATAGAAATAAAATGGAGAACAACAAAAATGAAGAAGCCCAGCAGGGAAAAAATGAACATAGACTGCAATAATATTCTTTTTTAAAGAATATTTATGTATTTATTTGACAGAGAGTGCAAGCGAGCACAAGCAGGGGGAGCTGCAGAGGGCTAGGGAAAGGCAGGCTCCCTGCTGAGTAGGGAGCCCAATGTGGGAGCTGGATCCCAGGACCCTGAGATCATGACCTGAACCTAAGGCAGACAGTTAACCAACTGAGCCACCCAGGCATCCCTGTCATAATATTCTTTTTTTTTTTTTAAGATTTTATTTATTTATTTGAGAGACACAGCAAGAGAGAAAACACAAGCAGGGGGAGTGGGAGAGGGAGAAGCAGACTCCCCACCGAGCAGGGAACCCAATGTGAGGTTCAATCCCAGGACCCTGGGACCACGACCTGAGCCAAAGGCAGATGCTTAATGACTGAGCCACCCAGGCACACCCCCCGTCATAATATTCTTATAACATATATGACAAGGTATAATATTAGTTGAAGATACAGAGTGATATGTTCAATAGTATATTTAAATCATAGGGAAAACACCAAAAGTAAACAAAGTAATAAAAACAAAACAAAGAGCTAAGCGTAAGGATAAAATAAAATTTTATGCAGTTAATAAAATAAATATACACCTAATGCAAAATATTGCAATAAAAGAGGAAAGCACAAAGAATAAATGGGACAAACAGAAAACAAATAGCAAAATGATAGATTTAAACCCAACATTATCAATAATCACGTTAAATATAGACAGCATAAATATTTCAATTAAAAGGCAGATATTGTGAGATTGCACACACACAAAAAAACCAAAACCCAGCTATGTACTGTCTAAAAGAAATGCACTTTAACTCTTAAGTCACAGAAAGACTGGAAGGCACAAGGTAGTTTAAAAATAAACATGTAAATATTACTTATCAGAAAGCTCACCTAACCCAAACCATTGATATATAATTGATATCAAATAAAATTAATAAATTTATTGTAAGACGGAGAAGGTGATTAATAGAGGAGACAAAAATTATCAGTAATAAAAAGGAGTATATCACTCAGACCTCCTAGTTATTAAAAGGATAGTAAAAGAGTAATATGGACATCATCATGAACATGAACATAACATGTTCATCATGAACATGAACATAAATTCACCAACTCAAAAAGCTACAAACTACCAACATTTACCCAATGTGAAATAGATTAAATGAAGAATCCTATAACTATTAAAGTATTACAATTTACAGTTAAAAACCCTCCCCCAAGGGGCACCTGGGTGGCTCAGTCAGTTAAGTGCCTGCCTTTGGCTCAGGTCATGATCCCAAGGTCCTGGGATCAAGTCCTGCATCAGGCTCTCTGCACAGCGGGGAGCCTGCTTCTCCCTCTCCTCCCTGCTCCTGCTCTCTCTCGCTATCTCTGTCTCTCTCTCTCCAATAAATAAATAAAAATCTTAAAAAAAACCCTCCCCCCAAATGCCTAGGCAAAGATGGTTTAACTAGCGAATTCTACCAAGCATTTAAGAAAGAAATAACACAATGCTATTCTATGTCTTCCAGAAAACAGGAGAGGAGGGAACACCTCTGAACTCATTTTATGAGTCCAATATTAATTTTATTCCAATACCAAAGACCTTCCAGGAAAAAAAATCCCCAGCAAAATATTAGCAAGTTCAATCCAATGATACATATACAAAGAACAATACACCATAGCCAAGTGAAATTTATCTTGGTTAGGGAAAATTGGTTTAACAGGTAAAAATCAACCAGTGTAATTTGCTAGATTTGCAGAGTCTAACAGAATTAGAGATGAGGCGTGCCAGTCAGATCTCTTTTCAAGAGAGTCTGCTGTGGGTGATCTAGTTTGTTGACTGCCACCACCTGACATGACTTCAGATACACTCTAGCAGTGATGCTGAAGCCACACTGTACTCAGGCTTTTCCCAGCAAAGGAATGGGGGCAGGGACACTAAATGGGTCATTTCTGTTAGAGGTAGGACACTCTGACAAGCAGTGTTTATTCTGGGGTTCCTCAGCAGCCTGACTGAGAATTTCTCAGGTATGCACAGCTATCTGTGGCTCTTTCCACTCCATCTATCCATTCACAGGTGCCAGACTTGCACTGTGGTCTGAAAGCCTCTTCACCTCCTCTTCCTGATATCCTATTTCTTTAACAAGGATTTCCCCTAATACATGTTTTCAACATGCTTCTGTTTTGGCAGCTTCTTAAAAGACCCCAGATGACACACATTATGTAGAAGAAAACCCATATGGTCATCTCAAAACATGCAAAAACAGAAAGACTAAATGTCTTTACCCTGAAATCAGGAGAAACAAGGATGTCTGGTGTCAGCACTTCCATTCAACATTGTAATAGAGGTCCTAGCCAGTGCAATAAGACAAGACAAAGAAATAAAATGCATGCATATTGGCAAGTGAGCAGCAAAACTATATTCATAGGTGACATGATGGTCTACATAAAAAAAAAAAAAAAAACTTAAGTAATTTATCAGAGGAAATACCAGAACTACAAAGTTCTGGTAGTAAAGTAAAAATGAAAGTAAAAATGTTATTTCTATATACTAGCAACAAACAACCAGGAGCTAAAATTTAAAAGCAAGACCATTTATAACAGGATGAACAATAGGACATACTTAAGAAAAAAATTTAGGTACACAAGAACTATACACTAAAATCTATAAATTATTGATGAGAGATATGAAAATAGACTTAAATAAATGGAGAGACAAATCATGGTCATGGATAAGAAGACTCAATTTATTAAGGTGTCAATTCTTCCTAACTCGATCCTTAGATTTAACACAATCTCAATCATAATTCTGGAAGACAAGCGAATTCTAAAATCTGTAAAGACATTCAAAAAATAGAGAATAGCTCAAACAACTTCTAGTAATAATGTAGTTGAAGAACTTAGACTAGCTGGTTGTAGACTATTTGTAGATTGTGCAATCAAGACAGTATATTATTGCCATAAAATAAAATAGGCCAATGGAACTGAATAGAAGCCAGGACATCTGACACACAGGGTCAGTCGATTTTTGACTGATGTACTTAGGTAATTCAATGGGGAAAGAAAAGATGTTTTCAGAAAATAGTGCTAAAAGATCTGGCTATCGATATGCAAAATAAGTTAGATACCCATATGCTGAAAATGGGCCTAGATAATTACTTCAAACCATACACAGAATTAACTTGAAGTGGATCACTGACCTAAATGGAAGAGCTGAAATGGTGGCACTTCTAGAAGACGACATGGAAGACAACTGAAGTGAACTTGGGCTAAAACATTTTATCAAGGACACAAAATAAATGATAAAAGAATACTGAAACAAATTTCATCACAATTTCCAAATCTACTCTTGCAAAATCACTATTAAAAAAAAAATGAAGAGTCCATTTGCAGCTTCAGAGAAAAGATTTACAAAGCATATCTCTGATAAAGGACTTGTATCTACAATAACAAGTTCTCAGGATCAACAGTAAGAAGGCAAATATCTCAATTAAACCTGCAGTGTGAAATACATGGATCCAGTGAGCAATCCAGGCATGGGTTGAAAATCACAGGTCATTATAATCAGAGTGCAGGGAAAATCTCCAACAAATTGGAGACTCAACTGCCAACACAAGCCGGCCTGAGGCTACAAAGTATTCGGATAAGGCACCAGATAAATGGCAAGGCCTCAAAGCTAAAGGGATTTATCAAGGCATAGGAGAAAGGAAGGAAGAAATGTTTAATATTCAGCATATAAGTATTCTTGAATAACTGAGAGAAAATTTTCTGGCTTTCAATAAAATATATATTCACAGTTACATATAGCAGGATTTGTGATATAGACCCGAAACTTTTCCAGGATTGAGTCTACAGATACAAGATACGATGATTAGTGGAAGCAAAGGCAGAAATTACTCAGGAGAAAGAGAAAATACCTAGAACTTGATTTGGACATGTTTTGCCCATGTTAGGCACTCAATAAAATTTGTTTATTAGTACTAATACTAAAGATGGTTATAAAAAAGAGATTGATTTTTTCCAAAGGCTTTTTATAAGTAAAAGAGAGTCATGATTTTATAATAATTATAAGAAAGAAGAGAACTCACATTCTAGTACAAAATAGCAGTGCAAATGGCTGAAGGTCAAAGGATATTGTTGCCTATGGTTTCCTCAGTAGAGCTGTCCAAGAGGTGGTAGCCCCACGGTTAGACTGTTTACACTGCACATGAAGTTGCTATACTAAACTTCTAGACCTATTTGAAGAGGAACTGGAGAAATGGTGAAGAAACCAAAGAACTTCCCAGGACTGGACGACTACTTGCAAGATGCTGGGGAGACAGACCAGATGTTTGCAAGTAGCCCAGTGTGGTGGGCTGTGCTGAGTAGGAGGCTGTGTGGAATGCCAGATTAGAGGTCTAGGGTGTGAGGGGACAAGGAAGTTGTCCAGGGCCCAGAGAAAGACGTGAGCTCTGATCAGCACAACAGCCCACATCCTTGTAATCACTAAGAGGCACCCTTCACAGATGTTCCCTGGTGGGCAGGCGAGGCCCATCTGGGAGGCCTTCTCACGCTCCATAGGCCGCTTCCTCTCTCTATGCTCTCCTCACCCCCACCATCATTCCCATACACACCTCCACCCTACCCCAGCCCCAGGAGGGCACAACCCTGTGATGCATCCCTGTCATCCTATCCACTTTCCGCTAGCTTTATTGAGGTATAACCGAGAAATAAAAATTGTATATATCTTTAAGTAATAGAGTACCATTCAGTGTTATTAATGACATGTGTGTTATAGCTTGGATTTTTTTTTTCCTTAGGTGGAAAGAAGGTTACAACCTTGTGGCGCAAGGATTGTATTTGAACTCCTAAAACTGGCATAGGAGGCTGTTCACAATCCAGACCCCATCCAACTGGGCATGCAAACATTTCCTTTCAATGAGATGACCTGCACACTTTATTTCATTTATGAACTGAAAAGTCCTGCCTTGCTTGGACATTAGGATCATTCTTTTTCTGTATTGTGCATCTTTGATGTAACTTATTTGAGTCCTACATGTTGCTCTAGACTGGTTCCCTCTTACTTCCCTATTTCTCCTGTGGTGTCTTCCTGACCTCCCCACTCCATGCTGGCTTCTTCCCCATCCCCAGTCCCTGCCCAACCCTCTGCTGTACCAATCTCTCGACCAGATGTTCTCAGCCCAAGGTCATGTCTTCATTTGTCTCCACATGCTTTATCAACTAAGGAGGGGAAGTACTGTAATTGTTTGTAGACACACACACACACATACACACCCACACACACACACACACACACACACTAAGCAGTGCCCGCTTCTGGTAGGTTCTTGGTGTTTAACGGATGTCTGTTGAATTTACATCTTGTAAACAAACCAGACACCCCTCTGATCGTTTCTTGCAAAATGTTGTTTGCCAAAATAAGCAGGCAAATGGTATGGAGGCAGGACTGAAACATACACTTTCTATTTCAAGACAAAGTAAGATCAAAACGAAAAAAACAATTTGGCCAACTCAGGATTTTTGGGGGGCGGAAATCATATTCAACTATTTGCAAAGAAAATTATGGAGATTGATATTGAGGTCAATTGAATTGTTTGAATTCGTAAAATAAAAGAAAATAATGAAGACACTATATTGAAAAATAGCAATAATATTTCATGACTGACAGTGTCTAGGTATTACAGTACTCTCTAGTGGCCGGATTTAGAGGAAGATACTTGCAGGATAAATGTAAGATTTTTTAGAAAAGCAAAGAGAGCAAGGTACATAACATTCAAAGTATCATTATTTAATGAACATTTTGTGAAAAATGCTGTATAATTTTAAAATTCAAGAACTCCTTATGCAACTAACTACTACTATATGTGCAAATCGAAGGATGCTGAAATGCTTCATGTTCCTTCAGGGTTTTTCGATCCAATATTCTGTCATCTGAAAAGGTGACATTGGTCTGATGTGGTTGAGGCATCTGATTATATATATAATGCTGGTGTCCATATTTTCACTTCCTATGTAACCATTCCTAATTGAATAGAAAATTTCCTAAAATTACTCTTTTAATAGCATTATAGAGTTGTAAGAATTGAGTGGATATCTATATGTGTTTCATGCATCCTTTTATTTTTATTGATGATATATATTTCACACAGGTTTTGTTCCTTTTGCTCAAAAGTCATATTTAAGACATAAGACAGAGGAAATAAGTGATTTGTAAATAATCATAAAGATTTTGCAAAGAAATACTGAATTTCCGAGTACAGCAAAAAACACACTAGAACTCATTTCAGAAACATGACCACAAGTTAATTATTATATCTAATATTAGATTTGATATTTGATAAAGACAAGAAAAATAAAGAGATATATAGAACCATATATTAAATTCACATCAGAAAGTGAATAACTCAAATTTTATCTTACTGTTGTAGAGTGAAATTTGGCTACAATCACCACCCAGATATTTCTGGTATGGTTCTAGGTATTTGAGGCATATTTAATTTGGTGTAACTCGGTAAATAATAATCACTGTGCTTAATAAATGTTAGTCACGAGAATACAAAGATTTTTGAAGAAAAATCCCTGTCAGACAAGAAGTGACCCTATGTAATGGACGTGGATGATCACAATAATGAATGATAAGAAACTTTGTCATATATATTATGTCATTTATTCTTAAGAAAATTCCTGTTGTCCATTATGATCCCTACATACAAATGAGGAAAATGAGGCTCCAAATGAGAAAATCTCTTGCCTAGAGTCATTCAGTGACTCAATGGCTTACGCACACTGAGACCTAGATGTTTTGCTTGACTGTGTGTGCTTTTCTTCCACATGAAGGTTTCTCAATAAAAGATGAGAGAACTCCCTTGGAAGTAGCCCCTGATGTAATAGTATCTTTGCTATTACGTCCGTGAACATGCAGAGGTTAAATGAGGCCAGACAATCAAGTGCATCGGGCAGATTTTACATTATCTACCTCACATTCTGGCAAATTGTCCAGTTGCAAAGACAGGAAAGTAAAGTTGGCCAGAGCAATGGACTCCATGAAATTCAGCTTTTGCATGCTACCTGAGCAAAACACCCTATGTAAAAAAGCTCATGTTTAATTCATCAGTCAGTTTTGATTAAAGCCCAGATATTAAAGATGAAGAGGCTCAAATAAATGATATCTGTGAATCCAATTCTTACAGTTCCAAGGCTGGGCATAGAGTTTTGTACCACTCCCGGGAAGGTCAAGTGGGATTATGGCCACAAGAAAATGGGATTTATTTTCAGTGAAGACAAGCCCTGTCTTGCTAAGGACTGCCAGCACTAGAGGGCAAAGTATGAATGTTTTAGCAGAACGTACACACAGTACATGGTTTTAGAAAATGTCTTACTAATCCCGATATAAATAAAAAAGGCATCGTATATATGAAACTAGACCAATCCACTAAAATAAAGGGACAAACTTGGATAAAATAAATTGATTTGGTGGGGATGAAAAAAATATGTTTCCTGAATCAAACACTGTAAACAGAAGATGAAATATTGCATAAAACGGAATTGGTGGGATAAAAGAAAAAAAATCAAATTCCACTGACAATAAAGAGTGAAAAATTAAAGCACTAATGTAATTTAAAAACTAAGAAAAATGGTTTAAAAAGCTTTTACAGACCTGACAAAATCGTACGCTTTCAGATAGAAAGAGCTCATGCAGTACCAGGTAATTGTATTGAAAATAGAAGAATTCTTAAACATACATTGAAGACATTTTTTAAAAATAAGGGAAAAGAAAGTCTTCTAACTATACAGGTAGATAAAACACATTATCTTTAAATGGAGCAAAATGTACAGCTCTGTGAGCAAACTTCTATACCCAGACGTATTGTCTTCCACTGTCTGCATTCAGGATCACATTAGCTACACCACCCACATACCTCCCCCAGAAAAATCACTATCATATTCCAGCCTATCAAAAGATGGAAAAAAGAACTCAATAGCATATGGCATAACTCAGTTAAATATAAACTAGGTCCAAATATGTGTTACTGATATTATCATAAAATAATAAAATGTCAACAAGTAATTCTGTTGTTGTCACCATCATCATGATGGAAAGTTCCAGACTGTTGCTATAGAAAAAGGCACTGGCAGGAAGAGAATAACAAACTTAAAAGCATACTTAATTACTCACATAACATCCAAGAAACATACAGACACTTTAGAAAATTTTTGGCATTTATAACTAGAAAAATATATTTGAATGCCTCTATATAAAATTTGAGAGTAATCATTAGTAGAGTAAGTACTGAATGCATGTCTTTCAAATTTCTAGAGAAAAACTGGTTATGAAAACAAGCCATATATAGAAAGAAGAAAAAAAGGACACATTAGGGAATGAAAACAGAAAATAACAAAAACATTCAGCAGAACTTGCAGAAACCATACTTTTTATGTTTTCCAAACGAGGCAGCTACAAAACCAAAATCTCATTGCTGAAGTTTCTTCCAGTAGTTAAAGGTGGTGCAGAAAAAACAAACTTTCAAATATGCCATCAAAATAATATGTAATAAACCTCAATAAAATGTGCATCTATCGACATAGACTACTGCTGTCTAATAAGGTCTTTTACTAAGTAATTATAATGACACAATTTTATCAGTAAAGGTTAAGTATCTTTATCTGAGCAGAATTCGATGAAATTAGTCCTGATGTAATAAGTACCGTTTGTCACTATTAGAGCAAGAGCTGTTGACAGGACTTGGGTGTCTCCATGGCAACCCTGGTGTTCCATTTTTTTCTGTAACCCTAGACACTAACAAGGCATACAAGTCCAGAGGGCATAGAAGGTATTGCCTGGGTAATTTATTTACCCTTTTCTGACTTTGCCAGGCAGCGGCATATACAAGAATCTTGAGGCATTTTACATCAAATGGGCATCTGCTCTTAATGTTGACTCTGCTGATGAGTATTTTGAACAGAAATATTGTACACAGGTTTTCATTAACAAGAAAAATGACTAATTTTTAATTGATTTATCATCCATAAGGCATAAGAGAAAGAGAGAAAGAAAACACATATGTAAACAGAATGTAGATTTCTCGACTTCAGAAACTTACAAGAATAAATATCCCTAAGCAGTGGTATATATTCCACTAAAATTAAGCAATTTTAGTGAAGTGCTAGCTACAGCCCATGTCTCAAATAACATTTTTGGAGTAGAGCATCCCAAGGGGGCATATTTACAGCTATGCCTGAAATGGCAGGAATTTGCTATAAGACCAGGGCTAATACAGAAGGCACCAGGGCTCCTGCATTACAGAAGACCCTTTCCCTCCAGCTTCAGAATCAGCTGGAGCCCAGTTTCCAGCCGGAATCATACCTGAAAACACGTACACACAATTTGACAGCCTCCATTTGGGCCACACTTGGTAGTAAAATAAAATGAATAATGACACTTTGTAAATGTTCCTGCTATCAGTCTTATAGGGCAAAAATCTAAGAGTGGAAGGTTCTGGGGGTGGGTGGAGGTGGGATGTTGAGATAAAACTTGAAAGGAATGTTGTAAACAAAATTTCATATTTCATTTATTTCCCATTGTTCTTTATCATTTTAGAAACAGCAAATACAAGTTTTTCCACTTTAATAACCTAACATGAAAAATAATTATTTTTTTAAATGTAAAGTTAAAAATGTAATTAGTATGTTTTTTTAATTTGTAGACTTAGATTAATAGACCTGGAGCCTTGGTCATGGGCAGATACTTCAGCAACGTGACATATCTTTCAAAATATATTTCCTTTATATTTCCATTTAGAATTTTTGTTACGGGTTTAATTGTGTTACTCTCCCCCCAAAAATATGTTGACGTGCTAACCCCAACACCTTAGAATGTGACCTTACTTGGAGACAAGAGTCTTTACTGAGATAATCAAGTGGAGGTCATTGGGGTGCCTCTAATCCGTAGGAGTGACGTTTTTATGAAAAGGGGAAATCTGGACCCAGACAGACATGCAGAGGAAAACAATGTGAAGACACAGGAAGGAGAAGGCTGCCATGTGACCGGAGGGCCCAATCTTCAAGCCAAGGATTGCCGAGGGCTGTTGGCAATACCAGGCGCTGGAAGAGGCCGGGAGAGGTGGGAAGGACCCTCACTCCCACGCCCCCACCCCCTGAGATCCATGAGGGGTGTGGTCCTGCAGACACCTGGATTTTAGACTCCTGGATGCCAGACTGTGAGAGAATAAATTTCTGCTGTTTTAAACCATGCAGTTTGGGGCAACTTATTTGGCAGCCACGGGACACCAATACAACTTACCATGATTTCAAGATAAAATACCTATTTCCAGGATATAATGCCAGTTAAATCTTCAACAGGGATGCCATCCTATCATGTAGTAAGTGACGGTAGGTCACCTAAATGAGGGTTAGGGTAATGAAGTTAATGCTGTAACTGAGATTAAAGTTGTCTTTCCTGAAGTTTCTTGTCCAAACATAAACTTAAAATTGGAGTATAGCATCTTTTTCCTGTTTTACTAAATTTTAAGATATATATTTACTTCGAATTTTGTAGTTCCTAATCAACTTTGTATTGTGTGTGTGCGCATTTATATACACATACATATACAGACATTTACATGCATATGTATCTATATAAATGCACATACATACATTACACACACAATTACATGCATGTGTATATATACACACATACATGCATATGAACAATATATGTCTATACAGTATGTTTATAGGTTATATGTATCTATGTTAAGCATATATATGTTATATATATCAGCTATATTATATACGTATACATGTATATATATGTATACACATATATAAAAATATACATATATATATGCATGCACACATATATACATAGTTTCCAGCAAAAGAAAGGATAAAGATGTCACATTTTTCAAATAATTCGAGGACTTCAGAAACATCACCTTGCCTGCTGGTCACAAAAAGCTTCTCTGAACCTTACGGCCGATTTTTACATGTATGGGCCATCGTGGGCCTGAGTGCAGGGCTGGGGCACAGCCAGTTTCACGCTGCTGGCAGCACTGGAAGGAAAGGGCAGCCCAAGATTACATCTGCATCTAGCAAAGCTGGTGCAGACACTGGGACTGTGGGCTGGGGACTGGGTCTGGAGAGCCAGGGCAGCAATCACAGGTTCTGCATGCCGCACAGACACATTTGCCTACAAGAGTCATGGAAGTTCCCACCTCATAAGATGGATAGGCAGTTTTCTAGGAAACCTTTGACTCCTCCTTTTCTCTATTCACCCCTGCAGTGGTCCCTCAGTATGTGGCCAAGGGGGTCCTGTGTGGACTTCCCCACGTGGAAACTGCATATGGTTAAAAACACATAAGAGGATTACTGCTTGTTACCACTTGCCAAAATATTTAGGGACTTGGCATCCTCGTTTTTTAAGATTTTCTTTATTTATTTAACAGAGAGAGAGAGAGCACAAGCAGGGGGAGTGGCAGACAGAGAGGGAGAAGCAGGCTCCGTGCTGAGGAGGGATCCCAGGACCCTGGGATCTTGACCTGAGCCAAAGGCAGATGCTTAACTGACTGAGCCACCCAGGCATCCCTTGGCATCTTCTAATATATTGTAAATATTTAAAGAATAACAACGTAAATAGCATCATTGATGTTGTCAAGGACCATGTTTCACAATCTGGTTTTTAAATGTGGATACCATTAAAGATAATTGTAGATAGTACAATGACATGAGAGAACAAGTGAAGAACCAGATATACCCCCAGAGGAATGAACTCAACGGGCTGGCCTCTAGAAGATACCCAGAGCTTTCCTCTCTACCTCCTGGGACCACCAGTTCACCACCACAGTCAATGTAACAACCAAAATGGTGTCAGGGCGGGGGCCCGAAGCAGCACAAATGGGAGAAGACCTAGGTGTTCCCAGTCAAACCCCAACTGCCTTCTCGGCTCACGTTTCTCTTCCTTCATCAGTGCCTGGCTAACCCTTTGGAAGAAATCCAATGGGCAAGTTCACAGTTACATTTGGCGGGAAAAAAATCACCAAGCTGTTGCTGGGTGTGAGCCCTGGAACCTGGGGTCACAGGCCGTTTGAGAGAACAAACAGCTCTCATGTTGTGATTCCAGGCTCACCGAGCAGCCACCTTCTGGCCACGCAGCTTTCACACCATGAGCCTCCCTGAGGAGGAGTGGGCTTCTCTGCCCCAGCTGCCTGCCAGCCTTGGATCAAGCCACCCACACACTGGCATGCTGGACGACTCAGAGCTCCCCTCAGCTTGGTTAACATGAGGCAGAATTCCCAAATCCCTACAAACCTGGGGCAGTACCAGGTTGGGTGCCCTGATCCTCGAAGCAGGAGGTCAAGGCCTCAGGTATGAGACATTTGCTAAATGCATTGGTCCCTTGCGGTAAGCCCCAGGACCCCCAACCCTCCCTGCAGGGACCAAGACCCCTGCCTCCTTGTAGTGTTCTCTTCCACATCTCTGCAGTGCAGGAGACACAGGAAAGAAGGGAGGGGAAGATCGACCACCCCATACCTGCTCCATCACTGAAAGAACGTCACAGATTCTTGTCCTGATGCAACAGACCAAACAAGACAAAGGCCCACTAGGCTAGTCTGTCAACCAAGCTCCTGCATCCAATTGAATATGGGCACTCCAGACAGGAAGCCCCATTCTTCCACGGGAGTTCTCCAAATAATACGGACGAATCTGCTCAGTCTTGGTGCTCAATGGGTCTAGCCTTCTACTAATGACACCTCAAACCACACTGTCTCACGCATGCAGAGGGAAGCACCTCCCTCATCTTGCTCATTTGCCTTCACAGTTCTGGTTCAATCTGATGCATTATGAAGGCACAATTGCCTCCTAAATTCCTGAAATTCCACTTGATTTTCACTCTCTAGAGGTGGGCTTGGCGTGCTCAACCCATCTTACCCCCAAAATACGTATCTACCCACAGATTCACTAATTCTCTGTTCTCTCTACAAGGGTGTCCTCAGCTGGGCCAACAATGTGTACAAATGCACAAATATTACTTTTTGATCAATTATTAGGGTGTGGGTGGGTCTTTATAGAGAGCGATTTAACTCAGGACTGAATAGGAAGACCAAACTATCTCCAAACATGATATGTGAATGTAAATTCCCTCTAGAGCAAACACCCCTATTTTAGTGTTGGGAATAACATACACTTTCCTTTTCATACAATGGCCCAATACACACACACACACACACACACACACACACACACACACACCCCTCCACGCACACATGCACACGTGCAGAGAGACACAACCTGTATCAGGTGAATCCCTTCATTAGAAAGATAAAATATAAACCAGAAATTGCCTCGGTGTGTTCAAAAACTTATTCTTAAGCACTTTGACAAGTATCTTTGGAACCCCTTACAACATGATGATTTTTTACAGTTAACACACATTTACTGAGCACATAGTATACACCGGGTTCTAGGCTTACTAGATAAACCAGTTAACAAGACAAAATTTTGCTCCCGTGAAGCTTACATTTCTACCCAAACTTTAGATGCTATTATATGGCATCAGAGGAAAATTATTTATTTCATTGCAAACAAAACTGCAGCTTTGCAAATTTTTGCAGAGTATCATGTAAAGTGTTACATTTATAGACTTTAGAAAGGTGGTATTGTATCCAGTTTAAAAGTGCAAACTGTGGAGGCAGGCATCCTGGGCTCCCATCTCAAGGATAGCACCTGCAAATTGGAGAGTTACTAACCTCCCCCCGACCCCAGTACCTGGGCCCTCCTGATGTTGACTGGGGGATCCATGTGTTAATACAAGAACCACACCCGGTTTCCTGGCCGGCACACAGTAAGGGCTCAGCTGGCTACTATGAAGTATGGCTACAGGGTATGTTACCTATTTTAGTTACTTGATAAACACTTTCTGGGCCTTTCTATGCTGAGGACTGTTCTGGATGCTGAAATACAGAAGACAATGAGGCATGAGCTCTGCCCCTAATGGAATTTCACCCTGTAAAAATTAAATGCGTCAATACCTAGTGAAGAATGGTGAGATAAACTTAAACCAAAGTCATTAAGTACTCGTGCAAAACACAAATGAACAAAAATTAATGTTTCCATCATGCCAAGAGCTTAAAGAATGCCTTCCCATGCTTGGGGGGGTGGCTACTGCTCCCCTACCTGTTACCAAAATCGGCACCGCCATAATTAAACAACTCCATGCATATGTGTTTGGTGGGGAACTAACCCCATCCTTGCTCACAGCCTAGCTCAGAGCTTCTAGGGACACCTCCAGCCAGCTGACACTGTTGGGAAGTGGATGTCGAGGCAGCTTGATGGTTTCCAGCGCTCCAGCTCATTTTCATCCTGGGAGCATTAGTGCCCACTTGGCTTCTTTGGACCTCAGTTTCAGGATCTGTACATAGGGTCAGAACAGCTCCTTCCTCAACGGGCTGCGGCAGGATTAAATGAGCTGAAGCATGTGATGCGCTTAGGCTGAGCTCATGGCAAGTACATGCTCCAGTTAGTACTACTCATTGGCTAGTTGTACATCCATGGGGGACAATAGGGTGAGACGGTGGTAAGTAGGGGCAGTCCTGAGATGGTAGAACTACAACAGGAAGGCCTCCCAAGGCAGAATTACCAGCTCAAAAGGCAAAACAACCCGAGCCTCTCTCTGTCAGACAGAACCTGTGCATGGGGAAATAGAACAAAAGTGGCTATCCTACCACGCCTTCATCAGTGTTTATTTTAAAAGGCCGATATTATGCAATAAGTTTCAGGAAAACTTCTATCCCTACTAATTGAAATGGGATGCAATAGGGTGTATTAGTTCCCTCTTGCTGCTATAACAAATCACCATAGAGTGGCTTCAAACAATGCCAATTCTTTCTCTCTTGTAGTTCTAATGAACAGAAGTCTAAAGTCAAGGTGTCGGCAGGACTGGTTCCTCTTGGGGGCTCCAGGGGAGAAGCTGCTCCTGGCCTCTTTCCCCTTTGGAGGCCACAGCATTCCTTGGCTCCTTGGCCATCATCCATCTCTCTTTCTGTCCTCACACCACTCTCTCTGTCTCTGATCCTTCTGCCCCCACCCCCATAATCCAGTATCATCTCCTCACATCTCAAGATCCTTAACTTAATCATATCTGTAATGTCTCCTTTGCCATACAAGGTAACATTTCACAGGTTCCTGGAATTTAGGATGTGGACCTACTTGGAGGGCCATTACTCAGTCTCCCAGGTAGGGCACAGCTAATTATCTTACCTTGAAGCAGAATGCCCTTTTTCATCGTGAAGCCAGAAAATGAGCCCTGAGTAGGTATAGTAAAGAAAAATAACTTTCATCGGCCACACATCGACTCAAGGAACCTCAAGTCAAGCCCGTGGTCTAGGTGTGGTCATCTCTGTCATTCAGATGAAGAAACCGAAACTCAGAGGGTTAAGTTGCTGGACCAGGTTCCAGGGCTGCTGGGCTGGGCTTTGCACCTGGGCCACGTGAGTGCGAAGCTTATTCTGATAACCAGGACCACACACTGCCCCTTTGGCTTATTCTTTGTTCCTGGTTGTGAAAAGCACAATTTCTCCCATAACCGTTCACATCTTCTACTTTCTTCTACTTGTCCCAAGTCACCAGCGCCTTACAGGTTCAGCAAAAATCACATTTCTCCTTTGTTAATGCATCCATCAAAAACAAGATGAGCACTGATGGCATCCAAGGCCGTGGCCCCTCAGGGTGCCATGTGGGACTGACAGAGAGAGCCTGGCACCTGCCAGCTCCATGCTGCTCCTGCTGGGACTGCCCAGGTCTCCAATCCCCGCAGGCAATCTTAGTTTTCTCGGAAAAACTAGTTTCCTAAAATCTAATTATAAATGAAGGAAAATAAAAGCTGGTTTGTTCATGACGCTGGCTGGTGGAAGAACCAGGATTCATCTTTCTTACCGTCCCTCCGTCTAGGCAAATGGTTAATAAAGACTGGACAGTATCACCCGAGTCAAAGCCACAAGGTTCCACCCTAGAGGGGCCGGTGACATCAGGACATATCTGGACTGTCTACTTCCTAACTGGGCCATTTGTTCTAGCCTTCCCGTGGGTTCTGTCCTAGCTACTATGTTACTCAGCCCACCCAATTCCACAACTTTCCTTACCAACCGCTTCATCACTGTTTTCTTTCTTAAGCGTGTTTGCCCACACATAATTTACCTATTCTCGAACACCAATGCCACACAACGTCCACCAGAGATAATATGTTTATAGTCACACTGATGGACATGTGCAGGAAGAAATCTCTACCCTTTCAGCTAGTGTGGCCAAAGCACGTGTGAACAAACGACTCGAAGGCAGGGAGAGAATGTCAACCCGTCTAACACTGGGATGCAAAGATGGGAAACCATCAGCAAACGCAAAACAGTAGATCAACTTCTCAGTTGTCCAGGAGTGAACCAAAATACCTAGCTTGAAAAACAGATTATTGGAATTTAGAATCTTGAAATCCAGTGGCTGAACTCAAAAATCCTTCTGGAGGCTGGCAAGGCCGTGCTCAGTTTGGGATGGTTGCTCAGCTGGGGGCTTGGGACACAGGCTCTTCAGTAATTGTTCCTCATAATGGCACATTATGCAAGGAAAACAGTGTGAGCAATTTTGCTAATCAGGCCATCAACTAGAAATAATTAAACAAACTAACACGGCAGCACCCCAATTATAATTACAAAAAGCAATTCCATTATGCCCGGTGCATAGAGAAGTGAAAGGATTTTTGGATTTATGTAATTAGTTACTATTCTCAATAAAGTTATATTGATCATCAGCAATACACCAGGTATCACAAGGAACACCTGATCAGATGCCATATCAAAATCTTCCAGGAAGCATAACTATTACGAGAACAATCCGCAAGACTCATTCTGGCTATCAATCATTGGTTTATTTTCTCATAATGTTGAAAAGAAGGCACAATTATATTCATTTTTAGATTGGGGCTAGTAGGGCATAAAAAAAAAAAGAGTCTGACCCTAGGATTACCTGTCTCTAAAGACTCCCATTTCCCACCCATAATGCTCTAGAAAGTCTTCCAATAATGGGACGAATCAGCAATAATAGAATGTCAAGGGCACAGACAAAAACTTTCCATTAGGCGGGAGATGGGCAAGATTACTCCAAGGATCTGTATTTTCCAGTTCTTAGATTTAGTGGCTGAGGAACAAGGTTACATAGCATACTGGTGGCCCCACTTTATGCTGCTGAGCTCAAACCCTGGCTGACAGAAGGCCCATGAGCCCACAGTTCCTTGTTCATAATTGTGGGGTCAGAGTACAAGCTTGTTGCTAGATAATTTGTAAAGTCCTCTCAGGCTTTCAAAGTCTACACTTTTTGTTTGATTTAGTTGGGAACATGAATTTGCACTTTATAGTTAAACCTGTGACCCATTTTGAGTTAATTTTTGTATAAGATAGGAGGTTTAGGTCAAGGTCAATTGCTTTTTTTTGTTTGTTTGTTTCCTACAAATGTCTAATTGCTCTAGGAACATTTGTTGAAAAAAAGACAATCTTTCCTCCATGGAACTGCTTTTGCACCTTTGTCAGAAATCAGTTGGGCATATGTGTGTGGGTCTGTTTCCAGGTTCCGTTCCACTGATCTGTGAGTCCAGCCCTCCACCAACTTGTAGAAATTTTAAACTCACCTTTGTGCCAATTTAAAGTGATGTGATGAGCTTTGGGTGTTAGACACAACTGATGAATCACTGAACACTACATCAAAAACTAATGATGTACTATACATTGGCTAATTAAATTTAAATAAAATAAAATAACAAAATAAAATACATAGAGTGTTTATAGACAATGTATTTCTTCATCTAAAAATAGTATTATAGGGGTGCCTGGGTGGCTTAGTTAGTTAAGCGTGTGCCTTCAGCTCCGGTCATGATCCCAGGGTCCTGGGATCAAGCCCCAAATCAGGCTCCCTGCTCAGCGGGGAGACTATTTCCCCCTTTCTCTCTCCCTCTGCCTCTCCCCCTGCTTATACTCACACTCTCTTTCTCTCTCAAAGAAATAAAATCTTTTTGAAAAATAGATTAAAAAAATAAAAATAGTATTATAACTCAGCAATTATGTAAAGATGAATTTGGGGAACAAACCCCTTGAAGTGCTTAGTTTATACAGACTATACTTAAGTCATATTTTTCTGGTTTAAGTAACCAGTTATAGTCCTTTGGGGAAGAACCTAGAACTCTGGTTATCAAAACAAGGTTAAACTGAATTTTAACCAGATAAGCATTCAGTACCCTGGCTGGTAGGATGACATTTAAGGGTGTGTGCATATATGTTTTAGATTTGGAAATCTGGTGCATATTTTTAACAATCAAGGTAGAGTCCTGACTCTTCACTGAGTTTGCCTTCCATTGACCCAGATGACAGGAAGTATGCATCAGGGGACCAGACAGAGGCAGTGCCCCCAAACAGAGGCAGGCGGGGGCGGTCTCAGCAGAGACTGTTTGGCACAATGCCAGCTCTTTGGGATATGAATGGGGATGTCAAGAAGAGCTGCATAACATGCAAGATTCTGTGGAAAATAAAAATGAATATCCCCTTTTTTAAAATTACTAAGAATTTCAAGATGACAACAACTGAGCATTAAGCCAAGAGCAGGGTCCTCTTAGGCACATGGTCTGTGTGACTGCACAGGTCACACGCCCAGTAAAGCTGGCCCTGAGGTGTTCCTTGTTCAAACAAGCTGCAGAATCCAGTTTTTGTAACCTCAGTACTTTTTATAGTTTTTAATAAGCTATTTGTAAATTTTGATTTCTAGGAAGGGATTGTACTGTTTTTCAGACGGATATGTGTGTGTGTGTGTGTGTGTGTGTGTGTGTGTGTGTGTGTGTGTGTTGTGACTGCATTTTGGGAAATACTGCATTACAATTGCTACAGATACACCCTGTACCTGTGATAAGATATAGTATCTAAAGACTCAGGAAGTGGATGACATTTGACTAAAAATGTAGGCATTTATTTTCAGAATTCCTGAAAATGGTCAAAATCAGTAATGTGGACTGAAATACCTATTTTATTTTATTTTATTTTATTTTTTTTAAAGATTTTATTTATTTATTTGACAGAGAGAGACACAGCGAGAGAGGGAACACAAGCAGGAGGAGTGGCAGAGGGAGAAGCGAAGCAGGCTTCCCGCTGAGCAGGGAGCCCGATGCGGGGCTCGATCCCAAGACCCTGGGATCATGACCTGAGCCGAAGGCAGACGCTTAACGACTGAGCCACCCAGGTGCCCCTGAAATACCTGTTTTAATGAATGCTCTTCAGATGGCTTTCTGTGGGGGGGTATAAACAGGCTCCCCGGTATAGTCACAAATCAGCTCATGCTCAGGATGGATTTCAAACAAGGAGAGGTCTACAGTGGAAACTTCTGCGCTGAAAATCCCAAGAAGGAAGAACTCAAGCTCTAGACTACATGTGGGTGTTCACACAGTCACAGGGGCAATAATAATAATAATAATAATAATAATAATAATAATAATGGCCCAGCTTCACCAAGTGCTGACCATGGGACAGGCAGGCATAAGTCTTTCCAGAACAATCATACCCTGGGTGAGAATCTTTTGATGCAAACTCGATTATTACCCCCACTTCCCAAGTGAGGAACTGAGGCACAGAAAGCCTAAATAACCTTCCCAAGTTCCACACCTAGGAAGAAAAGCCCAGTCTGGCCCCTGAGCCTAGGACCTGATTAAAGTTAAATCTATGGCAGTCATAACAAGCCCAAGACTCGGACCCTAAGGACACAGGGTCTAATCTGGGTTCTGCCTCGGACTGACTCTGTGATCCTAAGAAAGCCACTCGGTCACTGAGCTGAACATGAGGAGGACAGGGACTCCTGGGTGGCTCAGCCAGTTGGTGTCCAACTCTTGATTTCAGCCCAGGCTGTGATCTCAGGCTTATGGGATCGAGCCCCGCGTCAGGCTCCAGGCAAGTGGGGAGTTTGCTTGGGATTCTCGCTCTCCCTCTGCCCCTCCCCTCCGCTTGTGCTCACTCTCTTTCTCTCTCCCTCAAATAAATAAATAAATAAATAAATAAATAAATAAATAAATAAATAAAATCTTTAAAAAAAATGAGGTGGACAAACTAATATCTGAGGTCCTTTTAAACTCTAAAATGATTGAATGCAATAAGATTCTGTGCTTGTGATTTTGTCCAAGGTAAAACTAGTCTAGAATATAAATTTCTTGAGGGCAAAGGTCATGTCTTACGTTTATCTTGGTATCTTGACAGCGTGCCTGACACACAGTAGGCTCTCAAACATTTACTGAGTTGAATGAATGAATGAATGGATAGTAAGTTAAATAAATACGAGAATTCAAAAATCCAACACAGAGCAAACAAACATTACATATTTTTAGAACCCTCACAAATCATGACACCAAATAGAATCCTGCAATTTTACTTGGTCTTGGTCAACTTCAATGTCAAAAGTTCTACCAGCTTTTAGTCATCAGAGGTATGGCTGTAACAGGAACTCAAGAGCAGGGTCCACACAGTGTCTCTGAGGTGAACACTTTCCTGTCGGTCTAAGGGAAAGCTTCGTCTGGTGTCAACAACATAAGAGGGGAGGGCTGATGGAAATGACATATTTCTGCTTTCAAAAATCAGTGCATCTTCTGGCGCCTTTTGATGCTATGCAGACCTTTACTCTCCCATGAGACACATAATGTAGGAGTGAAGTGCAGGGCTGGTGGAGTTAAACTTCATAATTTTAACCCCTGCACACTGTGGATGGACATTGACCTCCTATTGCATATATGTTTAATGACCTTTTTTCTGGAAGGTGGCAATTGCGCAGCTGGTTCTAATAAAATCCGTATATCCTGATAAATCTGCAACAGATGAAAGGGAGGTCTCCTGAAGCAGAAACACATTTGCACACGTGGGTCCCCCTCCAACAGAGTTACCCCCGAGTTCCCTGGCAACCTGTCTGGAGCTTCCGTTTCCCCCCAACCCCACCCCGCCTGTGTTCTCTCTAGGTGCGCCCATGTTATTTTGCCCCATAACATTTAGTGCAACTTATAAATATGCACTAATTTGTTTATTCATCAGCAACTGTCTTCTCCTCTGGACTGTAGGTCCAGAAGATCGGGATCATGAACACAACTGAGTCATCTCAGCTCCCATAGGGAGGGCATATTGAAAGGGACCAAAAAATATTTGCTGAAAGAGTGAATTGATAAATATATTTGTTAAGAGAGAGGAAGGGGGTTCATAATATATTGTTGAGTAAAAAAGTGCATTATAAAAGGGCATTAGATACTGTGTGATCCCTTTTAAAAGATAGTTGTAAAATACCCATGTGTAGAACGTCTACAGACAGTTTTATGCATACGGGAAAAAAAACAAGTCTAGTTGTACAGACCAACATGCTCACATTATGCAGCTTAGTTTGCTGGCACAGAGCAATTTTATTTTATTTTTAAAATTTACTAATCTGTACCTCTGTCGTTTTCAGTAATGGATATGTACTATTTATGTATTAAATACGTTCTAAAGAACAAAATGCGATTTAAAATCCCTGAGTTACTGAAGTCTTGATCCACGTCTAGACTCCTCAAATGGAATATGCGTGTTTTAATGAAAGAAACCATAGGGGTTACGTCTATGAACCCCTTTTTTCTCCCCCAGTATTTGTGGGTATGAGCATGAAACAAAAGCTCATTAAACAACAAGCAGGGTGCCTAAGCCCTATTCTTACGAACCAGGAGATGGGGAAACACGGAGATACATGAATCAGCACTGCAGACTTCTCATTTCCTACTTTGTGTCTGCTCACACATGTGCGGGTCTAGCAGTGCTGTCCAAGACAGGAATCTGTTCCGGTGGCAGGAGGACTGTGTGGCTCTTCTGAGTATTGGCTAATTTACGTACTTTATTTAATCAACTTCTTATGCCGCTATAAAATGCTAACTCATTCCAAAATAAAAATTTTTAAACAAGGTTTTAATTAACACTCGTATTGCTATGGGCATAAATCCACATGATGTTCCTTTCTTGGTCAATGGATTTATACTGTACTAGATCAGTAAAGCTGTAGAGAATCCTTTTATTTTGGCAATATCTCATATCTGGCAATACTGTAGCATCTTCTAATTAACAAGAATGTTCATATGGCCTCCATGTAAATTAGAGGGTTGAAGCCACTGGTGGATTACAGGGCTCCACTCACAGGGTCTGTGTTTGCATCTGGGTCCCTGCTGGGGAAGCCAGCTCCCCATGGTTCCACTCCCGGTCACGAAGCTACTTTGTTGCCACAGTAAAATTCAGCTTTACATCATCACCTGCATGTCCAAATAGAGTTCAACATTATCTCTAAAAAGTAGAATTACACTGGCAATCTGTGACTTTTCCTTTGGGTCAACACAATTCCACTGGCAGAATCAAGAACAAGGAAATGCAATAACCTCATCACCAATACTAGCCGAGGAAGGGTGGGTACCGTTGCCACTGGCCTCATACCAGTCCTACTGTTGTAGCCATTACAGGTGACAACAGTGTGAAATACTTTAATGTAATAATGCTACCAAATTTATAGTAGATCCACAGCATGCTTCTATTCCTGTTCACTTTACAAAGTTACAAACAGGCATTTGTGTCAAGCTCTCTGACTATTAACCTAATATTTTCATTGAGAATTTAGAAGTGGGTGAAGGGAAAGCACTTAAATACCTTGACTTTGTGTAGATTGACGATTTCCTTCAGACAAGAGATCATGTACAGTACTAGAGAAAAATGGTTTTTCCTTTCTTTTTTTCCCCTCTTGTCTTTGTAATAGCCACAGAAGCTACTCTCTTTCTCAACTTTAAAATATGCGAAAACATGCTCATGGCTGGATTGATAGCTAAACTGGGATACTAGATTGGGGCTGATCCATTATTGTTCCTTTCCATTGCCAGCCTCGCATGGGAGGAAGCGTGCATTTCTCAGTGCCTTTAGAGTTAGGCTTGGACATGTGACTTACAGCCAAGATCATGCCAGCAAAGTGTCTGAAACAGAGGTTCTCAATGTGCTTGCATGGTTTGCCATGCTTCTAATGCTACTGTGACCTGCCCTGAGCAAAACAAATCCCACATCCCTGTTGGTTCAGAGAGGAACAGAATCAAGTGGAGCCAACCTGGCCCCGTCTGGTTCCTGGAGACAGGCCCAGCCCAGGCCGACCTAGCTGAGGTCAGCCAATACCCAGCCAACTACGAACGCAAGGGAAAGAGAGATAAACGGTTTTAGATTCAGGGGGACTATTTGTTACATTGCATTATTGCAGACGTAGCTGACTAATACATAATCTGTTAACAACAAACAGAGTTATAGCATGATATGTTCAAAGACTGAATGGGAACTGAAGCGATCATCTGGACCTGCTCCACTCTTTTGGCAGATGAGGACACTGAGGCTCAAAACTTGTAACTTGCTCCAAAGTAGAGAAGAGAGTAGGATCCAGGTCTCCTGATTCTCGATGCTTTTTCTGACTGAGCAATGGCCGATTCCAGACTGGCACGGATTTTTGTTATGAGCCCTGGATTGCACTGTCTACCTCCCTGCTTCATGGTGCCTCTCTCTGTCTGTCACTCTCTTCTCTCCCTGCCCCCCACCATGCTTCCCCATCATAGACTGATCTATATTTGTCCTCAGAGTTTGCCATGATTTCCACTAGGTAACCTCATAAGCCTCTGCTGTGTGCTGGCCTCTGGGCCGTGAGGTGACTCAGCTCACTCTGGGATAACACAAGGATGGGTCTGTTCCAAGGTTACAACTTAATTGAATAGTTTCCTTCCACCACATTCTGTTTTCATTTGTTTGTTGTTATCATCAATAGCTTTCCAGATCTCAGAGTTAATTTTTAGAATTACAGAATCTCAGAGTTCCATGGGGTCTTGAGGGTATATCATCCCACACCTTCCCCATTATTTTAAGGGAGAGGGAGAGGGGGAGAGAGAGGAGAGAGTTCTTAACATATCTGAGGCCTGAGTCAAAATGTCTAGAAGTTGGTAAAAATCCAACACAAATAGATTTTTCTTTTGTAAGCATAGTGGTAGTGATACTATTCACACCAGAACCACTTCCCTCTCCCTTGCTTTGAAAGCTCAGTCCATTGAACATTTTTCTATCTCCTGAACAGCTTCTCTTTGATCACCTCATTACTCTCTCTAGGGCTGAAGCTTATAGTTCAAGACCTTCAAGAATCTCCTCAGTGGGCTCCCCAAAATAAGTATTACTTCCCTTTAAAAAGGTACTCAGTGAAGCCAAAGTTTTACTCTGCACGTGGTGCCCCTGCTCATAAAATGCCTTGTGGAAGCTCCCCTGACCTGTGCGGGAACAAAGCCACGTCGTCTGCTGCATCTCTCAGGCCAGCTCCCATTCCTTGAGTTGACCGACCCAGGTGTGCTGACCCCCAACAGATTCACCCAGTGATCTCATCAGTGAAGGACTCCACATCAGTGTCTAGCCCATTTCTCCAACATCGTTCTGTGCATGGACCCTTTCCTTTTCGTGGTTTAATGAGCGTCTCAAATCCCACTTTGAACTTGAAGCAGTCCCCAACCAAAAGGCAGACAACAGCCCACATTGCTGTCCTTCCTCCCTAAACATTTATTTTACTAGGTTTATTTTTTCATCAGCAGCCTTCAGATTTAGGGGTTCCCAAATGTGGAAAGCAGCCAGATGGAGAGGGCAGCAAGTCTAGTCGTTTCTCTTCTGTAACAGCAATACGATCTTGAGAAATTTATTTAACAACAGTTTCCTCCCGATAACTGGGCATACATGTCTCGGTATTCTTGGAGAATTACCAGGGCTATGAGATTTCACACGAGAGCTCTTAAGCAGTGCTGCATTTATGACAGTGACTATGATGTCAAACACCTCACATTTGTTCAAAATCAATGTCTTTCTTGTAGTCTCCCCCACCTGTTTATGTTGGAGCAGTCTTCGGAAGCATCCAGACCAGGCAGCCTCCTTGGGAGGCCAGCCACCTCCGTGGGAGGCCAGCCACCGGTGGGCACTCTCTTCCGCACTGGCAGCTGGCAGCCAGAAGCTCATGGGCCATCCTGAAACACTCAGCACAAGCTTCCTTCCTTCTGTCCCAGCACCCAGGGTTTGCCAAGGGCCATGACCCACTCCACTTGGGCTCACTTCTCTGAAATACCATAAGGTTAAATGATTGTGCCTAATTTCACATCTTTGCCTTTCTAAATGCAAGCTTCCTTCCATCTTTCAGAAATCCTTCTCCAAGTTACCTGATTTGCCGCTGGCCTTTCACATTATTTAAAAGGCAAAACGGAACTCCTTTTTTGATAAGCAATTAACTGCTTTGGCAGGAAGGCCTTGTTAAATCCTTTAGGGGTATGTTAGTTGCGAAGCCTGGAATCAGTCATGTATACAGCATTACTAGACAGCTGAATTTATATTTGGGTTGAATCTACAGTTCAGCACAAAAGTCCTTTCTTAAGGGTGCTTCCCCTATACCTCAACTCATTTCTAATAGATAAGGGAAAACAAAACTCAACTATGTATGTCTGGAACACAAGGTCATATATAAAATCTGCTGCCCCTGAGCATCCTCCAGAAATCCAGGTAGGATTTAGAACTGTGATGGGCTGCTTTCTAGATGTCAGTTAACTTAACCCTTATTTTGAAGAATCTCCATCTCCTTCACATAACCTTAACCACATAGTAACTACGATACTTTGCAACTAAGAATACGTAAAACATGCTCAATTTTCTTGGAAAGAGAAGCATAGTCTTGTTTTCTCTAATGATTCAGGTTGTGCAGTTCATGCCGAAAGGATATCATCAGACTTTATTACTTTCTTTCTTTTTTAAATTGAGGTGTCATTAACATCCAGTATTATATTAGTTTCAGGTGTACAATATAATGATGTAGCAATTCTACACATTACTCAGTGATCAGCACGGTAAGTGTAGTCAAAACCTGTCCCCAGTCAACGTTATTAACATCTTATTGAATATATTGCCTATGTTGTACTTTTTATCTCTGTGACTTATTTATTTTCTAAGTGCAAAGCAATACCACCTTATATCTGTCAGAATGGCTAGAATCAAAAAGACAAAAAACAACAGATTGCAGTGAGGATGTGGAGAAAAAGGAATCCTCATACGCTCTTGGTGGGAATGTAAATGGATGTAGCCACTGTGGAAAGCCAGTATGGAGGTGCCTCAAAAATTAGAATTACCATATGATTCAGTAATCACACTACTGGGTATTTACTCAAAGAAACCAAAAACACTAACTGGAAAAGATATATGCACCCCTATGTTTATTGCAGGGTTATTTATAATAGCTAAGAAATTGAAACAACCCAAGTGTCCAGAAATAGATGAATGGATAAAGATGATGTGAGATATTCAGCCATAAGCTCTTGCCAGACTCTCTTACTTTAAATGCAAAGATGTCCAATTAGTCTAAGAAATTCATTTCTGTACTGGAGAAAAATACAAAAAATATATATTAAATACATGTAATAAGATATATATCTATATCTATTAAGATGAATACATTATTAATGGAGAATCAACTTGCCTGTATATTAATGTCTCAGTAAAACACCTTTAGCCCTGGAAATGAAGGTTAAATAGAATAGTTAGTTTTGTGTTCCTATCTGGGACCTTATCACCCAACTGGCACAGAGAAGTGGCACCAAGAATACTTCCAAGCTGATACAGCTTTTTTGCAATGCTCCTGAAATATTCAATAGTTTAAATAATGGATATTGACATTAAAAAATAAAGAGTTTATCAAGGTCATTAGTATCATTTATGTGAACATTTTGAGGCTCAGCCCCTAGATTCCTTAAGTTGCACTAATTATGACAATCTTTTTAATATGATTCAAAAAATTCTTCATGACTTTGCAAATGACAAGATTTCATTCTTTTTGATGGTTGCATAATATTCCTGTGTGTGTGTGTGTGTGTGTGTGTGTGTGTGTGTGTGTGTGTGTCCCACATCTTCTTTATCCCTTCATCTGTGGATGGACATCCGGGCTCTTTCCATGGTTTGGCTACTGTGGACATTGCTGCTATAAACATCGGGGTGCCTGTGCCCCTTTGAATCACTATGTTTATATCCTTTGGATAAATACCTAGTAGTGCAATTGCTGGGTCGTAGGGTAGCTCTATTTTTATATGCAACTGATGAATCACTAAATTTTACCCCCGAAACTAATAATACAGTATATGTTAACTAAACTGAATTTAAGTAAAAAAAATTTAAAAAATCTTCATGTCTTTGCTCCATGTGAACTTTTCTCAAGAAAATTGATAGTGTACTATTCTTTTGTGTGCAGGACAGAACTGAAACATCCTGATCTTACTTAAAGGCTCCTGGAGGGGGGCCTGTGTGGTTCAGGTCATGATCCCGGGGTCCTGGGATGGAGCCCTGCATCGGGCTCCCTGCTCAGCGGGGAGTCTGCTTCTCCCTCTCCCTTTGCCTGCTGCTCTCCCTGCTTGTGCTCTTTCGTTCTGTCAGATAAATAAATAAAATCTTAAAAAAAATAAAAGACTCCTGGGGTGGGGGGGGGGAATAGCCAAGGAACAAGGCTGGTAGCTCCTGCAGAAGTGGACCTGTTCAGCCACCACCACTTTGGACACCTCCACGAAGGGCTCAGTGCCACAAGGGCCCAGATGCACGTGTGGAGCTGATTTCACCCTATACCTTAAATGTTTCAAGCACCTTGGCAAATAACAGCAAGCATTTGTTTCTTCGATTTTGCACCTCTCTGTCTGACTCTCAGCTAGCCTTTGCCTTTTGTGTTTAAATAAGCCTGTGTCCTAGATGATGCTAAGAGCACACTAATTTATTGGAGGAAAGGAAAAGACCATGTATCAGGCATAGAAGCCCGAGTTGGCTGGTGCCTGCAGGAGCCTCCTGTTGACTTGTGTGTCTCCCCAGGTAGATGCCAGCTCTCTGTGGACAGGCACAGCTGATGCTCCCGTGACGCCCTGCTGAGGGGGGCACTGACAAATGCTCTGCTGGATGAGTACTTGCCGGGTGGCTCAGTGATGGATGAAGGACCATCATGAGGACCTGGCCTCCCTCTCAGTTTCAGCCACCTGTCTCTGTTTCCCAAAGTAGGGAAACATGCACTATGGTAGGGGTGGTGGTAACTTCAGGGGATGGCCTACATACCGCTGTATCTGGACACAGAAGGCAGATCTGAGAGAGCTGGGACGGGTCAGTTGACCCTGTCCGGAGTGTCAGCGAGGAAGGGAGTGGATGCAATGAACAAGTGAGAGGTAGACAGCGTGGTGGGGGAGGGGTGGACAATGTGAGCACACTACAAGCCATGGAGGCAAGACCCCCATCTCTCTGCTTGTCTAAAGAAGGTGGCTAGACTAAGTGCAATTTGAAGTCTAAACATACATGCTTCTAGGGTCTAGAAAGTGCTTATTTCTGAGAAGTCACCAGAAGCTGACTCTGGCCAAAAGCTCATCTTAGCATGCCATCCTCAGTTTGCGGTCGGTAATCCGGGGTCAGGTGGGTAGGAAAGTTAAGGGTTGGGCAGGCCAAGCCTGGCTGGCTGGAGATGGCACTGAAGGACACTCCTGGAGGCCGGGGGGAGACCAGGCACGGGGTAGGGTCCCTGGCAGATACAGTCAGCATAGCCATTCAGGCACGTGTTGGGCTATTAGTGCAAAGGGGGATAGACGTGATCTGCCCTCACAGAGCATAGCATCTAGCTGGAGAATCAGAATGTAAACATGTACTCATGTACATTACTGCATCATTAAAGGTCATGATACTGGCAAGAGGGAAACGCTGGGCTCCAGCTGTCATAGCAGGCCTCTCTCTTGGAGACTTTCAGGCTGAGTGGAGCAGTTGGTTAGACAAAGAGGGGCTTGGAGGGGAAGAGGTGGAGGCACACTTGTGAAGACCGAGTCAAGGAAGAGGTTGGTGATTTGGAGATCTGAGAGTAGGGAGTGTGGCTGGAACTGTGTTGCAGTCTATTTAGTATGCAAACATAAAACCTGTTTCTCATGTTCTGAGGGGCTATATTTCCCATCTCATCCCCACAACAACTTTAAAATACAGCTCTTAGAGTTTTGTCTCAGTGTTGAGGGAGAGAATGCTAAATGTTATTCACATCTGTATAGATTTCCTGTTGCTGATGCAACCCATTACCACACACTTCGTGGCTTAAAACATCAGAAGTTCATTATCTTATGCTTCTGGAACTTAGAAGTCGGACATGCATCTCACTGGGTTAAAATCGAGGTGGGCAGGGCTGTGTTCATTCTGGGGGCTCTGAAGGGAGACTGTATTTTTTGCCTTTTCCAGCTTCTAGGAGTCACTTGAACGTTCTGGCTGCGGCTTCTTTCTGCATCTCCAAGTTCAGTCCCGTTGCCTCTCTCTGACCCTTCTGTGGTCACACCTCCTTCTGACCATACCTGGGAGAGGCCTTCTGCTTCTAAGGGCTTGTGTGATTGGACTGGGCCGGTCCAGATAATCCAGGATAATCTCTCTCCATCTCAAGGTCACTTAATTGCATCTGTAATCCCAATTCCCTTACGCCAGGTAATGTTCCATATTCACAGGTTTAGGGCAGTAGGATGTAGGTACCTATGGGAGGCCATTTTTCTGCCTACCACAGTATATTTATATATGTAATTACCTTTCTGAAATAATGACCCACCTATAAAAATTGTGTATCCTACAATTCCAAATATAAGCTAATTATACCAATCTGTATTCTCACAGTTTCAGAAGTCAGAGATGGGAAATAAAACATCAAGTCATCACAATCACTTTTTAGGAATCAAAATAAAGTTTCACCTGCTACAGATTTTCACGTGTGGCAAAAATAACTGATTTCATAAGTCATCCATGATGTATTCTTTAATGTTATATTCCAAACAGTAATTGAGCAGATTTCTTAAAGGAATTATTACTGGAGAAGATATTTCCAAATGACATATCTGATAAAGGGTTAATGGTCAAAATATAGGAAGAACTTATAAAACTCAAGGCCCCCAAAAATGAATAATACAGTTAAAAATGGGCAGAAGACACGAATAGACATTTTTCCAAAGATGATATCCAGATGGCCAACAGACACATGAAAAGATGTTCAACATCACTCGTCATCAGGAAAATGTAAATCGAAACTACAATGAAATACCACCTCACCCTGGTCAGAATGGCTAAAATCAACAACACAAGAAACAACAAGTGTTGGCGAGGATGCAGAGAAAGGGGAACCCTCGTGCACTGTTGGTGAAAATGCAAACTGGAGCAGCCACTCTGGAAAACAGTATGGAGGTCCCTCAAAAAGTTAAAAATACGGCTACTCTATAACCCAGCAATTATACTACTAGGTATTTACCCAAAGAATACAAAAACACTAACTCAAAGGGATACATGCACTCTGATGTTTATAGCAGCAGCATCAACAATAGCCATATTTTGGAAATAGGCCAAGGGTCCACTGACTGATGAATGGATAAAGAAGATGTGGCATGTATATACAACGGAATATTACTCAACCATAAAAAGAATGAAATCTTGCATTTGCAATGACATGGATGGAGCTAGAGAGTATTATGCTAAGCGAAATAAGTCAGTCAGAGAAAGATAAATACCATAATATCTCATTCACATGTGGAATTTAAGAAACAAAACAAACAAGCAAAGGGGAAAAGAGAGAGAGAGAGAAACCAAGAAACAGACTCTTAACGATAGAGAACAAACTGGTGGTCACCAGAGGGGGCATGGTGGTGGGATGGGGGAAAGAGGTGATAGGGAGTCAGGAGGGGACTTGTCCTGATGAGCACCGGGTGATGTATGGAAGTGTTGAATCACTATATATTGTACACCTGACACTAGTATTATGCTGTATATTAACTAACTGGAATTTAAATAAAAATTTAAAAAATAAATAAGAGTAAAAAAATAGGCATTTTTACTGACTCACATAAGCTTATGTCCATATCCTTCTGTTGGTATTTTTCTTTGGAGACACAAAGACATGAAAGACTTTGAGTTAAAATAACCAGTGTAGCTAACATTTAATATCGTCTTTCTTACTCAAAGTTCCCTGATAAAAGAAACTTTCTAAAGTCAGGAAACGATAGATGTTGGCGGGGATGCGGAGAAAAGGGAACCCTCCTACACTGTTGGTGGGAACGCAAACTGGTGCAGCCACTCTGGAGAACAGTATGGAGGTTCCTCAAATAGTTGGAAATAGAGCTACCCTACGATCCAGCAATTGCACTATGGGGTATTTACCCCAAAGATACAAATGTAGGGATCCGAAGGGATACGTGCACCCCGATGTTTATAGCAGCAATGTCCACAATAGCCAAACTGTGGAAAGAGCCAAGATGTCCATCGACAGATGAATGGATCAAGAAGATGTGGTATATATACACAATGGAATATTATGCAGCCATCAAAAGGAATGAGATCTTGCCCTTTGCAATGACGTGGATGGAACTGGAGAGTGTTATGCTGAGTGAAATAAGTCATTCAGAGAAAGACATGTATCCTATGACCTCACTGCTATGAGGAATTCTTAATCTCAGGAAACAAACTGAGGGTTGCTGGAGTGGTCGGGGGGTGGGAGGGATGGGGTGGCTGGGTGATAGACATTGGGGAGGGTATGGGCTATGGTGAGTGCTGTGAATTGTGCAAGACTGTTGAATCACAGATCTGTACTTCTGCAACAAATAATACATTATATGTTAAAAAAAAAAAAAGAAGAAGATAGCAGGAGGGTAAGATTGAAGGGGGGAAATCGGAGGGGGAGATGAACCACGAGAGACGATGGACTCTGAGAAACAAACTGAGGGTTCTAGAGGGGAGGGGGGTGGGGGGATGGGTTAGCCTGGTGATGGGTATTAAAGAGGGCACGTTCTGCGTGGAGCACTGGGTGTTATGCACAAACAATGAATCATGGAACACTACATCAAGAACTAATGATGTATGGTGATTAACATAACATAATAAAAAAAATAATGCTGATGAGACCAAAAAAAAAAAAGAAAGAAACTGTTCTAAATTTCTTAAAAAAATGTTAGGCTTCTGGAGCACCTGGATGGCTCAGTCAGTTAAGCGTTAAGAGACCCAGGTCATGATCTCAGGGTCAGGGGATCAGGCCCCACAACTGGCTCTGCATTCAGTGCTAAGTTGGCTTGCGATTCTCTCTCCCTTCCCCCTCGCCCCTTCCCCCCACCCCCGGCTCACACTCTCTTTCTCTCTTAGAAAAAATAAATAAATAAAGTTTGGGCTTCCCTTTCCTAGTGAGACTTCTCACTATTATACATTTGATTTAAACCTATTTTTATTATACATCTATAGTATCTGCAGCCATTATAATCATATCCTGTAAAGGCAGAAATAAAATAATATATTGCTTGATTTTTTTTTGTTTGTTTATTTCTTTTAAGTAAGTTCTGATTGGGATATAAGAATAACAAGTCAACGAAATGGTTAATGACATTTCTAAATGGACATCAACATAGATGTCAATAAGTATTAGAAAGTTCTAGAATGCTATACAAGTTAACAAGTTACTCTGATATTCTTTTTTAGACTTTTTTCGGGGGGGTACACATGGAACTCAGTACCTTTATAAACCAAACCAAACCACATAACAATAATATATGTGAGGATTTCTCCTTGCTTTGAACACTGAGAAAACCAGCAGAACAAACCAGATTTTGTTTTGCTAAAGACTGTGTAGAGTCTGAATCTTTTGACTTTCCTGAACCCAGACTAGCACTTGAAAATAGACCCCAAAAGTCTTTGATACAACATTGTCTGATTCATATTCTAGCCAGAATCTCATTTATTCACTCACAGCTAATATGCTGATATTTGTACCTTCCTTTTGGTAACACAATAAATGTTATTTACCCATAAAGGCAATCTTGATGACTTTGAAAAGGAGTATTTTCAAGGATACAGCTCTGGGTTTAACATTCCATGTGGTTTTCATAGGCAATGACTTCCACATATTTAGTTAATTGTCCATATTTTTATCCAGGTTTTAATTCAGAAATGAAGTTTATTTTAAAAAGACAAAAATAAGAAATGAAGTTTATTTGTGATTTTTTGAGCTTTTGTCTTTCATCTGTATTAGGTTTATCAAAGCTATCAGGGCTCACAATTGAGGTCATGCATAGTTTTTATGAAGCGTACTGAGACTTGACAGAAGGTACGTTTTATTGCTACTGCTCTTTTATTGCCCACATCATTCAGGTCTGAAAGAAAGTGTTTAGGAGGCTGCTTGATTCATGTAGAGTTCATATGGAAATTTCTGGCAACAATTGCACTACAGCTATCTATCTATCTATCTATCATCTTTTGTTTTCCTTTTGCATCTTAGAATTTCAATTGTATTTTGTAAATCTGTGACTATCTTGTGGTTCACCTGCCTCCTCCTCAAGGTTCTGTCCTGTTGGTGGGTGTTCTGGCTAGTTGGCTGAGTTGGGCCATTCCAGAATCCATGAAAGTCTGTATGTCTTGTTCTTCAAGGCCAGGTCTATAAATAATCCTTCGGTTTTCACACAGCACACCAGAGTAGGGTGGGGGAGGCAGGAAGGTGGCAAATTTCTGAGATGTCTAGCAAGCCATCTTTGGGCATTCCAGCCTCATCTAAAACCTGCCCAGTTAGAATTTGGGCCTCCCATTGAATAGTTGAGATTAAACTGTTCAGACTCGTGGCCATGGTGAAAGAGAACACTAGGCTCCAGGGTTTGTAAAAGGAAGCAGATGTTATTTTAATGAAAAGAGAGTATTATAGTCCAGCTCCCCAAGATGGTGTCTACTAGCTTGGACATGTCTTCTTGTTGAAAGAGACGGAAATCTTCACAATAGATTAGTGGAGCTGCTTTCATGGTATATTGAAAGTAACAGACTTGGGGCAGCAAAGGAATTTCCACACCAAATGCATGAGACACTGAGTGTTTCTTGGTCTACGTCCATGTGGTGGACATGATTCATAAGAATCATGTGCGAGTGTGCATGTGTGCCTCAAATCATATTAAGTCTCTACCAGGTAGAGATGGTTGTCAGAATAAATTAAATTAAAATTGCTTTCTCAATTACATCAAACATCAATGTGGTCAAGGACAATAATGATAGCAATTTAGCCACAAGTGTTTCCAGCAGACCATGTGCTAGACTTCCTTCAAGTGCACAAACAAATCACTACAGTTAGAGTTTGGGGATACCTACACTATGTGTGTGTACCAGAAACTATTTGCAAGGTTACTACAAATGCGATATTTAACAAGGGATTGCTACTTCACTGTGGATACTGGTTATGACAGCGAGGTCCCTCAATAGTTAGTGTTGCTGCTGAAAGATACCAATCATATTGCTTCCCGCGATGTTGGCATATGGAGAGGCCCTCAATTAGGCAAACTTCAGAACTAAAATGTATTCATGTCTCTTGCCCATTTTTTAACTGGATTATTTGTTTCGTGGCTGTTGAGTTGTATCAGTTCTTTATAGATTTTTGGATACTAACCCTTTCTCAGATATGTCATTCGCAAATATCTTCTTCCATTCTGTAGGTTGCCTTTTAGTTTTGTTGTTTCCTTCTCTGTGCAGAAGCTTTTTATTTTGATGGAGTCCCAACAGTTTATTTTTGCTTTTATTTCCCTTGCCTCAGGAGACATATCTAGAAAAATGTTGCTGTGGCCAATGTCGGAGCAATTACTACCTGTGTTCCCCTCTAGGATTTTTAGGGCTTCAGGTCTCACATTTGGGTCCTTAATCCATTTTGAGTTTATTTTTGTGTATGGTGTAAGAAAGTGTAGTCCAGTTTCATTCATTTGCATGGAGCTGACCAGTTCTCCCAATGCCATTTGTTGAAGAGACTGTCTTTTTCCCATTGTATATATTCTTTCCTCCTTTGTTGAAGATTAATTGACCCTATAACTGTGGGTTTATTTCCAGGTTTTCTATCCTGTTCCATTGATCTATGTGCCTATTTTTGTGTCCGTACCATACTGTTTTCATTACTACAGCTTTGTAATAGAGCTTGAAGTCTGGAATTGGGATGCCTCCAGTTTTGTTTTTCTTTTTCAAGATGGCTCTGGCTATTTTGAGTATTTTGTGGTTCCATACAAGTTTTGAAATTGTTTGCTCAAGCTATTCAGATAGCCAAAAGACACATGAAAAGATGCTCAACATCACTCAACATCAGGGAAATGTAATAATAATAAAAATGAGATATCACCTCACACTTGTCAGAATTGCTAAAATCAACAACACCAGAAACAACAGGTGTTGACAAAGTTGCAGAGAAGGGACAACCCTCCTGCACTGTTGGTGGGAATGCAAACTGGTACAGCCACTCTGGAAAACAGTATGGAGGTTCCTCAAAAAATTAAAAATATGACTACCTTATGATCTAGTAATCACATTACTGGGTATTTGCCCCCAAAGTACAAAAACACTAGTTCAGAGGGATGCATACACTCCAATGTTTATTGCAGCATTATTTACAACAGCCAAACTATGAAAGCAGCCCTAGTGTCCACTGATAGTGAATGGATAAAGAAGATGTGGCATATATATATGTGTATATACATATATATATATATAACATTACATACATTACTAAATGCCACACCTTCTTTATCCATTATATATATATATATATATTCCATTATATAATGGAATAATATTCCATTATAATATGTATAATAATATAATAATATGATACTATATATAATGTAATATGATATACATATATATAATGGAATATTATTCAGCCAAAGGAAGGAATGAAATCTTGCCATTGCAACAACATGGATGAAGTTAGAGACTACTATGCTAAGTGAAATAAGTCAGAGAAAGATGAATACCATATGATCTCACTTACATGTAGAATTTAAGAAACAAAAAAAATGAGGAAAGGATAAAAAGGGAGGGAGAGAGAGGCAAACCAAGAACCAGACTCTTAACTATTGAGAACACACTGGTGGTCACCAGAGGGCAGAGGGGTCGGGGGGTGGGGGAAATAGGTGATGGGGATGAAGGAGTGCACCAGTTAAAATTTAAAAAATAAAATAAAAGTAAATAGAATTTATTTTATCTATCTACACAAAATCAAGATGATTAAAATTCAGAGAAAAAATTCATGAGAGATAGATATAGAGCACTAAATAAATATACCAAGAAAAGGTTATCCTGGAAAATGCCCTGTAAATGCATCAATCTAACTTGTGATGTAAATTCAATATTCAAAACGGATTTGAGAACAATTATTATCTTATGCAAGCTGGTTTCGGAGATGTGTGCACATAGACATGAATATATTTAAGATATTTTAGTGACGTTAAGATATGAAATGAATGAAATTGAATACAGAGAAATATCACTTGTAGCGCCTGTTTTACTGTATAAACACATTTTTATATTAAAAAGCGACTTCAGTAGTTATTCTAACAACCTACTACTATGATATAAAGTATGAAATATATGATCTGACTATTGGTAAGAGCGAGACTCTATATTTTGTTGACATAAAGCATGCAATTTGACATTTGCTCTCAGGTAAGCAGTGGGATGCTACCAGGTTATAGGTGTCATCGTGGGTGAGAGCCCTCTACCAGCAGAAAAGAAGAAACTGGATCTGTCAGGACTGTTTTCCTGAGGCATGATGCAAATAATTCTCTGTCAAGGCTCATAGTTAATTATACAGCTGCAGAGAAGGTCTGATCTAGGATTTGTGCCAAATGTTATATTCTATACAGGAAAATGGGACAAATCTGCAAAATTCTAGCTGGGGCTGAAATTAGTAATTTATGTCTCAGTTGTTCAATTAGATTTAATTTGATAATTCCTATTAAATTCAGAATGACATTTAAAAAGAGTTCTGATATTCCAATCTTTCTTTTTCTACTATGAGGCAGGAAGATGGCTGCCTCTGCTTCTGAACTTGATGCATTCTGTGTGTGAGCACGTGAGTGTGTGTGTACATACATACACACAAGTGCTATCACACACACGTGCATATAACTGCATAAAATAAAGCTTAATTAATGTGTACTTTCCATCTGTTTTCTGAGCTCACGGGGTTGATATGTGATGAATATATGCCTTTTTCTCCTTCAGAATGTATTCCTTCTTGAGAGGATAAGGAGGAGCGGCAGACTTACTGAAAAAGTAATGCGCAGTTTTCTGTCATATTGTCTTTGACATAAAACTCCATGGCGTGTGACACACAAAAAAGGTCATGATGACAGGCTGATCGCTGCAATTCTGGAGGATTCTGTAATATGATTGGCGAATGACTTTACATTCTCACTGCACAAAATGTCTGCAACAACAAAATGTATGTGTTCATTTGCATTTTCACAAACACTTCAGAAAACTACATTTGCCCCAACCTTCTTCCAGCCATTCTGGGGACCATCGACCATCTCCTGATCGAGTACATTTGGATGAGAAATGTACCATCCATCAGAGCACTGTTTAGTACAATGTCAATAAATAGTAATATTGATAACAATGAAAGATAAATAAAAGTAGAACATTGAAAGTGCCACAACTCTTTCCTTAAGAATGGATAACATTCAATCAAGAAACATTTATACGGCAGTTAAAATGTTTGAAGCACTGAGGTGTATAAAGAGCAAACAGACTTTGCCCTCCTGTAAAATTATCTTAACTGGAAAGATCAGGGGACAGCTGATCCCTCACTAATAAGACTGAAAAAGAAGGAAAAGCCTTGGTCCCTGGGTTAGCAAAGGCACTCCTCCTGTCCTCGGCTGGGACTTTTCATGTCGCACAAAAGCCCTCCCACTTGCCCATGGGGCCCCAGTGTGGGAACAAGGTCCATAAGTGCCCTCGGGTCCCTGCCCAGTGGGGATGAAGAGCGTTGCATACTAATGAGTGGAATCATATACTGAAATGGAAAGATATAGATGAGCCAATTAGACAGTCTGTCACCATGGCAAAGCCTGCTCATGATAAATAAGGGCAATTTTCTATTTTCTCTAATCCATTTCAAATGTCAAAGCTCTCACCAAGTTCTGAGGGCTGTTTCTTGTGTTTGCCTTCAGTTCCCTGCTACAAGGGGTGGTGTGCTGAAGTGAAGAGGGCTGTTGGGATCTCATTCTGCCATGTATTAGCTGTGTGACATTGGCCAGGGCATGTGCATTGCTGGAGTTTCTTCTGTTTTGCCTAACAAATGAGGATGACTATGCCTACTTTGAAGGATTGTTGAAAAGAAGAAAGCAAACTATGTGGAAGTTTTCTTTCAGTACTACTCTGTAGGAAAACACCCGATTTTCAATTATCCAAATGCCCTGCCTTTAAAAATTTAGGAATAAAAGAGAAAAAGCAGTACAACAACTTTAAAGACACTACAGAGAACAGAGGAGCTCTACCAGAAAGAGGCAGAAGGATGGCATGCACATACTTCTCACAAGGAGAAGAGTTTCCAAATGGAAGAAATTCACCAAAAGGCGCTTTCCATATATGATTGTCTTCAACAAACCCAAAGAGGTTTCCATTAACTCAAATGACCTTCCAAAAGCAGGGGGGAGAGAGATGAAAATGGAGGAAGTGACCACAAAAGTGTTATCTGTAGCAACTCAGGCAGAGCTAACAAAGCATCCTTCTCAAAGTGCGGGAATTAGACTACAGGAATAACTAATGGCTTAATTAATCATAAACTTCAGTAAAATGATGGCGGGCTGCTAATGGGAGCTTCTCTGGAGCTTGTCTGGCACGGTGGGACAGCAAGAGAGGTAGGGCTGGGTAATTTCTATCCCCATCTCTAAAGGATACTCGGCAGTAGGAGCAGCCCAGGACCTGCTGACCTGTGTTGGCTGGAGAAAATTGAAGACAAAGCAACTCACCTGTGAATATATGCCCATGTCAGAAGTTGCTTCATTATAAAGTGGGACTAATTCTTCCTAATCTGGTTATGGTTTCACTCCTGAATAAACCTTTTTACAAGTACCTGACCTAGGAATGTCTTCCATAAGAAAGGTATGAAATAAATCCAAAAATTTCCAGTGTGGAACTGTTTATATAAATATAATACAAGACAAGTTTAGGAAAAGCACTGGAAAAACAGATGAAACATCAACATTTCATCAGAAAAGGTAGTTACTGAGCCAAAGAATCATTTAAACAAAATATACAAAATGAAGGAAAATAATTAAAGGAAACACTTAGCTTTGAGCAGAGGTAAAAGCCTCGGTGAAGACAAGGAGATGAAATATAAGCTACTTAAAAGCAAAGGAAAGAAAAGGAAGAGCTTTTTTTTTTTTTTTTTTAAATCACAAACTGACTGTCACATCATGATCAGGACAAGGAAATTAGACATTGTCCATAACAGGTAGGACTAAATTAGGAATATAGCCTAAGTAAATAAGTAGATAGATGGATAGGTAATTAAAAAGGACTCAAGACCGACAAGGAAGAAGAGAAGATCCAAAATGCACATAACTGGTGTGTCTGAGTAAGAGAAGCACATATATGAACTGAAAAGTATTAAAAATGTTATTTAGGAAGTAATGCAGAAACACCAAGATAAGAAGATTTGAATATATAAATTAAAATGGTTATACTGCCCTAAGAATATTTGATATGGAAAAGTCAACAAGAACCTTATCTCTATTAAGATTTATTTTATAGGACTTTTGAGGATAAACATTTTTCTTTGTAATTGGATGAAAAAAAAAAGAAAAACAGAAAGTCACTTAAAATAAGAAAGTAAATCATAATTACACTTATCTTTTTACAATGACATCCCACATTTGAAGACAGTGTGACAATGTAAAATATTCATGGAAATAAAATGATATACCCAAGCAAAAATAGCATTCAATTATAAAGACTTCAGAGCACATTTTCAAATGAAAACATAGTCAGAAATTACAGTTGCTGTGAAATCATTCTGACAATTAGAAAAAAAATAGCTAATGGAAAAACTGAATGAAGACTATTAATATTGAACTCTAGTTAGTGATGTGTTGACTGAACTGTTCAAGAGTCTACTGATACCTGCAAATTATTCTGAAATGCATCAAGAAATAAGATGAGTGGATGGTAGAGGAATTGTTAAATGGGTAGTCAGATGATAAAGCATATACAGCAAATATTAATTGTAGAATCTAGATAACGGTTAACAAGTGTTCACTATTCAACTATGTCAACTTTTCTGTATGTTTAAAAATGCTCATAGTAAAATGAGGGGGAAATGAATCAAGAAATCATGGGAAAAGCACTGACTCTGCATTAGTTCATTTAACCATAGGACTAGGAGTAAAACTAGGAATTGTAGAACAGAAATCAATGTTTTACATCATGGCAATTTAAAATTACTCTAACAAAAATTCACAGGAGAGAGGAAATAGGAAGTAGAGCAATGTTTATCATCAGGGATCAAATATAGATTCTTTAATGGTGATATATCAATTAATCGAAATATAAATGTAAACACTAGAAGAACCAAGATAAATACAATCAATAAAATTGAAGGCTGGAATTCTTAAGATATTTCATAATTTCTTCACAGTCATTGTGGAGAGCTGGTGCTGTCTTTAGACAAAGAAGATCAAGCATATCACACAAATGTATAATTGTGGAGTTAGCCATTGTAAGAACTAAAAACAGGACATCAAGTTTCCATAACCACAAAGAACTAAACACACACCAAAAACAAACAAAGGAACAAAAGGGGGAAAAACAAAAGAAACCATATAAAGAAAAAGCATAACATGAAATATGATAGAGCACAATGTAGACTTGTTAACCTTATTCCCATATTGGGTCACAAATTTAATTATGTACCATTCGGGTGAATTTTAAAGTGTTTAATAAAAGTACTGAATATTAAAAATATGGAAAAGCATATTGGACAAATGCAAACAAAGGGAAAGCACTGGTCATGTTCTCAAGTAACAGACAAAGATAAAATTAGGGTAGCAAGCATTGGTGTTCTAAAGAATGGCCTTTTATGATGGCAAAGGCTATAATCTGCAACAAACATATAGAGGTATGAATATAGATACATAATGCAAATGTCACATCAAAATTCATAAAGCAAAATCTCTAAGAAAAAGAAAAAAAATAGTAGATTTTACTTTACCTCTCTCAGCCCATGATTGATCAAATATACATAAAAAGATAATGAAGATTCACACAACACAGTGAATAAGTTAGATCTATATGTAATTTGCTGACTTCTACAACCTGAAGACAGATAACTCTGTCCTCCTGTCCATCGTCCACAGAAAATCGTTACCAGGGTTGAAGACACATTAGACCACAGAGAAATTCATTAAATTTCTGCAAGTAGAAATGGTACAGAAGAGAGCAGTCTCTGAACTCAGTACAGAACTGCAGCTAACCAGGATTTCCCGCGTGGACTTTTCCCCTAAGTAACCACAGAAACCAAAGCAGACATTGGAGAACATCTAAAATACAATGGCACTTGTGGTGCGTACTAGCTGTCACATGTAAGTGATGAATCACTGAATTCTACCCCTGAAGCCAACATTACCCTATTTGTTAACTAACTAGAATTGAAAGAAAAACTTGAAATAAAAAAGGAGTTAAAAAATAATGGTAATGGGTTTAGTTCATATTGGAACCTATATAAAATACCAAAAACAACATTTGGAAGAAATTTTAAAGCCTTGCACACTTATATAAATAAGGAGAGAGAATGAAAATAAATGAATTTGGTATCCAATGGGGAAAAAAATCAGAAAAAAATGAATAAAATATATACAAGTAAAGAGAAAAAGAAATTAGCTAAAAATAAATGCAGAAATCAATGTATTCAAAGCAGACTGATGTTAGAACTATTACACAGATCTAAAGTTTTAAAATAATTAATAAAATAGAAAAGGTGGTTTGGCTAATCAGGAAAAGAAGGACAAAACACACCAAATTGACAATGGCAATGGGGACTGAGCTACAGAGAGTGACAGGACTGAATGTGTACAATGTGATGAGGGGAGGACATCAGAACAATGTCTACTAAAATGGAGAAGGAGCTTAGCATTGTTTGCACACGATACAATTGCACAACTGAAAAAACTATGAGGATCAACTGAAAAACCATTACAAAAGGTAAAGATAACTCCGTGAAGGGACTGAGTAAAAACAAAAAACAAAAAAACAAAAAACAGGTGACAGCAGGCTGTCTCGGTACCTAACAACCACCCCTCTGAAGCCCCGATCCGACTCACAACGGGAAAAGGGAGAGCAAAGGTAACAAGTGTGTGCGGACCCACAAACAACACGCTGAATTGCTTCTCAGCTATTCAAAAAGACATTTGGCTAGGTGGAACGGCAGACCCTATTTAAGATGAGAACACGGTATCCCGAGAAGGGCAATCCTTGAATTAATCTATACATTTCAGACCACATTCATGAAATACCAGATACATTTTTTTCCAGATAGATAGATAATCTAATTTTAAAGCAATCATGCAAAAACAGCCAGAAAAAAAAGAATCTTCAAAAAATGAGTAAATAAGGCAGAAATAGATCTACCAGATATTCAAATGCATTTCAAGGCTGTAGCAGGGTGCATGAGGAGATAGGAGAATGGAACAAAAAGGAGAGACCAGGAAAAAAATATATATATAAATTTTGTGGCATGTGATAAAAATGATGTCATCTATCATTAGAAAGAAAACAATCATTCAATAAATGGTCTGGAGGCCCCATTTTTTTCCAGAAAAAAAAACTGAATCCATATCCCTACATTAACTCACTGAATCAAAACAAGTTTTGGAGATTTAAACAGCACAAAATAATGTAATTATTAGAGGAAAAATAAGAAATTTTTGTCTTATATAACCTAAGATAGGAAACATCTTTCTAAGTATTATACAAAACTGTAATGTTATAAACAACATATAAATTCAACCACATAAAAATCAAATATTTCTGTAAGACAAAATGAATAGCAAACAAAGTGAGAAAAAATTTTGTAATCCATATCGTGGAAAAAAGATACTTCCTGAACTGTGATGAAATCCTATCGATTAATCATTAAGGAAAACAATCCAATAATCAAAAGAAACATGGATGAGGGACATAAATTGACGGTTAATTTAAAAAATATATATGACTGTAAAGGAATATATGAAAAGATGCTTGATTCACTCATAATGAGTGATGTTCAATGTATGCTACTATTCTCACCTGTCACAGGGAAATAAAGATCCTTCATCACATAAGCCAGCTGGGAAACACGTGGACACACACACACTGTGCTGATGGGAACGAAAATGGATAAGAGATCTCAAGAGCCACATTTGGCGATATCAAATTTTATTTTTTTTAAAGATTTTATTTATTTATTTGACAGAGAGAGAGAGAGAGAAGCAAGAGAGGGAACACAAGCAGGGGGAGTGGGAGAGGGAGAAGCAGGCTCCCCGCTGAGCAGGGAGCCCGATGCGGGGCTCGATCCCAGGACCCTGGGATCATGACCTGAGCCGAAAGCAGACGTTTAACCGACCGAGCCACCCAGGCGCCCCGCAATATCAAATTTTAAAATGCACATTACTACCTTTGATTCAGGAATTTATATAACAGATATATGGACCATGTACAAACTGTTTCATTTATAAGAATATTACCTGCAGCCCAGTTCCTAATTGCAAAGAACTAAACAACCCTCAATGTTCATCCATAAAGGACGGGCTGAGTAAACTGAAGTACATTCATAAAATAGAAACTATACAGCTGTTTAAAAGGTGAGGGAGGTGACATTAATTGAATTATTATTCAGAAAAGTTCCTTCTAGTCTACCACTTATGCAAAAAATTAGATATCTGCATGTGCTTGTAAATGCATACAACATCTCTGAAAGGATCCCCCCAAGAACTGGTAATAGTATTTGCCTATGAAGTGGGGAACTGGGTGACTGTAGGAAAGATATACAAGTCTTAGTAAAAATGATGATGATTATTAAAAAGTAAGAATAGCTAAGGTTTTCTAACATCCTTTTGCCGGCATCACATATCTATCGCTATTTGTCCATCTGCCCCCTACGTAATTAAATATCCACATATTTATTAATGTCTCAATATTGTGAGGTAAGCCCTTTAATTCTTTGACTTCTGTAAATGTAGAGAAGTTCAATATCCTGCCCCAGGTCACACACCCCTGGTTTTAGCTGGTTTCACGCTAAAGCATCCGCTTCTGGAGTTGGACATCCAGAGCTCAGGGGAGGCAACAGAATAATGGTCCCCGTAGGTGTTCACACCCCAACGGCCAGAACCTGTGAATGAGTCAGCTGATCTTAAAGGAGGAAGGTTATTCTGAATTATCCCAGTTTACTGGTGTAATCACGAGTGGAAGTGAGAGGAAAAGTCGATATCAGAATGATGTGATATTAGGAAGACTTTACCAGCACTGCTGGGTCTGAAGACGAAGGGGGCGGTGAGCCAAGGAATGCAGGGGGTCTACTGAAGCTGCAGAAGGCAAGGAAACCAATTCTCCTCCGGAGCCTCCAGAAGGAAACACAGCCCTGCCAACTCCTTGATTCTGGCCCACTGAGACTCATCTAGCCCGTGTCCACAACTGTAAGATGATAACTTTGTGCTGTCTTAGGCTCCTGAGATTTATGCTAGTTTGTTAAAACAACAGGAAGTTAATACAGTGGAGAAGAACAGAAGAATGATCCCAGGAAGATAAGAAGGCGGTGGGCGCAAATGGGATTTAAACCCACTTCTCTCCTCTTAGAAGTCCCTTCCTCTGAGATTCTGTGAGGTTTCATGCGGGACAGATGTGAGTTTCCAGCCAGGCCACCTGCAACCGGACACGTGGGCTCCTATCAGCCGGGCACGGTGGTTTGTTCTCGTGGTGCGGTCCCCAGACCAGCCGCAGCAGGGTCACCCAAGAACAGGTTACAAGAGCAAATTCTTGGGCCCCTCGTCAGATGTCTGCAATCAGATGCTCTAAAAGGGTAAGCCAATAATGTGGTTTAACAAGCCCTCGTAGTAACTTGGATGTGCTGAATGTTGGAGAACCACCGGCCTAAGGCAGCTGTTGGTTTAGACTGAGCCCTGGCTCCCCAACTTTATAGGACATTGGAATCACTTTGGGCTTTGGATGAATTCTCCACGCCCTGGTTGCACCTCAGACCAATCGAATTGGGATGATTCAAGGTGGAAGGTAGGTATCAGCAAAATAAGCTGTTCAGATTGATATAGATTAACATCAGAAACTGTGTCCAATTCAAATAATGAGTTGAGTTCACTCGTCCCGCTTCTAGAGAATAAAATTATGTTCTCTCTTCAAAGGGCATTATAGCTATACTCCCGAGGTACTTTAAGGAAGGAACAATGACCCCTTGCTGTACCAACTTGGATTATAAACACATTTGGTGAGAAATATTTTCTGCAATCTTGTCAAACTCTAAGGTCCGTTTTTGAAAGCATAAAAATAAAAGAGGAGCGTATCCTTGCTGTTTTGGGTGACAGAATCATGCCGACAAGCATCTCAAAAAGACTGCGCAATATGCAGATGTGCTCACAAAGAGTGCAGTGTAAACGGAGCTGTTGCTCAGAAAAAAAATGCTAGCATCCCACAGACATGTGCACGATCCCATCTGTGATTCTAAGTTCACGGCTCCTGGACAGCTAGAGAGTTCTCAGAGATCAGGAGGGATCTGTGCGGTTACCCTTTCAGAAATACGGCAACACGGAGCCTAGATGCATCTACCCTCCTGCAACTGGAGACAAATGACATTCACCCCTGCTGAGACCCAGCTCATGCACAGACACCGCCTTTCATTTCCTGAAGCTCTGATTTAAACAGAAAGCCTCCGATGCCTTCAGCTGCTCCCACATGACCACTGATTATTAACCGACGTGGTCCCAGGGTTGGAGGGTCAGAAAGGATCACGGAGTCCAGGACAACCCCTGGAAGTCTAAATCCCCTCATGGCAGCTCTCACAAGCAGGTCTCTATCCTCTGCTTGAATACTCACCGTGATGGGGGAACTCACTACTTCCCCAAGGAAGCCCATTTACATTTTTTTGTCTTTATCATATTCATTTATGTTTATCATTTTATTATTGTTCTGTTATTATTGGTTTTAATAGGAAGATCTTCCTTATATGGACCTGAAACTGCTGCCCTCCCCCCCAGCTTCTACTTCTGCCTTCACTGGCCAGGTGAGGAGTGGAGTCATTCTGACCGATATGTCCCTTGTGACCCTAGCTGATAACGAACACAACTCCTCTTTACTCCTGCTTACATACACTCGCTTCCTTCAAAGCCAAGCAGTGGCAACTTCTTTGGGGCCATCTCAAAGGTCTTTGAACTGCTGAGAGTGGACAGAAAGGCCCCAAAGATATTGGGGCTCCTCTGTGACCCAACACATAGGTTTGATTTCTGTTGGCTTCCAGAAGCACGCATAAGAACTTGGTTAAACTTAGCTGATCCTCACCTTTAAAAATCATATTTTTTTTCCTAATGTAGTTATAGTCAAAAGTTTTGAAAATTTTAGTTAGCTTTGTTCATCTTTTTATTTAATTTTTTCCTACATTTTCAGGAACTTTAAAATAACTAGATCTCATGCATCTAGAATTTAAGCCTAAGGATAAATACATTATTAGTCTGCATCTAAAGGTATTTTCACCACCAACCACCACCAGAGGGCTCCCATATTTTGGTCATCAGTACTTCACCTATAATTTAAAGAATTAAGAAAATAAAGGTAATTTGTAGAAATAGTCATCAAATTTAAACATAAGCTGTGACTGACAGAGACTTCAAAAATTTTTTAAATGCTTTGTCTTTGTTTCCTAACCTCAACACACTGTGTCCTTACACACGTCTATGTATACACAGATTTAATCCATAAAGGAATAAATAGTTAATTGCTCTTTATCCATAAATTTATTTAATATTATAGGATACGCTGTCTACATCTGTAGAAATTGTCACATGACTGTTTTATGTGAAAGAGTGAATGCTCTTATTCGGAAACAGGTGCCTATCGGGAGGCCTATTCAGAAGTAAGTGATGACAATTTGATGACATGAATTTACCTACACAGTAAACCAAAGATGACAAATCCTTCCTTCTGGGAAGCGAAGAGCAGAGTGAACCCTCTTGTACATACTTGCTATAAGGGAAATTCATATAAGAAAGTAGTTTTAGGGGCGCCTGGGTGGCTCAGTCGTAAAGCGTCTGCCTTCGCTCAGGTCATGATCCCAGGGTCCTGGGATCGAGCCCCGCATCGGGCTCCGCTGCTCAGAGGGAAGCCTGCTTCTCCCTCTCCCTCTGCCCCTGCTTGTGTTCCCTCTCTCGCTGTCTCTCTCTCTCTCTCTGTCAAATAAATAAATAAAATCTTTAAAAAAATTTTTTTAAAAAATGCAATTCCTTGGTGAGGGGGAGGGAAGGAGGGAGGGAGGGCAACAGGGGGCGAGGAGATGAAGAGGGAGGGAGGCCATCCCATTCCAGAGACCTCGAGCGCTGCAGAGCTACAGGGAAATGTCCACACACACTAGCTCCATGCTCCGGGGCCAGAAGATGGAAGAGCAGCGGTGTGTACATGGAAGGATGGGCGGGGGGGGGAGGCTATCTGAGGAGATGTTTCCTCACACACACCGAACACTGGAACACCTCAGAAACTGGAGGCACCAGATCCTCCTGAGATGCGGAGCGAGTAGGGGCTGAACCAGGAGACGTTGCCTGAAAATCCCCAGGTCCTCCTTCCCTGCCCTGCATTCTGTGACCACTCCTCTCTCACCAACTCAGGAGCCTAAAGATTTGTTCTCTGGCTAATAAGCAGAAACAGAATTTTGGGGTCATTAAAAGCTGAGTGGAGAATTTTTTTTAAGTGCATATAACCACCAGAAGAAAAAGTTGGAAGAAATGTGTGGGATATCAAACAACAATGACAATAAAATCTGGACAACAAATAAAGACTTAAAACATCATCTCTATCTTCAAAATGCACTTCTCATGCACTCTTTTTTTGGAAATGACTGGTTGGAGGCTGTGCCTCACTGAAAGGAGAGAGAAAGAGAATGCAGACGAAGATACAGGACTTAGGAAATGGGGAAGCAACTTCTAGGGAGATGGGGAGAATGTAGGCAGACGCTGGCCAGAGCTGCCCAGGGAGAGCGGCTCAAACTGGAAGCCAGTGGGGGTGCCAGGAGACCCCTCCGCTGGGAAAACAAGCAGGGACTGACCACCTGCCTGCCAGACCTGACCAGGTGTGCTCTGGAGTGTGGAAGACATCACTGTGCAAAGCATGGGGCTCTACCTGCCTCAATCGTTAATGATATTTCCATGGTTATAGTGGATTGGTTGAAACTTTTAAAATACTAGGAGCAGTGAAAGTGGTTGACTGTATGGACAAAAATGGGGGGGGGGATGCTGTATAGGAGCTCTTTATAATGAGGTGACTCTGATTCAGAATATACCAGTGAGGGGCACCTGGGAGGCTCAGTCGGTTCAGGGGCCAACTCCTGATTGCGGCTCAGGTTGTGATCTCCAGGTCGTGGGACTGAACCCCTATCGGGCTCTACACTCAGTGGGGAGTCTGCTTGGGATTCTCTCTCTCCCTCTGCCCCTCAGAGAGCTGCTCATGTTCTAAATAAATAAATAAAATCTTTTTTAAAAAGTAAGTAAAATCTTAAAAAAAGAAGGAAAAAAAGAAAACAATGAGGACTATGTACTCTATGGAAAAGTGTTATTTAATATGTTATTAATATTAATAAATAATAATATCCCACACATTTCTTCCATAAAATAATGTAATCTCACATATTATCATAGGAAGAACCCTGGATAAATCTACTCCAACATATTTGAAAATATTCATTTCTGGGGTGCCTGGGTGGCTCAGTCATTAGGTGTCTGCCTTTGGCTCAGGTCACGATCCCAGGGTCCCAGGATCGAGCCCCGCATCAGGCTCCCTGCTCTGCGGGAAGCCTGCTTCTCCCTCTCCCACTCCCCCTGCTTGTGTTCCCTCTCTCACTGTCTCTCTGTCAAATAAATAAATAAAATCTTAAGAAAAAAAAGAAAGAAAATATTCATTTCTGAGGCACAAGATGATAGGGGTCCCTCACTTTTTAATAATCCTTCCTGTTTCTAAATATTTTGCAGTGCATCTATCTTTGGTTTGTTTGTTTTTTGTTTGTTTGTTTTTACCTAAAAGTGATGGAATTAATATAAATATTATAATGAATAAAGATAATGAAACCAATATGGAAAGAGCAGGGAGATTTGGCTGCAAAAGGAAAAGCTTTGTCCCTTGATGCAGTACAGAGACATTTCCAACCAATCAGAGTTTAGTAAATATGACAAAACTCAGGGGCTCTACTAGCCCATGAATTTCATGTTTCTGTCTTATCAGAAAAAAACAACGTGGATGCTGGGTAACCAAAAGCCCTGAACTCTACAATTTATGCCAGCAATAGGCTTACAATAACGTCCCACCAAAGCGACAGGCACTGCTCGGTGCTTCCCTCCACAGGCAAAGTTGGCTCCCTGAACAAAGGTGGCTCTCAGGATCCAAGAGCTTTCTGCTACCTGGTGTCCAATGGGGTCAACTCCGAATTGACACGGCCCGTCATGGTCCCATTGGCCCTTCTTAGGGGTCCCACAGTTTGAGCCCAGCACTACGGTTTCTCCAAGTCATGACGCCTGAGGAGTTTTGGTTGTCTTTTAATTGATAGGATTCATTCAAGGCCAACAAAGAGCTCATAATCTTAAACCAGCAGCCTCAGAATGCCACATACGTAAGAAAAATCATTATGAATTATTTTGGTTTTGTTTAGCAACTTTACTTTCATTATGGACATTTCACGGTTTTCCTTCTCTAGACTCCAGTTGTCATATTCAATTTTATCTAGCCGTTTCATTTCTGGTATTTTTTCCTTTTAATGCATCAGAGGGGCTAAATGTAACTGATAAAGATCTATAAATGGCAACTTTCTTTTCAGAGGTTTAGCTGAATCCACTTGAACTCTGACCAATTAATGGCAAATTATCCCAGCAATTTGAGCTCCTTGCTGAAGTTCTGACCTCACATGCACAAAGAGCAGTTTGTTCACGTGCCAGAGAACCGAGCTCCTGTCAATGCTGCAAAACCACTCTATACCACAAGCAGGGACCAGTTGACTTAATGGGGTCAAGGCCACGAGCCACTCCCTGTGACACAACTGAGGACAATCTACCCTCTTGCCACCAGCTAGTTAGTGGCAGATCTCAGCTACCGTGATTTTTAACCCAGTGCTGGTGAAACAACCCTCACGGCAACTGTGGATGACCAACCACCACCGATCCTGATCCAAGGGCTTCACGGGGATTCAATAATTTAATCCTCCGCAGCAAACTGAGGAGCTGGGTGCTATTTTTAATTGTTTAAAAAATTTTTTTATTAACATATAATGTATTATTTGTTTCAGGGGTACAGATCTGTGATTCAACAGTCTTACACAATACACAGCGCTCACCATAGCACGTACCCTCCCCAATGTCCATCACCCAGCCACCCCATCCCTCCCACCCCCTACCACTCCCGCAACCCTCAGTTTGTTTCCTGAGATTAAGAGTCTCTTATGGTTTGTCTCCCTCTCTGGTTTCATCTTGTTTCATTTTTCCCTTCCCCTATGATCCTCTGTCTTGTTTCTCAAATTCCTCATATCAGTGAGGTCATATGACACTTGTCTTTCTCTGACTGACTTATTTCACTTAGCATTATACCCTCTAGTTCCATCCACGTGGTTGCAAATGGCAAGATTTCATTTTTGATGGCTGCATAATATTCCACTGTGTGTGTGTGTGTGTGTGTGTGTGTGTGTGTGTGTGTGTGTGTGTGTGTCTATATATATATTCCACATCTTCTTTATCCATTCATCTGTTGATGGACATCTAGGCTCTTTCCATAGTTTGGCTATTGTGGACATTGCTGCTATAAACATTAGGGTGCAGGTGCCCCTTCAGATCCCTACATTTATATCTTTGAGGTAAATACCCAGTAGTGCAATTGCTGGGTCATAGGGTAGCTCTATTTTCAACTTTTTGAGGAACCTCCGTACTGTTTTCCAGAGTGGCTGCACCAGCTTGCATTCCCACCAAGAGTGTAGGAGGGTTCCCCTTTCTCCGCATCCTCACCAACTTCTTGCTTTTTTGATGGAGAAACTGAGATCGCACACACCACCTGACCCAGGACATACAGCTTTGCTTCCATGTAACCTGGCTCCACAGCCCTGAGAAGCTACTCTCCCATCAGATCCTGGGCTTAGAGGGAGAAGCGACCCACTCTAACATTTCACCAAGAGGGAAAGCCGAGAGGAGCAGAGATTACCACCTTGGACTACCGTCCAAGTTACCCCATGTGTCGGAAATGTGGTCCCGGGAGAAAGCTGGACTAGAACTCGCTTTTCTGACCCTTACTCTCTGTGGCAGCTTTTAGTTCTGTGGTATCACTTAGATGTTGTCAAGGAAATGAGTGTGTCTATGCATAAATATGGGGACGCGTTACTCTTCCGTTCTGAGATTTGGAACGCAAGATTACATCGCATTTCAAAACATATGTGCCTTAGGAGAAGGGTGTGAATTTGTTTCACATTGAATCATATTTTGCATTCATGAAGAGCTATTTAAAGCAATTCTGAAGTGAATCAGTTTTTTAACTGAAGGAAACTTTTGGGAAATCATCATCTTTTAAGCTATCAGCATATTAGGTCTGATTTTCATAAATGTGTTTTAGTTAACTGGAGAGACACACACATCTTGCTGTATTGGACATATTGTGTCTTAAACAGAAAAAAAAAAAGAATGGTAGAACTTCATTTTGAAATAATTTTATCTTGGATTCTGAAATACCAGGTCTGTGGGAACTTGAAGACAGTTCCAAATCAAACACAAGAATAGTTGATTAGGTTTGACTCACTTGTCTGTTTGTTTTGGAAGGGGTGGTTTATTTGAGGGATGGTTAATTTTTGTGTGTTAACGTGTTTTTGAATTAAAAAAAAAAAACCCAAGAGTCCCTAGGACTCATTTCTCAAAACAATTACATGCTGTGCTTCCTATCCTGTCCCGGTCTAGAACACAGACTCTCCCCAGCTGTGTGCACAATGCAGAAGCTGGGTGCAGGCTAACATCCACCCCCGGGAAAGGACAAATGAGAAGGGGGAGTGCACAGCTTCCCAATGCTTATTAGCACAAACACAGCAGTGAACTTGATATTTTTGTTGCAAAGGTCACACCGGTCAGCCCTCACAGTAGGCTATGAGCCTATTTCCCAGCAAACAAGACCGTCCATATGGGGCACTAATTTATTTGAGCAGACGTATCAGTGTCGTTTTGGGGAACAAAGGGGAAGTTCACCAAACTGGCAGAGACTTTGCTTAAAAAGCAGCCATAGTCCCTGAGTTTCCCTGCCGGCAAGAACCGCCAGCTAACCTCAGTTCATGGTTAGAAGTCTTCAGCCGGTCTGACACAGAAACACAGAATGACCTGCGCTCATGTCAGAGAGGTGTGTTCTTCTGGATCTATGGATGATTAAAGTTAATCAAATGTGCAATCTGAATATAATGAGACAAATATTGGGATTCTCTGTGAAGCTTATTGAGGATCTCGCACTGAAATACGCAGTAACTGAATAAAAGGGAGGATGAGTAAGAAGTCATCAGACAACAAAACAGGGTGACTAAGGCAACGGGGCTTCCCGACACGCTGGCGCCAGTAATCCACGACCAAAACACAGGCGCTGAAATGAGGCAGGGGCCTCTCTGTGATCAGAAAACCCATAGACTAACTTTTTCAGATGGTGGGCTTAATTGTACGCCCCCAAAATCATATGCTGAAGCCCTAATTCCCAGTACCTCCGAATGTGACTGTATTTGGAGATGGGGTCCTTAAGGAGGTGACTAAAACAAGGTCTCTGGTGTGGGCCCGAAACCAGTGACTAGCGTCCTTCTAAGAAGAGAATGTTAGGACAGAAACACGCACAGAGGGACGACCACGTGAGGACGCAGGGAGAAATGGTGTCGACGAGAGAAGTAGAGAGGTCTCAGGAGAAACCGACCCTGCATGCACCTTGACTATGGACTTCTGGCCACCAGAACTGTGAGCAAATAAATTTCGGTTGTTTAAGCCCCCAGCCTGGGGTCCTTTGTTATAGGCGGCCAAGGCACACAAATATCGATGACTGTCAAACAGACACACACACCAAGGTCTACAAGATTCTAGAGATCAGTCCAAGAATTCCCCTGGTGTGTTTCTTTGTGGCAGATCATATCCCATCCCATTGTTTTCTAACTTTCTTTTTAGTAGACCATGCTTACTTTTCTTCATCCAAAATACGAACCAACAGTTATAAACAAACAAACACATAAAATCACTGAAAATGGAGCACCAGCCATGGGAGCCACCACCCCCCACCCCCTTCGACCGTGAGCCAGCACAGCCCCTGGGGCTCCAGCAGAGCAGCGCTTGAAAAATGCCGCTCCCATTCTGGTGCCTCACAAAGATCTAATATGTCAGCAAATTACCTCAGGTTTGCACATTATCATTAATCACAGTTGTCACGGGGGATGGTAGCATTCCCCCAGACATAATAAATAATGATGACCTTAAGGCTTGTGCAGCCAGAATAGTGTGTGTGTGTGTGTGTGTGTGTGTGTGTGTGAGCATGCATGCACGTATGCCTGTGACGCGGGACCCGAGTCCATAGAGACAGAGGGAAAAGTTGCTCTTGACATGTCCGCTGAGGGTCCCTGCAAGGAGACCCCCTCCCCTCAGGGAGCCTGGCCCAGCAAAGACCCAGCGCAGGTGGATCATCAGTACCCTGGCCCAGCAGCCTCCAGCTTCGCTCTGCAGACTCTCAAGGGCATCTGAAGACTTGCATCACCACAGAGGAAAAAAATGCCCATCACCCCAACAAGAACAAGGCTTGCAGTTACCTCACCCACCCTGGGTTCTGAAGAGCACCTGAAAGTTTTAGAAACTCCTGCAGCAGTGAGGCGCTCTGCAGCTCTCCCTCACGCGGCCATGCACAATTAATGACTTGCTTCCATTTTTTAGGGTATTAGCACTGCTGTCAGCCCTTCTGGGACACTCCTGAGTTTACTCTGTGTTTAAACCTTCCAACTCGGCTTTGATTTAGGTCTTAACATTCAGACCTGCATCCTTCAGGAGAACACTAGGGTGGTGCATCACATCTTTGAGGGCTAACTGGCCCAGCAAGATGCCTTCCCTTGAAAACCCTTAATTAGATGTGGCAGGGAAAGCTCCTCTTAGAATAGGACTTGAGATCACAGGCTCGAGTCGGAGGCTCCTTCTCTCACCTTCTTGCTGCTCCACTTATTATTTGGATCAGGTTACCCTCAGATGCATTATCGATGTGTTCACTAACGGAAGTGCTCACCTTTACATACAAGATGGTCTGCCCATTCAATCTGGGTAGTTGCAAGTTTCCTGGATTTTTCATCCGAATCTTGACTTTAGAGTGTAGTCCCATTATTCATTGTTTGTTAATTATCCAATACCATAGGCTGCTTTATTCCAGATCAGGTTTTATCTTTGTATAAATACTGTTTCACTGCTCAACTGGACTAGGAACCTCATGGGGAGAAGGAACTGTCACTGGGACTTCTTTTTATTTCTATCGATGTGTCCCCATTAGAAGGCACTTTGTCGAGACACACTGATAAATTTTAGAAAGGCAATATAGTATGGGGAAAGCACAGTCAACTCTTGAGTTTTAACATCAGCTCAGCTATTCATTCATGTGAAATTGGACCATTTTTTAACTTCAAGTTTCCTGAGACTCAGTTTCCTCCTCTGTTAGATGAGACTCATATCACTCACTGGGTTGTAATAAGGCTTAAATATTTATTTATTTATTTTTAAAGATTTTATTTATTTATTTGACAGAGAGAGAGAACACAAGCAGGAGGAGTGTCAGGCAGAGGGAGAGGGAGAAGTAGACACCCGCTGATCAGGGAGCCTGATTTGGGGCTCGATCCCAGGACCTTGGGATCATGACCTGAGCTGAACGCAGACGCTTCACCGACGGAGCCACCCAAGGGCCCCAGCTTAAATACTTAGAAAATGCAAGCAAAATGCACAGCTAAGTGCCTGGCACAGAGTAATCAATGTATAATGATAATACTGATGAAGACAGTAATGATGATTGCAAACATTTAATAAAATGTGGGATTAGAGTTAACTCACAACTTTGTCAGCCACAGTGTGTGGGGACTAGCTAACCAAAGAGCTTTTAAGTGTTTACTGAGATCAAATCTAGATGATCAATGCAATTAACCATGAACTGGGAAGCAAACTTGATGGGAAGTTCAGAGGGGGCAGTGAGAAAGTTTATCCCCTAACCTTCATCGGCGGCCACCTTGTTTTGACAAGCCTAGACCTCATAAAATCTGGATCTATTTATTGCTAAATTTACTTATCTTTAAGTTCAAATCAAAACACAATATATTTTCATTGCATAAAATGGAGATATGTGGAAAATTCCAAAGAATAAAACAAAAATTCTAGAGCTTCTTAAAAAGTTCATGTGTGTTTTTAATTTTCTATGAGTATAGTTGACACACAATGTTACATTAGCTTCAAGTGTACAACCTAGTCATTTGAAAAATTTATAAATTATTCTGTGGTCTCCACAAGAGTGTTAAAAGTATTTCAATCAGCAGGGATGTCCACTATCACCACTGCTATTCAACACAGTATTAGAAGTCCTAGCCACAGCAATCAGACAACAAAAAGAAATCAAAGGCATCCGAATCAGCAAAGAAGAAGTCAAACTCTCACTCTTTGCAGATGATATGATACTTTCTGTGGAAAACCCAAAAGACTCCACCTCAAAACTGCTACAACTCATATGGGAATTCAGTCAAGTGGCAGGACATAAAATCAATGCACAGAAATCAATGGCATTCCTATACACCAACAACAAGACAGAAGAGAGAGAAATTAAGGAGCCGATCCCATATACAATTGCCCCCAAAACCATAAGATACCTAGGAATAAACCTAACCAAAGAGGCAAAGGATCTGTACTCAGAAAACTATAAAATACTCATGAAAGAAATTGAAGAAGACAGAAAGAAATGGAAAAACGTTCCATGCTCATGGATTGGAATAACAAATATTGTGAAGATATCAATGCTACCTAGAGCAATCTACACATTCAATGCACTCCCCATCAAAATACCATCCATTTTTTTCAAAAAAATGGAACAAGTAATCCTAAAATTTGTATGGAACCAGAAAAGACCCCGAATAGCCAGAGGAATGTTGAAAAAGAAAAGCAAAGCTGGCAGCGTCACAATTCCGGACTTCCAGCTCTATTACAAAGCTGTCTTCATCAAGACAGTATGGTACTGGCACAAAAACAGACAAATAGATCAATGGAACAGAATAGAGCCCAGAAATGGACCCTCAACTCTAGGGTCAACTCATCTTTGACAAAGCAGGAAAGAATGTCCAATGGATAAAAGACAGTCTCTTCAACAAATGGTGTTGGGAAAACTGGACAGCCACATGCAGAAGAATGAAACTGGACCATTTCCTTATACCACACATAAAAATAGACTCAAAATGGTTGAAAGACCTAACGTGAGACAGGAGTCCATCAAAATCCTAGAGGAGAACACAGGCAGCAACCTCTTTGACCTCAGCCACAGCAACTTCTTCCTAGAAACATCGCCAAAGGCAAGGGAAGCAAGGGCAAAAATGAACTATTCAGACCTCATCAAGATAAAAAGCTTTTGCACAGCAAAAGAAACAGTCCACAAAACCAAAAGGCAACCGACAGAATGGGAGAAAATATTTGCAAATGACATATCAGATAAAGGGCTAGTATCCAAAATCTATAAAGAACTTATCAATCTCAACACCCAAAGAACAAATAATCCAATCAAGAAATGGGCAGAAGGCATGAACAGACATTTTTCCAAAGAAGAAGTCCAAATGGCCGACAGACACATGAAAAAGTGCTCAACATTGCTTGGCATCAGGGAAATCCAAATCAAAACCTCAATGAGATATCCCCTTACGCCAGTAAGAATGGCTAAAACGAACAAGTCAGGAAACGACAGATGTTGGCGGGGATGTGGAGAAAGGGGAACCCTCCTACACTGTTGGTGGGAATGCAAGCTGGTGCAGCCACTCTGGAAAACAGTATGGAGGTTCCTCAAACAGTTGAAAATAGAGCTACCATATGATCCAGCAAATTGCACTACTGGGTATTTACCCCAAAGATACAAATGTAGGGATCCGAAGGGATATGTTCACCCCGATGTTTATAGCAGCAATGTCCACAATAGCCAAACTGTGGAAAGAGCCAAGATGTCCATCGACAGATGAATGGATCAAGAAGATGTGGTATATATATATACATATATATATATATAATGGAATATTATGCAGCCATCAAAAGGAATGAGATCTTGCCATTTGCAATGACGTGGGTAGAACTGGAGAGTGTTATGCTGAGTGAAATAATTCAATCAGAGAAAGACATGTATCATATGACCTTACTGATAGGAGGAATTCTTTATCTCAGGAAACAAACTGAGGGTTGCTGGAGTGGTGGGGGGTGGGAGGGATGGGGTGGCCGGGTGATAGACATTGGGGAGGGTATGTGCTATGATGAGTGCTGTGAAGTGTGCAAGACTGTTGAGTCACAGACCTGTACCTCTGAAACAAATAATACATTATATGTTAAAAAAAAAAAAAGATAGCAGGAGGGAAAGAATGAATGGGGGAAATCAGAGGGGGAGACGAACCATGAGAGATGATGGACTCTGAGAAACAAACTGAGGGTTCTAGAGGGGAGGGGGTGGGGGATGGGTTAGCCTGGTGATGAGTATCAAGGAGGGCACGTTCTGCGTGGAGCACTGGGTGTTATGCACAATGAATCATGGAACACTACATCAGAAACTAATGATGTAATGTATGGTGATTAACATAACATAATAAAAAAAACAAATATTTTAATGAGGACTAAGGCCAGCCTACTTGCATTTAGGATCTCAAATACAAAATGTATTTCAATTTATAAGTAAATTTTCAAAATATTTATCTGTTCACATGTTGTGATGAGCACTGGGTGTTAAATGCAACTAATGAATCATTGAACACCACATCAAAAACTAATGATGTACTATATGTTGACCAACTGAACATATATATATACATACACACACACACACACACACACACATGTTCAAACCTCATTGACACATACAAATAAAAAGAATATGAAAATAGTCCCTTTTCACTTAACGGTCTAGAAAAATAAAAACGGTTCGTGATCTGTCATGGAAAACTCCAACCTGAGCTAATAAATGACAAGAACCAAAAAAAAGAATGGGGAAAATAAAGGATCCCATACAAGGAGGAAGAGGAGAAGGGGGGAGGAGAGGAAGGGGAAGGGAGAGAAGAAAGTTAGAAAACAAAACAAAACATGATAATGACTAAAACAGTATTTATCCACTAGTAATCTCTGCAGCAGAACTTTGCATTTCCTCTGATGTTCAACACTGGAACTCTAAAGGAATGTTTTAATTTGCATTAATGCCTATGAATGGCCATATATACTTACATCCTCTCCAACAAAGATACCCATTAGAAGGAACATTCAAAACTTAATGTTTCACTTTTCTCTATTTTGGAAGGAAGTGATAACCCACCATACTTAGTGTGCTCAGTTAGGTATAGTGTCTCTTGGAAGTGAGAGGTATGCTTTTGAGTACAAATGCATAACAGTTTTAGAATTTTATCAAAATTGTATAATTAATTTAAAATTCAAACATATTTCCATTTAAACTGTTAAAACTGTATTCAGTATTTTTTTCAATGTTTTTTTCACATGGAGCCCAGTGTGGGGCTTGAACTCACAACCCTGAGATCAAGACCTAAACCGAGATCAAGCGTCAGACATTAACCAACTGAGCCACCCAGGTAGCCCTGTATTCAATATTGTAAAAGATACAAATGTTACATTTTCTGCATTGATATTTTTTCTGTATTATTTTTTAAACTTGCTAGTAGAGTGTAATATGCTTAAAAAAAAGAATACATTTATTTTAAGTGAACAGTTCAATTGAATTTTCACCAACTGACCCCACCCATGTAAGAAATACTTAGATCAAGAAACAATAAATGACCAGCACTCCTGAGGACCCCCTCCCCCAACCGCATGCCTTTGTCGGGATCACCCTCCAAGGTAACCCATTCCCTGACTTCTAACAACATAGGTTAGTTTTGCCTGTTTTTGAACTTTATATAAATAGAACCACACAGTACACATCCTTTTGCGTCCCTCTTCCTTCACTCAATATTGCCTTTGTGAGACTCATCCACAATGCGTGTAGCTGGTGGCCATTCATCCTTATTTCTTTGTTAAGTATTGTGTATTGTGTGAACATGCCTTGATTCCTCTCCATTCAGCTTTTTGGGGGAATTCGGGTGGCTTCCTGTTTGGGGGTCTTATGAAGAATGCTGCTGAGAACATTCTAGTCCCTGCGCATTGTGAACAATAGTGAATATTTCCATTAGGGGCATACTTGGGTGTGGAATGGCTTTGTCATATGGCAGCATATGACCAGTTTTATAAGATATTGATAGTTTTTCATAGCGGTTGTACTTGTTTTACTTTTTATCTGCCAACTAAATGAGTAAATTATAAAAAATGTTATTTTATACTAAAATTATGGCCATTTTTGTTACATATAATCTTCAAAACATTTAGAACATCCTAAAAAGTCAATTTGTGGCAATAAGGAAGATTTGTAGTTTCAGGTGTTAAGCAGATTTTGAACAAAAACTTATGTATCTAACAACAATGATTATTACCATTTTACCGCTACTTCCACAAAATGCAACAATGTAACAAATGGTAAAGGAACCCCTTCTAGGCACCAGTCCCTGTGCCGCGAGCTTTACCACAATAATGTGTTATTCCTCTCAATGAGTGTGTGGGTTCTACTATTGTCCCCAGTTGTCCATGATGAAACCAGATATGTACTATGAGTAACACAGGGTCGAGGGTGGAGAAGCTCCCCGTGAAGGTCTGTTGGACTCCAGATGCAGCTCTTACTGCCCTCTGAAGCCAAGGCTCCCGGTGTAGCTCTGGGAAGCACACAGTTGTGATCATCGTACAGAGGGAGGCACGGGTAACATACTGCTCTTCTGGATTTCCTGATGTGGTTATTTCATTGGTCTTTCTAGAAATATCCCATGTGGGAGTCTCTACATGGGCTGCCAAAAATAATTTTCTTTTGACTTTAAAACTTTGTATTCCAGCAGTGAAGAGAAGTGGGTTGCAAATATTTTAGATTGCATTTCCATACACACATAGATCTACTGGTCTTTTGCATCAGGTAAATGATAGCAACACATGTGAGCTCTAACAAAAATAAATAAATAATATCAGGCTTCCTTTACCATCCCGTTTATTTAACTTAGCAAAATTTTACAATGGAATTCTCCCCCAAGCCCTAAGCTCAGTGAGCTGAGGCAGAAACTGCCTACACACAGTAGGAAGAAGGAGGAAGGTGGGACGTGGGGTCAAATGGAAACTCAGGAGCCATTTCTTTGTGAGTCCCTGTTTAGATGCCTCATGGCCCCTACACAACTTCTTGTGCCCAGACCTAAGCTCCTGTTTAGAAAAGAGATGGTCTCTTTACGGAGATGTGGCATCATCCATACAAGTTGAGGAATTATTAAAGCATGAGACGAAGCATTTTGCAAAGATTTTTGGGGGTATAGATCTTCTCCTCCCTGTGTCCTTCCCTTTAAACATCTAAATTCATTGAGAATAAGTAGCATGTCAAAGACTGATATAGTTTGTTCGGAGACTCATGTACGTTAAGTCTGATTCTACATATAACAAATCGGGGCTGCTTTTAGAAATATCATAGATTTTGTTTTCTACACACCTGAGACACAGTCCAGATGAATTTTAGGGAAATGCAAATCCAAACCACAATGAGATATGACCGCACATCTGTCAGAATGGCTACTATCAAAATGACAAGAAATAACACGTGTTGGCAAGGATATGGAGAAAAGGGAACCCTTGTACATTGTTGATGGGAATGCAAATTGGCAGAACCACTGTGGAAAACAGTACGGAGGTGCCTCTAAAAAAATAAAATAGAAATACTATATAATTCCATTACTAATCACCAGAAGAAATCAAAAGCACTGATTTGAAAAGACATATGCACCCCTGTGTTTATTGCAGCATTATTTAAATTAGCTAAGATATGGAAGCAGCCAAATAAATATCCACTGATAGAGGAATGGATAGAGAAGATGTAGTATATATAGTGGAATATTATTCGGCCATAAAAAAGAAAAATGAGCTCTTGCCATTTGCAACAATGTGGATGGACCCAGAGGGTATTATGCTGAATAAGTCAGACAGACAAAGACAGATAGCATATGATTTCACTTATATGCGGAGTATAAAAAACAAAATAAAAATAAGCAAAAAACTGAAACAGACTCATAAATACAGACAACAAACTGGTGGTTGCCAGAGGGGTGGGGGGGGTGGGGGATTACACGGGTAAAGGGGATTAAGAGATACAAACTTCCAGTTATAAAATAAACAAGTCATGGGGATGAAAAATACTGCATAGGGATATAGTCAATAATATTGTAATAACATTGTACGGTGACAGATGGTGACTATACTTATCATCGTGAGTGTATCGTAATGTATAGACTTATCAAATCACTACGTTGTACACCTGAAACTAATATAACATTGTATGTCAACTACACTGCAACAAAATTGTTTTAAGAAGATGAATTTTAATGTAGTGTTCCATGATATCAAAAACTAATGATGTACTGTATGGTGACTAACATAACATAATAAAATAAAAAAATAAATAAAAATAAAAACTTAACCCTAAAAAAAAAAAGAAGATGCATTTTAAACCATTAGAGAAATTCCTTATCTCTCACATACATCCCATATTAAAACACGTCTAGTTATGCAATCCATACAATTTTGATGGCAGGAATTTGGCACTGTTGTTGCTGAAAGCCATGAAGGTAGGGTCCAGGGCTAGACTGCATTATTATTACAGAACAATGTGCCATAGAGTTTGAGTGGAGAAATTTATAGCGATGCATATAGAAGTGGGTACACTAGTAAGACCACCATAATCCCCACAAAGACTTTGGATAACTGGACCTTTAAGATTATATTGGTTCAAAGACAGAGGAAATTCTAGATATTAATATTTGTATATTTTTCCTCTAATGCCATTGGAAAATGTTTTAGTCAACCTACCACGTATACGGATTTGGAAAAGAGTTAACAATGTCTATTCATCAAGGGGGAAAAAAAAAAAACTATTTTAAAGCTATTAAATTCACTTTTAACAAAAGCCTTGCTCGGGAACACTGAAATATACTCAAATATCCAACATTATTCAGTATTGGTGAAAATGACCAAAGTAATCCAACAAAACTACAAGAGTATGATTTTCTTCCATTTTTAAAAATGTACAATAAAACCAGAACCACATTCAATAGTGCCAACAGTAAATTATGACAACAAGAAGGACTGTCGTAACTCACCTCACTTCATTAGAATTGGGGTTTGGGGCCCCCATAACTGATTACCCCAAGAGGCTGACAGGATGGGGATCAGGTTCCTTTGGAGGGAGGCAGCTGAGTGTGGGGACCGAGCAGCCATGAAGCCACAGGCAAATGAATGACAGAGCCAGAGCCAGGAGCCACTGCCCTGGTTACTGAAACAAAGCTGTCCCCTCACCCCAGCGGGTCCATTCCTGGGCCCCAGTTGAGCAGGAAACAAGAAATCTCAGAAGTCACTGAAGTCACTCTAATTATTATTAGAGCCACACAAGTCCCATGGGAAGAACAAGAGGGCCCTCTCTCCTGCCTGTGAGCCTACTGCTCATTTATTCCTCGGTGGAGATGGCTCACCACCACCCTTTAGTGACCACACTCCCATAGAAGTGAAGATCAGGCCCAGCCTCCTTGTTCACATAGATGGATTTCTTCCTATTCTCTCTTAATTTCTTCATGTGGCCATTCTAACCAGTATTCTACACATAACTACTGCCTACATATTTACTCTGTGAAGCAGCTTTTCTAATAGATACTTAATTTTACACACTTAGAGCTATAGGAAAACACCACTAAATTGGGCCCATTTACTTTGAACACATTTAACCCCCAAATAATAAAACTAACAATTGCTTTTGTCACGTATAGATGTTTCATACAGGCCTTTCCTCCCTGTCTTCTCCAGGTTCAACTTTTTTTTTTCCTGTTTTTTTTTGTTTGTTTGTTTGTTTGTTTGTTTTGTAAGTAGAGAATTGCTCAGAATTTTTCCTCACTACAGCTCAAGCATCGTTTGAAACAATTTCATGTTTTTGAAATTGGACTAAAGGAAAACTTTATTGGTTTTGAGAGCAAGACCAGAGAAATCACGACATTGTCCCATTCTCTGAAGCCATGTCAAAAAGAATTAGAGCAAAATGTAGCCCACGGTCCCCGAGGTTGGGCCTGACAGGAGGGCAATCAATGCTCTGCTTCTAGAATTTCTGATTCCCTTTGTTTATATCCTGTGTGAGACCCGTGTGTTTTTTCCCAGAGCATTTCAGCAAGACAATTTCTAAGTCTCAGCACCACTGCAGCACTTGAAGAGGTTTGAGGCAGAGAAGAATGGCGGGCGTGGGGTGTCTTGCCTCCAGCAGACGTGTGCTTGAAAATGAGGTGATGATACGCAGGATGCTGTCAGGGAGACTACTGACACACAGCCTGCCTAATTGTGGAAATATAATTAAGGGAGTGCCGCTGTCCTGTAGATGGGATTATTTTCAAAAATACATCTGACTGGCTTGTTCCATATTGATCGACTCTGTCAGTGAAAGACAGCTCATAAAATTTGACAATGAATTAGTCAACTAATTGAAACAACCACATGATTCTTCTTTGTTTCTAGATTAGAAACATGATGAAATGTAGTTTTGTGGAAAAGCAAACACACATGTGCTGACACACATAAGGACAAATTCTAAAAGATTTTAAGTAATGTAAAAAGTAGCAATTATCTACTTTTTTTCCTAAAGTGTTTCACTGTTCTGAGGTTTTATTTTAACTCAATTTTGATTCCATTTGCAAAGTAAGGAGGGAAGAATAAACATTTATTAGAAACCTGTTACACATAAGCATGGTCTTAACCATTTAAAATAATATCACAGTTTTTTGTTTTAAGAGAAAATGAAGCTAAATGGGCAAAAGTGATTTAAGTGTTAAGTGGGTTTGGTTTTAATGTCATTGACCTAAACACTTTGGCTAGAAATTACAATGGGAATTATATCTTTATCAGCTACTTTTCATAAAAATTTTATTGTGTGCATTGACAAGCCATGATGACTTCACCCAATTTAAGCAACTATGAAAACTTTATCCTTAATAACATGTTATTTTCCTACATAATAGAGGCATGCTATAATTAAACATACACAACAATACCGCTTGAGCTGTTTGTCAGACACATTTTTAAATAATTCATTTAGCAAATATGGATATCCATGAATAAACGTGGATTACTATTTTTCCATTGCCAGTCTCATCTCTGGGTTGGGTATGAAAGCTTGCCTGTTTTCCTTATCATTTTATTAAAAGAGCTGAAACATGCTTGGGTCACCCTACTGTAGACATGTCTTGAGCACTGGGAAGCTTTCTGTGAAAAGGAGTTCCATGAGTGTGGGTCTTTTAAAATTTGAATGGGAAGTGTAAACGTTAGGTATTTAAGCATGAATTCCTTTCCCTATCAAGACATCAAGCAAGCACTTTTTATTTTTCCAGGAATCAGGCTATTTTAAACTCAATATTTCTGCAAATGCCCAGTATTTATGGATTATTAATTCTATGGAGTAGGAAGGGTCCTAGTGGATGGAGGATTGGGCGTGGCTCTTCCTTTTAAGAATGTCCCAACCCCGCAAGGTCTTCTGACATTCATCAGGCATCCTACCTGTTGACAGACCAAATCTAAGGACTATGAATGGTCAGGTCCAGTATTTCATCATTTCAAGTATGTTGTCAGAAAAAATTGTGAAGAATTAAAACGGGCAAGAAATGATTAAATGGGCTTTGGGTGTCTTATGTCGTTCACCCATCTTGGCTGTCCATACCTTTTGCTCGCCTGTGAGTAGGCTTTTACAACTCCAAAGAGGAAGACACAATAGACAGAACACAGACAGCAATGCGAACATTTTCTGTCTGTTCAAGGAGGTGCAGGAGAGAGTTTGTCCTGTAGATAACACAAATCCTGTGAGTCAAATCCTCATCTGAACCAGCTCACACCTTACCAGTTCGCTCATTGATGAATACGTTAAATAAAATCTCTGACTCACGTTCATGTTTGTGTGAGTGTCATGATTTCACCCTCTAGAAAAAATCCTTTGACAGAGTTTGTGAGCAGGTTTTTGCTCTGCTTTCCTGCTGGTCACATCACCTTTATAGCTGCTGACCTTTCCCCATCTCATATGACACCAAGCGTGACGCACAAATTTCCCCAAACACTACTGAAACAAGGCTACTGTGGTTACCTGGCTTTATTTTGGAGTCTGGGGTTTATAACACAAAAAGTGCCCCACGACTGTGCGAGATGACGTTTTAAAGTTTATGTTTTCACACCTTGAAATGCACACACAGGTCTTGTGCTCTGGCTCATAATACAGCAGTGTTTTAGCATTAAAATGAACGTTTGAATGTACATGGAGTAAACTGGTATATCAGGAGACCAGATAATACTTCCTTTCCAGCTTCTTTTTTTTAAGATTTTATTTATTTGAGAGAGAGAGAGGGAGAGAGAGAGCATGAATGGGGGCAGGGATGGAGGGAGAGGGAGAAGCCTCTCCGCTGAGCAGGGAGCCCGACACGGGGCTCGATCCCAGGACCCTGAGATCATGACCTGAGCCACAGGCAGACGCTTAACCCACTGAGCCACCCAGGCGCCCCCCTTTCCAGGTTCTTACATCTGCTGAGTAGCACGAGCCTGCAGCCCTTGTGCTCTCGCACTCAGTAGCAGTCATCAAACAGTGCTTGAAATAAGCTAACATCAGGGCAGACATCTGTGGAGCAGCTGCACCCCCGTGGGCTCCTCTGAGCTCCTGCTTTGCTCCTTATCGGGTTTCTGCTCCTTCTGAAGCACCTGACCCTGGCTTGGTGGCATCAGCACTTGCTTTAGCAACCTGGCTTGTCCTCACTTTCTGTTCCCAGGAGGAGGTAGCACCAGGTGGTGGGGAGGTTACAACAGCATGCTGCTGGAGAGGATGAAGTCATAGGGAACTCTCCCGTGCCTGAGAGGCAGGATCTTTAGCACAAAGCCTGGATCCCTTCAAGTTAGCCTTTCGGGGGCCTCTAATTCTTGGTTCTTGCCTTTCAGAACAGTTGACGTGGCAAGTTGCAGGAAGGCGCGTGCCAGAAACCACTCTCCACGTGAACTGAAGTAAGGTCAAGTTTTCTGTGGTCTTCAAAACTGATGAAATACGTATAGAAGGGAGTATTATTCAGCCCTTAAAGGAAGGAGGCACTGACATCTGCTACATGGATGAGTCTGGACACTGGATGCTAAGCGAAAGAGGCCAGACACAGGAGACCAGACGTTGTTTGACTCTGTGTATAAGAAACATCCAGTACAGATAAACCTATAAAGACAGAATGCAGACCGGTGGTTTCCAAGGCGGGGGTGGGGAGGGAAGGCTGCACAACACGGTGGATGTTTCAAATGCCACTGCATTGTTTGATTAAAAATGGCTAACTGTAATGTTATGTCAGTTCCACCTCAATAAAAAAATAAGTGAAAAAAATCGAAATAATGTCAGGGTGAGGGAGATCTCTCTGTCTCCCCTTTCTTCTCTACCTCCTGTCTTTCCTTTCTCTCTCTCTCTCTCTCTCTCATGTGTGCACATGCGTGTTAGCTCTCTCTCTGTCTACAGGTGCCAGGGAAGCATGCCAGGTAGCCGTAAGACTTACCAGGTAGAGTACCCTATCGTCTAACTCAGGTTTGGGCGTTTGGGGTGTTGCATGAGGCAAGGCTGGAGCAGAATAACATCCCTCGGGAACTGGAAGCCACCAGGCGATGTGGACTCTCCTTCAGAGCTATGGGGAGCCACTCAAGCTTTTTTTTTTTTTTTTTTAAGATTTTATTTATTTATTTGACAGAGAGAGACACAGCGAGAGAAGGAACACAAGCAGGGGGAGTGGGAGAGGGAGAAGCAGGCTTCCCGCGGAGCAGGGAGCCCGATGCGGGGCTCGATCCCAGGACCCTGGGAGCATGACCTGAGCCGAAGGCAGACGCCCAACGACTGAGCCACCCAGGCGCCACTCAAGCTTTTTCAGCAGATTTGGGAGCAGATTTGAATTTTAGCAAAATCAGCAAGGTGGGGGCCATGAGGCTGGGCAGCTTCTGGAAATCTTCTAGAGGGACCCTGTGGAGCAGCTGTGAGGGAGGGGACAGTGGTTTCCAGAGAGCCCCAGGCTCTGGGGACTGGGATGAACCCATGCCTTTGCTATTCAAAGTGAGAGAAACGTGGGGGAGCAGGGCTGTGGGGAACAGAGGGGCTACTGCAGCCAATGTGGGCCAAGTCTGAAGTTCTAGTGCCTGTGCGCCCTGGACCAGCATTTCTCAAACTCCCGCCCATGCACACTTGAATCCCCTGCTCATCTCATTAAACACAGACTCTGATGCATGATGTCTGGAAGTTTCTGCCTCCTGAACTAGCTCCCAGGTGATGCTGATGCTGCTGGTCCAGCGACCAGATTCAAATTAAGCCTCCAGATTCATCCAAACCTTCTTCTTGTTAGGCACCAGTCCTCAATGAAGCTAGCCTGCACCCCATGAGAGTGTTGGCTCTCCCTCCCCACACCTGGAGTAGTAACGGTGGCCTGTGGTAGATACACAACTTTGTTGAGAGAACCAGCACCCAGGGTAAAGTCCTCCCTCCCTGTGGTCCCGTTTCCACAGGGAGGGATGCTACTGCTGCTGAGGCGGAGACAAAGGGGCTGAGAGGTCTCCATGGAGACCACGGCTCCTCCCCTTCCCGGGGACAAGGGGAAAGTGGCTTTGGCCACTGTTAACTATTATTTGGACACTCAGGCATGTCCAAGGTTCTCTGTCACCCTGATTGCCTGACAGTTTGGGGAATAAAAAAAACAAAAGACAAGAACCCCTTGGCTCTCAGGTTTGACTCTGTTGCGTTAGAGAGGGAGGTATAAGCATTTGAATCCTGTTCTGACTTCATGGACACTGAAAAACACGTGCACATCGCGAAGAGGAGAAAGGCTTCAGCCCAAAGAAGAGAGGAAAGGTAAATTATCCTGCAATGGACACCATGCCGATGAGAGTTCCCTTCAAGGACTACTGAAGGAAAACCTCTAACCTGGGAGGAAGGGAGAATTGTCCGGACTGTAGCTTCAGCAGAGAAAAGGAAAACCTTAATTTTATTATTCTCTGCTCCAACTCCCTCACACATCCAAAGATTAACAAAATGGTTTGTTTTCCCTTGGTTTCATTTCCAGAATCATCCTCAGCAAAAACACAATTTAAATTCTAGATATCTCCCTACCAAAAGGCAACAAAGATGTGTTCAGGAGAGTTCACGGAGATTTGAAAGAAAATTCGCAGAGATTTGCCAGCTATGTGCAGAGAATATTGTATGAGATTCTACCACACTATGCTGTACCCATATGTAATGGGATAGTCAAAAACCATGGGCCAATCTTCTCTAGATGTACGCCTTAAAAAAATAATGCCATAAAATACGCATAAAGAAAAAAAATCTTCCCTCTCCTAAATTTTGGAGATGTCAAAAAAGAAGATATATTGTTTCAACCAGGACACAATGTGAGATTCTGTAGGTCTGTCTGATTTGCTAAGAGCAGTGTGGTGCATGATAAATGTAGCTTGCTTTAAAAAAAAAATCTAGATCTATAATTGGAGTCTAGACATTTTTATTTTTTACTTAAGCAAACTCCCATAGTGTGGTTCCATCACATGGATCTTAAGACCATGACTTTCCCACTTTGAGGCCAACGGTGTACCGCCCGGCTCCTGGTCAGGACGTACCAAGAACGGTGAGCAAAGAGGGAGGAAGGAAAGGGCACGGGTGTGCTTGGGGCCCCCCCTCCCTCTGCCCCTCCCTCACTTTGCCGCCACCTCATTGCTGAGGAAAGATCTGAGCTCTGCCTGAAATTCTTCATCTCCAGACTGGAGTAATACACCCCATGTGGATGTCCCAGAGGAACTGGACCTGTGAACTAGTGTAGGACTTGGGTCTGCCCTCAATCTCCTGTCCTTGCTCTCCTCTGGGCCCTAGACTCTTGGCCACCACCCTGGCATTATGTACATTTCAAACGTAATTCTCTTTACAGGAATAAATATTTTCTAGTGAAAAATCTATTTTTCTGCTTGACAGTAAATGATCCAGAGCATTGGGGTGTCATCGTTAATTGAGCTCTTTTTCCTCACATCTCATATTATCCAGGTCATCACAAATGCCATTCCTTCAAAGTAAAACCAGCATGTGATCCCTTCTGCCTACTTCCTTGCTGACCCTGCCACGCCATCCTTTACTGCCAGGACCCCTGCTCATGGTCCCCCTGCTTCTAGTCTTGACCACGCCCGGCCCTACCACTATCTGTTCTCGACTCCATAGCCACAGTGGTTTCTAAAACAGAAGTCAAGCGTCTGCTCAAATTCCTGCAGTGGCTCCCCATGCTGCAGAGATCCTACGGGGCTGCGATGCCCTATGAGGCCCGGCCCTCCCTTTGCTCTCTGAGCTACCTGCCACCCTCCTACCTCTGCCCCATTCATTCATCCCAGCCCCACGCTGGCTTCTGTGCTCTTTCTGCAACATGCTAGTCACACCCTGGCTCTCAAACTTTACCCTGATCTTCTCGTTGCTCTCTACTTATCACCAGCTACCTCTCCTGTTTGTGTTGCCTCAAATACCACTTTCTCAGTGAGGCCCATTGTGGCCACCAGCCCCTGTTTAACACAGCCACCTGCTGGGGTCTGGGGGTCATTCCCCACTCTCTTTCTCAGCTCTGTGCAGCTAATTCCCCCAGGATGCTTATCTCCTCCCAACACACAGCATCATCTGCATGCCAATGATGATCCATGGAGGTACCCTTTCCCCAGCAGAAGTCACAGGAGGGAAGATCTTTGTCTGTTTTGTTCACTAAAGTATCCCGGACACCTAGAACAGTGAATCACGTTTAATATACACTCAATAATGTCTTTTGAATAAATCAAGGTTTTTTTCATTACTTTAAGGGGAAAAAAAATGTTACTCCAGAGCTTGAGTCATTGGTAAATTCCACTTTACAATGCATAAATTATTAGGTCTATATTACACATAATGATGTTCCATTTAAATTAAAAACTTGGTTCGCTTTGTATTTGTATGCCTTGAATAGGCATGCAGGTCAGTGAAGGACAATTATATAAAAATAAGAAGGGGAAATAATTGAGCATAAACCTGACTTCCCATGCCCAGAATAGAGGGCTCCCGCCTGCTCTGGACCCCTCCCCTTTGCTTGCATGTCTTTCAATGGCAGGGAGTATCTTTCCTTCAAACCCTGCCATCACATACCAGTGAGGGTCCCCCTTGCCACCCACATAGGGTACGGAAGCTCAAACAGGCACTGTACAGGGTCCCCAAGTCAGCTGGCTTTAGACTGAAACTGTGGGGCATTCAGTGTCCAGAAGATAATAGTAATGTTTCAATTAGAAGGCAATCATTCTCTTTACATGGGAGCACATGTGAATGGTATAGTTCCAACTGGTCTTTCTGCAGCAAGCTTTTAACTAATTTATTCTCCGTGACTGAATAAACATAAACAATTCAAACCATGCTTTCAAAATTTGCTACGGTTAGCACTTATTATGTATGTCACTCTTCTCTTTTGCTCAACAGAAATTCAACATTGCACCCTTGTGCTCCAAGGAACTCAGATCTAAAGATAATTAGGATATTTGCTTTCCATATAAATCAGGTATATACATTTGCCTTTGCACAGCTCTGTGGCACCAAACAGAAGCTTATTTCTAACACGGATTTCCAGCTACTATTCGGAAATGCCACCACGCTCTGTCGAAGTGCCACTGATTTTCAAACTACTGCAATTGTGAAACATGAATAGTTAGATTATCAAGGAGAGAGTCTGTGGTGTATTATCCAGTGTACTCAAAAGTTGAGCCCAGGGTAGGACACATAACATAGGGTCAAGAACATGTGCGGGCTTTGGTGTTGGTCCTGAGTTTGAGCCAGTGGGACTCAACCTTGCTTGGCCTCAGTTTGTAAAATGGAATTAATCACAATACTTGGTTATTATTGGGTTTCCTAAATGCTCAGCACAGAGCCTGTGTTCACAGGGGGTGTTTAGGAAATGTCAGCTCTGGTTATCACAAGGATTGCTATGACCACTTTTAGATGGTGTTCTGATCCTAGCATTATGGCTCAGTGAACTTGGAAACCTGACCCTACCTCAGTGGGCCTCAGTTTTTGTTTTTGTTTTTGTTTTTGTTTTATATTCCGTTAGCCACCATAGAGTACATCAGTTTTCACATAACAAAGTGGGGATAATGCCATCTGCTATGTGAGACTGCTATGGAGACGAAGCAAACTAAGGCATATAAAGAACTGAACAGAATGAATGGCCCATGGTAGAGGGTTCAGAGGTAGAGGATCTTGACTTCCCTTCCCTTTACACAAGGCTATTTTGGACACAATTTGTGTAAGACCAGAAATTGATTGAGATGATCAAGAAACAGCTGTCTACCGTTGTTCAGAATTTATAAGCAGATCCCTAAGAAATTGTATTTTAAGATTATGCATACCTATATTGTAATATAAAATATTTTATACAGGTACCCACCAGCAGTACTGAGAAAAGATAACAAATACTAAAAGGACAATAAGTAAACACTATAGTAATTCTCAAATAGAATTTTAGAATCCACAGAATGCCCAAAGCTGTCATAAGAGGGGAAATTAATTAGAACACAAGAGAGTTTCTCATTGTAACAAGATGACATGCCACCCATCCTGCACCAAGGAAGGAGCTGGAGCTCTATCTACACAGAACATCGTTAGGATGGGTAATAATTCCAGAAAAAAAAATTAGCTGAGAATAAAACAGATCAACTCAGTTAAATGAGATCAACTAAATTTACCTAAGCTAGAAAACAGACTACAGTGAAATTCACGTATAGATACTTGCAAACTATGAAAATTGAGAAGAAACTCTTATATGTGTTTATGTAATCATATGGCAGGAGAGAGGCAAACACAATATGGCAGATCTGGAGAAAGCTGCCGAGGAATCCCGACCCAACAATACAAGCAATTCTAGCCCCCAAATTTATCAGGGCTGAAGAATTTTGACAAGACCAGTCAATCTCTTTGTTGATTGCTCTCCTGCCTTTCAACGACCTTGCTTGAATACTCAATGTAAAACCAAGTGAAACCAGACAAACTCTGAGAACTCGCCTACATATGTGACGATAGTAGCTAAAACCTTCTAATTTGGGCCAGCCTCTAAATAAAAGATCCTTGCTCTTAATTAAGAATCCACCCACTGGCCTGGTGTGTGTCTTTTCTACTGTGTGGGATCAGCCATGCTGCAAGATGCCTCCTAATTCACTGAGAAAGTTTAAAGAAATAATTAGGGGATTTAGCCATTTCTCTGTTGCTTTTCTCCCAACCACATCTGAGACAATTGGGTCAAAGGAGCAGAAATGCAATTAAAATTAGCAAATAGTTCTTAAAAACCTACTATATGCACTGAAAGGAGTTGTCCAAGTTTTGAGCCAGGAGGGAAGTGCTGAGTGCCATTTTGGGGGAAGAGAACTCTAGCACAGTGAGGGAATGGTGGTTGCAAGCAGGAAGGAGGGGCTGCAGGAAAGAATGGTCCAAGACAAGATGTGACTTGTCTGTTAGTTTTTCCTTTTCACTTACTCAACATTTTGATTTCTGGATTTTCTGAAGAAACTCCCTTAAAAACACAGGTTCTATAAACACAGGATTTATGGTCTTGTTCTATGGGGCACATGGGCATTCTAGTGATAAATTGCTTTTTTCCACAGAGCTTACTTTTTTTTTTTTTCCAAGCTGGTTAAGATTCCTATTTCTATTCATTCTTCTAGGAACTTTTTAGGAGCAGATATCCATTTTATAATGGAGATTAAGTGCCCACCAGGAACTCACCATCTGAATGGCAGAGCTAGAATGCCAACTCTGCCATTTTCTTCCCAAATCTTTTTTTTTTTTTTCATTCTAATTCACACTTTCATGATCACAGATCAAACACTTGACCTTGGATATGGGGGTCCATTTCCTTGTCCTTTCATTTCCATGCACAGCCTATATTGTATTAAGGTTCCAGCAGGGAGGAGATGACACCCTAGGCTCAGTAATTTGAGGAGAATCTTAAAAAGGGGCAATTTACAAAGTTAGTGCATTGCCCAGGGGCTAAGAGCAGCTCAAATCTGTTACCTGCCTCAGGACTAAAGAGTGAAAGAGAGCCCAGCAGGAACCTCAACAACCTGGCGGGGAGGGAGCTGGCGGAAATAAAACAAATGTACTATCAGCACACTTCTGCCTTTCCATCTCCCACTGGTGCCTCCCATTAGCTGACCCCAATGGGAAGCCAGTGACCAGGGAGCCCGCTGATTCATCCAGCCACCTGGGATCCAAAGCAGGATGGATACAGGTGACAGAATGGACCTGGAGAGGCATATGTAAGGTGTGCAGCCAAGGATGCTCTTCTTAGGAAGAGCAAGGTCAAAAAGAATGGTGGTTGCAAGCAGACTCAACACAACTTCTTGCTACTACTGCAGCAATGATTCTTCATAGTCTAGAGATAATGAGTCCATAGCCTCTTCTTTGTAGGATTGCCAGATTTAGCTAACAAAAATGCAGGATGCTGTTAAACCTGAATTTCAAATAACATGTAATTTTGAGTGGTAAGTATTTGGGATTTGCTTAGACTAACATTATTTACTATTTGTCAGAAATTAAATTTAACTGAGCATCCCATATTTAATCTGACAGCCCTATGTCTTTGTGTAAAGTTATGACTTCTGTCCCAGAGGAGGAGGGCAAATGATGAATTTCCATCAAGTGTGTTATATTTAGTATTAATCTTGTGAGTTTCATATTTTTGCTTCCCTTTCCAATTTAATTCTTGGGTTCTCCCTTTTAAAAAATTATGCTCTCTATTTTTACTCATTGTGATATATAAAGACTGTCTCCATTGAGAATGTACCAATTTTATTCTCATTGAGGTCATCCATGAATTGCTTCTTTTCTCATGAGAATACAGTTTTAAAAAAGGCATTAAACTTAGTGTTCTCTTGCAAGGCAGTGAAGTTTTGTTACATGTCTTCTGCTTGCAAATGGGAAATATGGATTTTTAAAAACGAGTCCTCATTCAGGGATCTTCAGTATGCTTCCAGAGATAAGAAACATATGAATCTATAGAAACTAATACAAGAGCAAGCAAGACAGTGGTTCCACAGCTCCAAAGTCTTCTAGGGTTTAGTGAAGAAAAGGCCATCTTCAGGATGGATTACAGCATGACCATTCCAGAAACTCTGCTTTTGTGGTGCCAACACTGCTCCTCGCTTGTCCAGGGTGGGAGATGCTGAGGAAGAAGAGGAGCCCCCATGGCCAGGGCTGGGTGAAGAGGGAGAAGCTGGTGCGGTGGAAGGGTCCACGGATGGTGTCTGCTTCTTCCTCCCATTTACCTCTCGATAGCTCCCCAGGTGAATCCTATCCCACTCAGAGTCAAGCCCAAAGTCCTCACAGGACTTCTCATGACTTGGCCCGGTAATGTTCAGACCTCAACTCCTGGTTTCATTTTCTTACCTGCTCTCCTTCAGTCACACTGACCTCCTCAGGGGTCCTGAATTTTCTAGGTACAAAACCATGACAGGGCTCATGACCTGCTGTTTTTACTCCCTGCTCCCCCATTTTGACGGGGTCCATTTCCTTGCTCTTTTATTTTTTATGGCCTTCCCTGACCAGCCCCTTCAAAATGGTACCACCTCCATCTTTTCCTGACCCTTTACCTGTTTTATCTTTCTTCTGGGCATAGACCTTCACCTCCCTGTGAGGTGATCATTTGTCATTTGTCTATCTTCCTCTCTACAGAATATAAACTTCATGAGACCATGCATTTTTGTCTTTTTTTTTTTTTTTTTTGTCTACTGCTGTATAACCAGTGTCTCCTCACACATGGAGACCCCACAAAATTGGTGTAAGATCTCCATCCTGAGTGATATCACACCACATCTTTATTCTAAAGATATGTAAGCTGTGTTCACCTTCTGACTTTGCAAGTGTCCATCACATGAAGAGTTCACCTCCATATAACCAAGAGAACCACACTTGTCCTTTCTTTCTTTTCCTTTTTTGTTCTTAATAATCACTAAAATCAAATTGAGTTGGAGGTGGAGGCTACCATCATCAAAGTGTGGTATCTAACCATGTAGACAAGTAATCAGTCCATCCAATTTTTTTGCTCATTTGATTTCAGCTGTAGTACACTGTATTACCCCTTTTGAGTTTTGTTGATGGTCTTGCTGGTACTTCAACAAAACAAACTCACTGTCTTCTTCAGAAGATGATTTGTTATACCGCTCTATATTGAGAAGTGTATATTTGACATCTGTTGACCCCTTTACCAACAGGCCTCTAGACTTCTTAAGTCTGATCTTGGAGTCACTCTTACTTTCCCTGAAAATGTTTACACCCATTGGAGCCTTGAGACTCTTGTTCTCAGTGTTTCATCCTCTTCGGTTAAGTTCATCATAGACTAAAGGGTCCTGAGCACTAGGGGTATCAGCCCCACTGGCCACCCCATCAATGTCTCTTGGGTCTATTTGGAAATGCACAAAATAATAATTCCTGACAGCCATGCAGCCCTTTCAAATTTATAAAAAAAGATGGGATCTATATTATTGTATTCAGTCTTCACAGTAGACCCAAGATGAATTGTTTCCCCAATTTCACGGATGAGGAAACTTGCCAAGTTAAGTGGGGTTGAAGCAGAGCCAATGGCAATGCCTAAATCCAGGGGGAGCTCCTCCCTCACGGTGAGTGTGAGGCTGTGTGTGATGGCTCTGGTTTTAAGTGATTTGGTCACAAATTACTTCAGTGGAAAAGGCAGTAGCATACGATTACAGAATCTAATTTGAGGTATTTTTCCCAACTGTCCTAATTTCCCATACACAAAATGAACAGATCCCTTAAGCAATTTGCCATGCTCAAAGTGCCAAACTGGGGAGCCACCCAGAAGACACATATACTGCTTAGACACATATTTTTCATATGAGCCAGTGAAACAGTTTCAATGAGTGGCACTTTAATTTTATATTAACTCATTCTGAAAGTACACATTTTGGCATCCACAAAGACAAAGGGGGACTTATCTAGGGGCCTCACACACAGAGACACAATCTGGTCTTTAATGATGTAAGCCATACATGAACAGCCCCAGGAATCCAGGGTTTTAGGGCCGGAAGGGACCACAGAGAGCATAGCCTCACTGTTTTCAAACAGAGGTCCCAGTAACTGGGACACGTGATGGTATATAAAGGAATATGAATCTCTGGCATAAGCACAGTTCATAACACTAATGCTTCAATGATAAGCAATTTCAAATATTATTTAGTATTAAACCAAACACATATAATGTGGAAAAGAATTAAATCCACATGAATCTTCAAGATTTAATACAGTTTTCACAGATGGTTTAAGCTGGTAGTGGACTGCTCTGGGCAAATCCCAAACTGTCTGGGGCTTTATGTTCTATTGCCCTCAGGGGCAGGCAAATGGAAGGATTTCAGAAAAACTAAGCCTCCTCAATTAGCAGATGAATAAAACTTGAGCCCCAGACAAGCTAAATGATTAATAAAGGTGTTAGGATTTGCTATTGCATGAGATGCCATGGCTTTCCTGTCTTTTTATGGGATAATGTGCCGAGTGTCTGAACTGCTTGAGCACCTAGGGGTTAAATTTGGCTGGAGCATGCTGAAAGGGTGGTCTTCTAGGGCTGTCACAACTAAGTACTGTAAACGGAGTGGTCTAATAACAGTTCTGGAGGCTAGAAGTCAGAGATCAAGATGTCAGCAGGGCCATGCTCCCTCTGAAGGCTCTAGAGAAGGATCTGTTCCAGGCCCCTCTCCTAGGCTGTGGTTGTTCCCTGGCTTTTGACAGCATAACTCACCTTGACATGACTTTCTGTATGGGTGTGAGTGTGTGTATAGGTGTGTGTGTGTCTGTCTGTCCAGATTTCCCCTTTTATAAGGACATGAGTGATTTCAGATTAGGGGTCCACCCTAGCCCGATATACCTCATCTTAACTAATTACATCTACAGTGACCCAGTTTCCAAATAAGGTCAAATTCTGAGGTACTGGGGGTTAGGATTTCAATATCTGAATTTGGTGTGGGGATAGGATGCAACCCATAACACACATCAAGTCTGTTATGGCCCAGACTTAATGAACCAGGTGGTTCTGAGAAATGGTAGCCAAGCTCAAAGACCAAGATGAGCCTTTCTCGTGCCCACCACTTAGGCTTCCTTAAGCTCAAAATTAAAAATTATCCTCATTTCCAGAACTCACTGCAACCATCCAGTCTAACATTTTCAACTTGGTATCTTATGTGTGCAGTACTAAAGAGTCTGTAATTGTTGAACTTTCGCTGGTCTTTGGCCAAGACATACAGGAAGAAAAGCAATGGAAGTTTGAGTCAGCTGCCTCTGAGAGAGCAGAAATCTTCTTGCTGGCACTGCATTATCAAAGGAGGCCTCTTTGAGATCCCCAAATAGTTATTAAGTAATAATCAAGAGATGGAAAAATCTGTCACTTTTAAGTTAATTCATCTTTCATTTTAGTGGTCTAGATTCAGATTTATTCTCCTGTCTTGCGTATTTCGGCATTTCTGTTGATGGGTCAGGTAATTCACCATGACTGAATACACAAGGTCTGGTCCGGGGGAAGCATTCAGAGACGTGCTCCATGCTCTGGCTGCACTGACATTTCAGCTTCTGCTCATCTTCATGTGTGTAAACAACATTTAGCTACCCTCCATGGACCACCTTTTTTTTTTTTTTTTAAGATTTTATTTATTTATTTGAGAGAGTCAGAACGTGAGAGGGGGGGAGCAGCAGGCAGAGGGAAGGGGAGAAGCAGACCCCCTGATGGACAGCCCCCCTCCCGGACCTGGGGCTTGATCCCAGGACCCCAAGGTCATGGCCTGACCTGAAGGCAGACACTCAACTGACTGCGCCACCCAAGTATTCCACCTCCATGGCCCACCTTAACCATCTTCCAGCCCTGAAGTAATGAAGGTCATCTAACAATTATTACTTATGAATCTTTCATGAAACTTTTCTCCTTTTATTGAAAGGACAGCTGATTAGCAACCTTAATTCCATCTGCAACCTTCATCCCCTCTTGCCATGTGACAGAACATACTCACAGGTTGTGGGGAGTAGAACCCAGGCATCTTTGGGAGTCATTATTCTGCCTGCCATATATATATTAATACAAACGTGATAAATGTCTTCCTTCCTAACACTATGTAGTTTGTTCTATGCACTTAGAAACCCTATGCTGAGGAGGGTTCCGCAGGCTTCACCAGACCTGTGAAGAGCTCCATGGCACTCACCAGGTTAAGAACACTGGAATCTATAGACAGTGAAGCCGACAACTATGACCACTGCTTCCTCTAATGAAGCATCGACCACAAAAGCACTTGCACATAGTCTCTTTAACTCCTACCTCCCAGCAACTTTCAACAATCGGAGGCTTTAGTAGGTATTTTTGTAGATGAGAAAACTAGGGTGGCAGAGAGTGATTTGCTCGTGGTCGCACCACTGATGAGTTGCCAATCCGAATTCAAAGCGCTCCGCTGTCCCCTGAGCTGAGAATTCTCCTTCACATCTTTTTACATCATGACATATTCACTTACCAACTAAGACTAAGAAAAATTAGTATCAGTATCAGTGTACAATGTTTTTCCCTCTCTTTCTAATTTATCTGACCAGAGTTGGAAAAAAACTTTTGAAAAACACATTCCAGTCACTTCCTTCACTAGCTTTCTCGCATCATCAAAGAAGACCTTATTAACATGAGTTTATGACAAGACAGCCTGCTGGAGTGAGCAAGTGAGCAGGTGCTAAGGCTCTCAATGGTCTGTTGCATGCCCACTCCTCTATCCATCCACACCCATTGCTCTTGTGGCATATTACCTCCCTCAGGTAGCCATAAGAATTCCCCAACTATTTTTGGGATCTGGAACCCAGCTCTTTGTCATTGATGACTGACCGGTCTCTTTAATTGAAGTATTTAATCAGGATTCTATTTCCTCTGGATTGTTCAAGCCACCGAGATTCAGATCTGGCTCTGCCTTACAACAAGGATGGAACCAGAGTGTATTATGCTAAGTGAAATAAGTCAGTCAGAGAAAGACATGTATCCTATGACCTCACTGATAGGAGGAATTCTTAATCTCAGGAAACAAACTGAGGGTTGCTGGAGTGGTGGGGGGTGGGAGGGATGGGGTGGCTGGGTGATAGACATTGGGGAGGGTATGTGCTATGGTGAGCGCCGTGAATTGTGTAAGACTGATGAATCACAGACCTGTACCTCTGAAACAAATAATACATTATATGTTAAAAAAAAAAAGATAGTAGGAAGGGAAAAATGAAGGGGGGGAAATCAGAAAGGGAAACAAACCATGTGAGACTAGGGACTCTGAGAAACAAACTGAGGTTTCTAGAGGGGAGGGGGGTGGGGGATGGGTTAGCCCGGTGATGGGTATTAAGGAGGGCACGTTCTGCGTGGAGCACTGGGTGTTACGCACAAACAATGAATCATGGAACACTACATCCAAAACTAATGATGTAATGTATGGTGATTAACATAACATAATAAAATTAAAAACAAAACAAAGACCTGGCTCTGCCTTGTTGCTTTAATGCTGGATAGCATCTTCACAGTGTGACTTAGAACCTGATGGACACACTGAGATTCGGCTCTCAGTGCAGCACTGACTTACTGCCCTTGTGGGCTGATTATCATCGGTTACTATGGCTGTTTAGCATCACCACTGGGTCACTGACTAGTAGAACTTCTCTTCCAGGCTGTCAAAGGAAAGGTGCTGTTGGCCATTTCATAACAGCTCGAGATTCTCATTGGCAGCTATGAAGAGGGTTGGAAGAACCAGACTAAGGACACAGACATCTCATGCTCACTGTCCCCTCTGGCCAGGTCTAGAAGCTCACAGGCCCCAGGCCTGGAACAATGAAGAAAGGAAAAAAAAAGAGGAGATGACAGAACAGAAGAGGAAGGGGAGAGAGGAGGGGAGAGGAGAGGGATTTCTTTATAGTTTTTAAATATGCAAAGGACACAGGTATTTTATCAGACAAAAATTATTTAAATTATTCCATTATTCCATACCAGGTATGGAAGGAGATTCTTAACTTGGGGTATGTTCACCACTCTGAATCGTTCAACTGTGAAAGCAAACGGGCATTTGCTTTTGTAACTTTTGGAAAATAAATAAATCAATGATGAAATTGATAAAATGGAGTATGTTGAGATTCATACTTCATCCACACTTTAAATGGGAATTACCACGCTATTCATAACCCCAAAGGAGAAAGTAAAAGATCCAAAGAAACTGTTTTTGAGAATTAGAATAACTTATTTATAATTGTTACATGCAAACTAGTAATAGTAAAAGGATCCTAAGCATGGATTAATTTAAATCAAATTTAAAATATGTTAACTAAATAGTGTGGCATTTAAACATGCAGAAAAACAACAGTTCGATAGAAGGAATAATGGCAGAATGATGCATTTCTGAAATGAAGGTTTGGTTCCTGAAGAGTAAGAATCTTGTAAAAACGGAACCAGGGCCTGAACACAGCTAAGTGCCTAATGTATGAGTCACAGAGTTATCATGACTTCCTCTTGGAACTGCAACTTGTCCTCATGAAAAATTGTTGCTTTCCACTCTCCTGGAATTCTGCCTATTTTTTGGAAGTCAGTGTTGTCCAGTGAGAGTCTCGTGTTACACAGGAAAGGGAAAGGCTCTTGTTTGACCCTCTGTTTCCAAGAGCACAGCCATCTGTAACCACAAAAGCCAAGCGAATAAACCATTAAGTAGAACTTAGGAGGAGTTATGGACAGTGAGCCCAGATGCCCGAGCTGATGTCAAACCTTGCCACCATTTCCCAGTCACCTACTGATTAGCAGAGGGTCTTTTTCCAAGACTGCTTCTCTTGTACACTTAAGGGGGAAAAATAGCTGCCGGCATTCAGTGGCCTATGGAGATCTGATTTTGTTCTTCACTGGCGGGCACTGAGCAGGGAAAGATTTCTCCCCTTTGTTCATTTCACTTAGAGCCAGGGCCCTGTCCCTGATTTCCCAGGGGGCCTGCACACGCTCACCCCAAGGGCACATGTCAACACGCAGTGGGGCCAGATTGACAAGGAAGACCAGATACAGACGTGGACCTGGTCAATACACAGAGCCTCATGTACAACAGCCAGCCAGTGAAAATTCCGTTAAACAATCATAGAGGATCATAGTAAAAAGCAGGAATAAGAACTCCAACACAATGACTTCACACTTCATGAAGTTAAAAAAGTTACATACGTCCATTTTGAAGCAAACAAACAAAAACAAAACTAAACTAAACAAGAAAGTGAATTTTATAAGAAATGCTTGGAATTTTATTTTTTTCTGAAGGACTCCAAAATTAGCTCCTGAACATTACAAAAACAAAAACAAAAAATCACTACGAAATCACAAATGGATATAGGTAAATCTAATACAGAAATAAACTCTACATGGGCTCTACTTCAATCACAGGCTATCAAATTTGGGGGAATATTTATTAATTTCACCAGACCTAGTACTTTTATCACTAATATTCTAGCTGTGTAGTCAAACATGACTAGATATCACCTTCTAATTAATCTTCCTTTGATGAACTAAATAATAGCTTAATTTTTAAATAATAAGCTGTTCAAGAATTAGTATCATGCTTATTTACAGATTAGAATAGAAGCAAGAAATTTTTGTTTCAGAAAATCACGTCATGCTTGTTCTACAATCCAGAAACTCCATAAAATCCTCATTTAAAAAAAATTATCAGAATAATTTTGCATTGTGCACACATGTATTAATAATATAGATTGTGTAAGGGGAGGGGGGTGGGGGGATGGGTCAGCCTGGTGATGGGTATTCAAGAGGGCACGTTCTGCGTGGAGCACTGGGTGTTATGCACAAACAATGACTCATGGAACACTACATCAAAGACTAATGATGTAATGTACGGTGATTAACATAACAATAAAAAATTATTTAAAAAAATAATATAGATTGTGTTTATTTGGGTGGATAACAAAATTCTATCCATTTCTGTAATTCTGTATGTGGTATTTTCTTTATAGTTTATAAAGCGTTTTCATAGGTTCTCAGCTACTCTTGGGAAAGGAGAACGGAATAGAGCAAATATTCCTGTACCCATTTTACAGATAAAGAAATAGAAAGAAATTTCCTAACAGCCCCCAAGAAAACACAACTGTTAAGGACTGATGTTAAAAATATATTCTCATATCAACACAACTAAAACTAAAAGGAATTAAACTTAATATAAGTTATTACATGAATTTCTTTATCAGATAAGATGAGAGTTCCCTTTGAAATACTATAAATTCAATGTATGTTACTTAACAAAAATAATTGATGACCTTGGTTGGGCAACTTTAGCACTTCTTCAAAGAAAAGCCTTCTTCAACTACACAAGAAGTGGAAAGGATTGTACCAAAATCAAATCACTGATGTCCCTTTCAGCTCAAACGTCCCAAGAGTCTATGAGTTTTATAACTCACTGAATAAAGTTAGGGTCCTGTGCTTCCACCAAGACCAGCCCCTCACACCTCTGACCACACATCAGCTGCCATTGTGCCGCCTAGCAGGTATCAGATTGAGGTCTTGTTTCCACAGAAAAGACCTGCACAGAACTTATCCGGAATGAGGACAGAGAGGGAGACAGGCTACATGGTTTTGCAATAAGAAGGTAAATGTGTTTGAATCAACCTAACAATGATCTCCTTCCAACTGAACTCCATTCAGTGACTGCCAAGGAGAATGAAGGCATTTGTCCATTCTACCCTGAAGGAGCCCTGTTGTTTCCCACTCACAAAAATGATTGAGTCTATTTTCCTTCTTATCTATCCGTTCACAAGTGTTAGTTTAACACCTACTCCCTGTGGTCCACCTGTTGCTCATTGGGGAATACAATGGCAAGTGGACAGACACACTCACTGTCCTTCCCAATCTTACATCTATTACTTCCAGCTGTTGGAAATATGGGCATCTTGTGATGCTCTGGAGTCTAAACTGTCAGAGACAGTAAGATTCAATAGTCGTCAAAGCTTGTAAAAGAAGGGACAGAGGAGAGCGTGTGAGGCTTCCTTCACACCACATTAGTCCATGCCATCGATTGCCAGGAACAAGTAGATCTCAGAAGGGTTCCTGGAACTGGAAAGTGTTTGGGAGGCATCAGCTTCTGACTACCTGGTTATCAGTAAAGGAAACAGGCATCAGTTTGCACCCTCGCATGTACTCTTTAAATCTTACTGCATATTTTACCTTTTTGTAGTGAATTTATATCATTTTATAGCTATCAGCCTTGGGAGTAGTAGTCTTTAGCCCCTTCTGTTCACACCTGGACAGCTCCGCGCCATTAATGCGCGATTAACAGCACCACACTGTCCCTGGTGGCCGCCCTCAGAACTGCAGAGAGGGGACAGTGGATCCATCCAGTTTTGACTAATTCCTCCAAAACTTCTGACAGAAAGCCTCAGCGGGTCATCAGTGGAGCCCTTGTGTTCCTTTCCTCTACCTTTTTCTTATCACCTCTTTCTTTTTTTTTTCTCTCACTAGTAGGTAGTCTGTTTTCTGTCATCCTCTTTTTTTTTTTTTTTTTGTAGAGTTTATTTATTTGAGAGTGAGAGAGAGAAAGCATGAGCAGGAGAGAGGGGTGGAGGGAGAGGGAGAAGCAGACTCCCCGCTGAGCAGGGAGCCCGATGCGGGGCTCGACCCCAGGACCCTGGAATCATGACCTGGGCCGAAGGCAGACGCTCACCGACTGAGCCGCCTGGCGCCCGCATCCTATCTTTTGTTACCTACTCTACTTCACTCAACCTGCCTTCTCTTCCTAACTTTCTTCTCTTTGCCATGAATACCACAAAATCTCACCCTGTGCAGAGAGGTAATTCTCAACCACAGAGAACACACATCATAGCAGGAGACAGTGATGACTTCTCACTCAGGTCATGCATCATCTCTAAGGAGATGTCATTTGCCCCTGGAAAGAACGAGGTGGGTGCCTCAGGCCATCTTGCCAAAGCAGGATGGAAATTAGCACCCAAAAACATATGTTCATGCTACTCACATCAGAGCGCAGGAACCACAGTGGTTAAGAGAATAAACTCCATCTTGGGAACAAACAAAAATCGAAGCAAAAACACGCATATGGGTGTTGAACACATACAAGAAAAATAACATATTTAGAAGGAGAATTTAAAGACTGGAAAATGTATGTAACAATGAAGAAAACATAAGTTCAGTTGAAAATAGTCAAACAATTTTCTGGAAACCAGATCATAGATTGGACGAGGAAACAGAAAGGCACTTCATAAATTTTCAGCATTCTGGTCTCAGGACCACTAGGTAAACAATGCAGTGATGGATGGTATATAGAATCCACATGGAACACCCAAGGACGTTTTTGCAAATGGGGGCAGGCATCAGCTGGGTGGGAATGAGGAGGCATATATTTGTTTTCAAAAATTTGCCTTTCAAAAAAATGAAAGCAACCTTCTGAAATAATTTAAGAGAAAGAGGGCACATACCAAGAAAATCCAACAAATATGGTCAACCATACTCCTTGTCCCCAAAGAGTTATGGGGGAGCTCTTGGCTCAGTCCTCTGTGCTCTGTTTACAATTCCTGAATCACCTTTTCTCTCACTCTATGGTGTCACTGAGCTAGGGAGCCATGTGAGGCTTCATTGTCCCGGGGAAAATGAAAAAGTTTCTCTTATTAATTTTAGTGAAACATACTTATTCCTCTTAAAATGTGGCTCATTGTTAAAACTCCGAATTATAAAGAAAACACCTCAGGCTCCAACTTAATATGTCCGAACATAAGAAATTGTCTCCTTACTCAAAACAAACCATGAAACACCTGGATCTTTGTTTTCCCTCTTGATGTTGCATAAAACCGGTAAGAATTTTCAGTAAACAACAGTCACACGATGTAGGTTGCGCCAGTGTATATTCTAATGCTGTGACAATATCCAGTGATAAGATGAAAAATCCCAACCTGCATTTAAATATTAAAGTTTTTTTCTTTATGGGACATGGTCCCATTTGCATGCGCAAATGGACCCTGCAGAAGAATTTGTTTTCATACCTCGTTTTCTCTCTCAGACTAGTAAATGTGACCTAAATACATAATGTGTGTTGGGGTCCTTGGGTGGCTCAGTGAGGTGAGCATCTGACTCTTGGTCTCAGCTCAGGTCTTGATCTCAGGGTCGTGGGTTCAAGCCCCGCAATGGGCTCCACACTGGGCATGGAGACTACTTTAAAAATAAATTAATTAAAAAATTTTAGAAAATACATGTTAAATAATAGTCGTTGTTAAACCATGACTAATACAGGTTTATCGGCAGAGCTTATGAAATCCCAGGTATTCTTCTCTGAAGGGCCTTCTGAAGGGAATAAGCCAACTTAGCTACAAAAATGCTGAGTGAGTCATCTGATCATTTGATCCTAAAACAGTGGCAAGGGTGAGGTCTGGGACAGCAGTGGGAAGAGATGGTGAAATTTCGTTTCCAAGAAGAGGGAGTGTGCGGAAGGTATTTCAATTTTTCCTTAAAGAGTGAGCTCCCAGCCTTTATTAAAATCTAGAACTTCAATACTTACAAGGTCATCACTTCTATAGTTTTCAGAACACAGCAGTAACTACTCTGCTGTTCCTCTGAAATAGGAAAAAGCTCTTTCTGAATGCATCCCATTTTCTGAAGGAGCACCATTTTCAAAGCAATGGTTTCTTCACTGTGTTCCTGAAACTCTGAAAATGGTCACTTCATCAAAAGCTATATACTCCATTAGTTTTTAACTTATAATTTTGAAAACACAAAGTAAGGGACAGTTACCAAAAACTTGTAGGGTGACCTGCAGCATCCCTTCCAATTAGCCTGGCTCCTCGGGGACAAGGTGCCACCTGCCGCCACCACTGTCACTTCTTCTAAGAGCGACAATAACCACTGTTGCCGCTGAACAGTTTAAAAGTATGTTGCAGGGGCGCCTGGGCGGCTCAGTCGGTTAAGTGTCTGTCTTTGGCTCAGAGTCCTGGGATCAAGACCTTAGTCAGGATCTCTGCTCAGCCGGAAGTCTGCTTGTCCCTCTGCATCCCCCCCCCCACTATTGCAAGTTCTCCCCCTCTCTCTCTCAAATAAAATCTTTTTTAAAAAGTAAAAAAAAAATAAAATAAAAGTATGCTGCATACCTGATGTCCTTTTACCTCAAATACTTCAACATTATCTTCCAAGGGTAAGGACAGGCTTTTACATAACCATGGAACAATGAACAAGTTCAAAAATTAAGATTTTACTGTGAATGTCTTTAGTTTTAAGTGGCAGTGTCATCGAACTCCAATCAAAGGTAAAAATACTTCTCCTTCATTATAAACCAAGTCTTTTCTGACTCCTCATGCCAAGGAACTAAGCAGGGTAAAAATTCTTGAGGGCAACGATCTGTCTTCCTTATTTTTCCCAGGTGCCCAGGAGCCCCCCGGGGACAGCCTTATACCTTGAACACGCATAGAGAGTGTTTGCTGACTGCAGAAGTCACTCTTGAAACCATGTTAATGCCTGCTGTGTATCTTGTGTGTCTAGAACAGGTATGTGAAGCGATTTTTCACGACGCTTATGTCAGTAATGCTGATATAACCCACCTATTTGGGAAATTACATGTTTTTTTAAAGGATCATACCAAACATTTTTTTTCCCCACAGATAACCCTCAAACATTACCCTCTTGATTTATTTTTAAATATGTTGGGCATTTGTGCCATTGCTTTGGATTTTTAATATCTAGTGATAGTTACCACTGGTCACTATCCCAATGTTACCATTGGTAACACCCAGCGATAAGGGGAGTTATTGGTTTAGGTTGATTGTGGGATTCAACTGAAACGTGGTGTTCTTTTACTTCTCCACATTGTCATAGATAGATAGATAGATAGATAGATAGATAGATAGATAGATGATAGATATAAATCTATCCTTCCAAAGAAAAGCAAGATTCTTCAAACTGACTTCTATTCAAATTAATCTTTTAATAACTGCTTGGTTTTATCACTACTTCCCCAAATGCTAATTAATTCTAACTCTAAGCTATGTAATTATAATACTTCTGCTGAAATACAAAGTATCTGGTGCCCCTGGGGTGAACAAGCTAGAATGTATTTCGTGGTCCATTCAGCTATTTCGGAGAGCAGGGAAACAATGGAGCAGCCCCCGCTGGCTCCCCTCCCCCAAACACTGGCGAGCCCCGCTCCTCCCTCTTTAGCAGCGAGACGGGAGCAGAGCTGACAGCTGACATCCCGTCAGTTAATGCTCATCTCCGCGGGGCTGGGAGGAACGGTGGCATGCCAAGTTATTTTTGGCCAGGACCTTCAGGAGCCTTCATTTAGTCCGTGGTCTAAGTGGCCGCGATATACCTGCAGAATGTGAATTGACGTTGCCATGGAAATAGAACAACTCTTCCTGGTTCTGTCAAAATCCATCTCTCTCTGCGACCAGGCCGGGGTCAAAAAGGAAAGAAACGGCAGCTCCAGGGAGAAAGCCAGAGAAGGAGAGGGACTCGCAGCACCCTACAGCGTCTGAGAAATCCGATTGGCTTTTTCTGCTAAGATTCACACACATTATTGCCTTTAGAATCCAAATCTCTCGGTCTCTTGTCTCCTCCCTCTCTCTCTTTCCCTCTCCCTCTTCTCTTTTCTCTCCCTCACTCTCTCCTTATCTCTCTCTCCGCCTCTCTCTCCCTTTCTCTCTCTCTCCTCCCTCTCTCTCTTTTCTGTTAGGCAGTAGTGAATTCAAGCTCCGCCCCCCCGCCCGCCCCAGAACCTGAAACCAACCTTCGCTGACCTGTTATGTCACATCTTCAGGGGCCCATTTCCTCCATTGTCACACGAGGAAGGTGACCCAGATAACCACTAAACCATCCCTTTTGAGCATTTCCACAATGCTCTTTAATGTTCTGCTTTCAGTGTTAACGGACATTAGCCCGTTCTGCCCGGACCTAAACAGAAATGTCATGACGTAAGCACATGAAAATAGGGCCGTGGATGTCAGAAGAGCAAACCAGGAGAAGGTAACTCCCCCTGTTCTCCCTCTGCCTGGGGGTTGTAGCATTTTGGTGATGCAGGGGCCCATGGCTCAGTGCTGGTCCAAGCCTTCGCTCTTGAGACAACAGTAGAAAGGCTGGAGGTATGTCGTCCACGTCACATGGTCCTCCATTCCCCCGCTGCTGGGAACCAGGAGTGACAGCCTACTCCCGCTTTCCTGGATCCTGCCCACTGGTCTCACCCCCAATCACCTGTTTGGCCCTGCCGGTATCCCAGCCTCTAGGTTGATAAACTCTGCTTCACAGAAATACTGCTACTTAGTGCAGAGGGACGGTATACCCAGGATCTGCTGGTGCAGCTGTGCGCACACACACACACACACACACACACACACACACACACACAGATCCCATTGGTTCCATTTCTCTGGAGAACCCTCATAGGATACATTTTTGCCTAATGTTTGAACAACAACAACAACAAAACCCAAACAACAACAAACAAGCCCCTTTGGAGCTTACAACACCTGGGTAATTTAGATCACAAAACATGTGCCTTACCTTCTTGCATCCTTTGGACCCCAACATCTGTAGCCCCGACCCCTAATATCAGTGAACACACATTATTTCAGACGTCTCATCTATGAGAAGACATTTAATGACTCCGAGCCAATGTGTTATCTGAGTGACACTAATCATTGGCCCTACATTAGGCATGAAGTAGATTAGTTCTCAATACAGGGATACATTTCAATTAGAAGAAATTCTGTGAGCCAGAGCCCTATAAACTGCAAGTTGAATTGCAGGGGTACCCCGAAATGCCCACACATCAGCACATGTGTCAGGTTTGCATGTCAGTAGCGCTGCCTTACTCTAAATACCCTCTTTCTGGATGAAGTGATTCTCTATAATCATAGCAAGTCAAATGGGGGGGCAAGGTTAAGCGCAATGCTACCATATTCAAGCAAACGGCGTTTCCCATGAAAGTGTTTCAAAATCAAAGACTGCCATCAAGAATTTAAATGTCCTAAGTGTGTTTATACTTTTATAAGTTCTTGAGGGGGCAAAACAAACACACTAACAAAAACACCAATGCTGAATGGAGACTGGATGAAGAAATGCATGGTGCGTATGTAAATCCCAAACGATTAAATCTGAGTTAGTACGTGAGAGCTGAACTGAAAGGGTCCTTGTTTGCTAAGCTCCTAACAGACTCTAATGAAATAAGATTGCAAGAAACTCTAGAAACACCTTGTCTCTCTGTGGTCTTACATTAATCCTACAGTCCCTACTTTACCTAGAACACTGGTTCTCAACTGGGTGGCGGTTGTGCACTCCAGAGGACACTGGGTTAGTATTTGGAGGTATTTTTGGTAACAACTGGGAGTGGCAGGGTGGATGACACTGACATCTAGTGGGTAGAAGCCAGGGATGCTGCGATCTTAAAATGCACAGGAGAGCCCCCCTCCCCCCAGAGCAAAGAATTATCTGGCCCAGACTGTCAGCAGTGCTGAGGTTGACAAGCACTCTAGAACAAAACTGGGCATAAAGTATGTGCTTTCCATGGGCATGTGTTATAATTAAACTGAAGAGGGAGACACAACTCTTGATTGAATCAAGGGCAGTACGTACTAGGCAGTTAGTAGATAGAAAACTGGTCCAAACTCAAAGTGCAAAATACATGCAGTTCTCCTGAGGAGGAGAGCTAAGCAAACAAAGCCCATTTCAGCTCAGTTATCATGCGCTAGCTCAAATCAACAAGAAGGGATAATAGCAATGCAATTTGTTCCACTTGATTATAGTTCATTTTGCTCAACAGGGAAGTCAGATTTGATGTTCACGATCATCAAGCACAAATCCTACAAAATGTATTTAATAAGAATGCAATGTAGTTTTCAATGCCTTCATTAATTTGATTTTTCCCCTTTTGAAACCATAAATATTGATAACTAAATCCAAGTCATGTTATCTCTTTGGGCTTCAATTCCTCGGTTTTGAAACTGGACAGTTCTACTTGGTGAGTCTTTCTGAACTGGAGTGTATGGCCCTTGCTGGTGTACAACAAACATCTTCCCTTGCAAAGGAAACACAATTGACCAGCCGATGTCTATAGTCGGTTATGAGCAAAAAAAAATTTCATTTTAGGAAAGTATTAAATCTCTGTATCTACAGGGAGCTGTGTATTAATTAGAAAAGCTACATGCACCCCTATGCTTATTGCAGCATTATTTACGGTAGCCAAGATACAGAAGCAGCCCAAGTGTCCATCGATAGATGGATGGATAAAGAAGATGTGGGATATATCTGTACAATGGAATATACTCAGCTACAAAAAAAGAATGAAATCTTGCCACTTGTGACAACATGGATGGACCTAGAGGGTATTATAAGATAAGTTAGACAGGAGAACAACAAATATCACATCATTTCACTAATGTGTGAAATCTAAAAACCAAGTCAGCCAACCAACCAACAAAGAAACAGAAACAGACTCACAAATACAAAGAACAAACTGGTGGTTGCTGGCGTGGGGGGGTTGGGGGGCAGAGGAGATGGGATTAAATAAGTCATGGTGATGAAGAGTACAGCATGGGGAACAGAGTCAATGATCTCAAGAGTATCTCAAGAACTTGAATACATGTGGGAGCTCAATCTGATGAAAAGAATTTGGTTTATAACAAAAATGCCACATAGACTTTTTTAAAAAAAATTAGTAGCAGCAGTTTTGGTCCCTCAGCAAATTTAGACCATGAGCAACTTAAAGTTAGAATTTTCATGAACAGATTTTCCAAGATGAGCTTTTTAAAATTTTGGTATTTTCCAACATGATTTATCAAAAAAAAAATCTAAAATTTGGAAACTAAAAAGAGATATTCAAAAACTTGTATTATTAGTGTGGTTATGGAAGAACACCATGCATGAGAATTCCCCTTCTCCTTTCCTTTTCTATGTCTTTATTTCTAAACATTCCCACCAGTTTTGCTAGTGCAGAGATACTAAATGCACAGAAGTAACATAAGTATTTGTAGAGTGAAGTCTTCCCCTCCTTTTTTTTTTTTCTTTGCTGATTGATGTACTATATGTTGGCTAATTGAACATAATTTAAAAAAGATAAAAGGAGTTTAAAATACTGGATTTTAAAAATTTTCTACAATTGTAAAAATTGTATTACAGATATATGTATTACATATACATATAAATCTTAACTTCCCTTAATATATAAAGTCTTAACTCTATGTAAATTGTTTACATATATACATATAAACATTTTACATAGAGTTAAGCTTTTCCGGCATTTTTTGTGTGTGTGTGTTGCCATGTATTAACGATCAGTGCAATCTCTTGGTATACAGTATGTCAGCCACACACATTCTTTGGACTAGCAAAACTAAATCATTTTTTTGCTTAAGTTTTCTGGTGAAAGGTGACTTACTTGGTTAGCTTGGGGAAAAAAATCATAGATACCTGTAAACTTCAAGTCCATCATGTTCATTCACATGATGCTGATACCAGCAATATGCTAGAAAGATCTCAGAAAAGTTTATCATAATTTCACAAATACGTATACTTATTTCATACCACTTGTGTTTATAGATACTGTTCCCAAAGTGGATCTTTATTTGTAGTGTATTTATCTCATGCAAGTATATACATACTATAGAGCATTAAATAAATATACTTGGGAATGCAGAACTAAACTTAAGAGTGATGCCAGTTTTTGGAGGAGCAGACTCCCTGTTTTCTGTCTGGCTGTGGGCAGGGGTGTAGTCAGAATACATCAGCAGAGATCATCACAGAACGTGGGGCTTTGTGCTTCAGGCCCCAGACTGCCATGAAACAAACACCATTTGGGTGAGAAGAACAATTACACATTGCTGATAAACCCTTCTCTGAATGTATTCAGTGGTTTGCTAAGATATTAAAGCAGTCACTTTTCAGAGTGAGTCTGGTTTTCATCACCAAGCCTTCTGCACACCCAGGCACTACCCTGGATCCCCACAATGACAGGTGCATCACCAATTCTTCTCCCCCATCCTTTTCTGGTTTGCTGACTTGCTCTCCATTTCCACAATGTCCAGATCCTCCATCCTTAGGGCCCTCAGCCCTGCCAAGCTCACGGCCTCTTTGCCCAGCACACTTTGTTGCTCTGGTCTCTCCTTTCCCTTTGGGGGCATTGCATTCTGTGGTTGGAATGGTGCCTAGTTCAGTAAAAAAGAACAAGACTTTTTTTTTTTTTTTTTTTTTTAGATTTTATTTATTTATTTGACAGAGAGAGAGACAGCAAGAGATGGAACGCAAGCAGGAGGAATGGGAGAGGGAGAAGAGAGCCCAATGCAGGGCTCGATCCCAGGACCCTGGGATCATGAAGGCAGACGCTTAATGACTGAGCCACCCAGGCGCCCCAAGAACAAGGACTTTAAAGTCAGATTGAGTGCCTGGCTGTGTGGCCTCATGAAGTTCGCTTAATGCTTTGAGGCATCCATGTTCCGGTTCCGGCCCAGAAGGGTCCCACTACACACAGCTGCACCCTGCACTTACCTCTAGCCAGCAAACACACAGGGAGCACTGGGGGTCAAAGTCCCCAGGAACACCCTCAGCCATAGATATGGCAGGGTCCTCATCCCTCAGGTAGGATCCTTCCTTAAGGATGCTCTGCCTGGTCTCTCAGGGTCCCACGAGGAGCTGAGCCCCCATTTCAAATGTCCAGTAACCCACTGGACAGCAATCACTTTATTGTCTTCTTACCTGTCTCTCTCCCCTAATTCCTTAGGGTATCTTCTGGGACTGCCTCTGAAATAAACTGCTTGCACTCATTTTCTTGTCTCGGGGCTTCAGGGAGGCCCCATCAGCTGCTCCAATGGGAAATGGCCCCAGATGCAGAGCTGTGATGTCCCTAGGGCTAAGGGGCTCTCACCTAGATGCCCCTGAGCACTTGGCAGGGACCAGGTTTTTTCAGGAGAGTCCTGAGTGCGGAGGAGAGGGAAGGATATTGTTCATACTGTGTGTGACATAGCACAAGGCCAAGCCTTCTAGGGAAGCTCAAAGTATCTCCACCCCTTTTTTGGCTTGTTCAGGCTAGGGACAGGGAGGTTTTCAGGGGGTCGTGGCTTTATGGATCCTGGTCTTGTGATGAGAATATGAAGCAGAATTGTTCCATTGCCCTCTCCTTTCTAACTATGTAGAGACAAGGCATCTTCCAGCAGAGGGTCGAGGTGAGGGTCAGCACGGCAGGCGGGTGGGGTTTGGAGTACTGAAGACAATGAAAGCAGTCTAAGTAAGCCCTGCTAGAGAGCCGGGAACTTCACTGACCAGACACTGAGACAGCTGGGAGAGAACCGCCCACGGTGGCATTGTATCTGGCATTGACCTATATAATGAGGAAGAAGTCATCATGTGCCAGCACCCAGCTAGGGTTTTAAGAGACCTTAAGCACTTTCTCTCTCCCTGAACATGCTGAGACGCCACCTGGGCAAGCCCAGGCTAGGCTGCTGATGGCAAGAGGCAACTGGCACACTTTCTACCATCACCCAGCTACACAAGCTGGCCAACCCCAAAAGCAGAGCCACCTTCCTGACAAGCAGCTGGTCACAGACTCATGCCCAAGCCCCGTTGAGCCTGGCCCAGCTGCCAACCTACAGAAGCATGAGCTAAATAAGTAGCTCTTATCTGAAGACACGGGGTTTTGAGGTGGCTTATTACACAGCCATGGATAACTGAAATGCCCTGGAACAAATCCAGCTTTCCCATCCGGCGGTGCCAACTTTGGCTGTCATAGCCACTGGTTCAAAGGAAACTTGAAGCCGCTCTTGCCTCTCAGGAGGGAATCTTGCATGGAAGTCTGAGACAGGAGCCCTGCGTGGGCTTCTCCTTCCTCTCTGAAGAATGCTTTCCTCAGAGCTATGAGAACACGAGAGCAAGCCTCTCATCCAGACATCCCTGAGATTTCCACAGTGTGAAGGGACCCATGCTGGCCGCCATCTTTGGGTCCCAAAACATCAGGTTCCCATTTTAAAACTCTAAGCCAAAAAGCAATCCTTCAGCACTTCAGGATGATTTGATAAATTCCCACTGATTTCATTTCACAAAGATCTCTACGCTGTAGACATGGCCATAGCCACAAGTCCTGGGCCAGAGTGAGTGGTGAATTCCAGAATTCCATTCCGTGTGGAATTCTCATTCCTGCATGTGGCTCAAATAAGACATAGATCACAAGGCATGATTCACCACATTAATTTAAGGACTAAAGCAGCCTCTCTAAAAACATCACAGATTCATTTTGCTATGTTAATTCCTGGCCTCTGATATTTTATTATGCATATTTAGGAAGTGTAAAAAAATAAATGTTTTTTTTTAACAAATAGAATATGCAAAAACATTTGCTCTGGATTTTCTAGGACAGCCCTGATTTAAAATATCCCCTCCCAATATATACATAGTGTTCTTCCTTGAACTAAAAGAAAGAATTATTTTACAGTCTTCATGTTCGGACATTGTTGGTATCACTGTCTAACATTACTGATAAATTGTGTGTGCCTGTGCCTCAACTTTCTAATTAAAATGCTCAGTTCCTTAAGCCCACAGGCTTGAGAAATACCCTCTCATGTCTCTGCCCCCATGCTGAGGGACGCTTATTGTGTTTTTTGCCTTTGTCGAGTGGGTCTCAATAAATCACCTTGTAAAGCAATGTCTCTGTCTTCAGCATCCCGGAAGATAAAGGATGAGAAGTCATCAGAATCTTCATGGGTATGATTAAAGATATAGTTTGTCCTTAGCAATGTCAAGGCTTTCCATTTTTGACCCCTCCTCTTTCTCAAAGCATGCCGTGGCACTCGCCTTCAGGAAGGGTCTTGAGTGAGTCACCAGAAAGCATTCACCAACACCCTTCAGCGCTAAAAGGCACTGACATGCATCTGTCATGAGTTTTGTGTGTTCCTATTACAGAACATGGTGGGGTTCCTTGGTGGCTGTTAAAATAGTTTTGTTTTGTTTTTTTTCTCTTGAATAGGAATTATGTTTGCAGAGCTTTCACTCCAAGCTCTAATATTTGCTCGTGTTGATTAGGAGTAAACTTATCTTAAAAGTCTTGGTTCCTTTCAAAGCCTTTCAAAGCCACATGGATCTCCTTAATACTAAGTATTTAGCTGATCAAAGGTCTGCATCCTGATCCTCAGAGACTGGTGGTCATTTCTGTCCGTCAGGGGATATTTTACAATCATCTCTCCCACATCAGCTCCCACCCGAGACCTTAATCTGGTGAGATGAGAAACATTCGAGGTAAATTCCTAAGCTTCTTAGCCATTTAGGTATAAAAGAGCTTTAAGAATGTTGCAGACCTATCTGTGGGTTTGGAAGAATGTTCATAACTGCCTTAAAAATCTACCTTGCTTCATAGAGGAAATAGCTTTTTCACTATACAAGATCAGAGGATTAGAACAACCCTTGGCCATCTCTCCCCCTGGAACCCCCCTCTATATGCAGGAAACAAAACAAAACAAAACAAAACAAAACTAAGAGCCTTTATTTACCTAGAAAGCACAGTTACAGAAGGCAATAAAGTTTATGGAAACAGGCTTGCCATTTTTTACTTCCTACTGCCCCCAGCGATACTTTGAAGAGACAATTTCTATACCAGAGATACACTCTGTCCTCACTCTGAGGGTGCTGTCTGTTTCACGGGGTGCCTCACCACAAGGATGAAATAACGCACACTAAATCTTTCACAATTTCCCCAGGTCTACCTCTCAGCTCCACACCGCCCTCGAAAGGGGCTGGACCAAACAAGATGCACTAGAACACGGAATTCAAAGAAAGCACCATCGGTTCTCCTGATATGTTTATCTTTTTCGAATAAGCTTATGCCGGGCTTGATCCTCCTCTTATGCTCTTTAGAGTCACCTACAGACTTGACCACTCTCTTTTCCATCGGACCCTTGTTGGGAAATGAGAGTGTGGGCTAGAAAATGCTTTCATATGGTTCATATGGTCAAGAAGAGAAAGAATTCCTATCCCTTCAGTTGACCAGTTATCTATGATTTATCCATTGGGAACTCGGATTTCAGGTGATCCTTCTAATTTCTTTTGCACTGAAAGTAAACCCTCTGCCCCCGCTTTATGTCAAGTTAGGAAAATTCTGAATTATCCCACATCCACCCTATAAAAGGACTCAAGTGCCTGATTTACAACAGCAAATAACTCTGTAGGTGTTCTGAATGGTTTGATCCCTGTCAGCTGAATTCCTGGGACCAGACGAAATCCAGGTCTCCCACTCCTCCGCCATGTCGCTCCTCCCTCCTACAACAGCAAATAACTTATTTTCCTAGAGAAAAATGTTTTCTCATATGCAGTCTCCCCTCCATCAAGAAATCCTGGAGACACTTCAAAATCAACCTCTCCAATAACCACTCTCCTCCTTCTCCACCCAAAACTCACACTTCCCCTGGTTCCCTCCATGTGGGTGGAAGGTTCCACCACCCACCCCCTACCCAGGAAGGAGGTCACCTCACCCGCCCTCTATCTTCTCCCTCTCTGTCAGCGGGGGCTCCCAAGTCTGTTCCGCTCTCTGCCACATCATCTCTCAGCTGTGCCAGAGACCTGCCCTCCGGGTCAAGCTCCCCCTAGCTCTCAAATGGATTAAGACCCAAGCATCACCCCACTTCTGGAGCAGGTCAGCCCCTTTCCCCCAACCAACTGCTACACTGTAGGCAGAGTGAACATTTATATTGAAAATGTGATTGTGTCTCCTCAGCACTTACAGGACCATTACCATGCCTCACAGGACATCACAGGGTAAATATCTGCTGGCATCTGCAGCTTCGCCTTCTGCACCTGATCTGTCCCCCCGCTTAGGCCCCTCCCCACCACAAGCACACTGCGCTTTCTCTCTCTCCTCCAGGTCCCCTCTGCCTGATGCCCTGCCCCTGCCACCACATCTGTCTCACTCCAAATCTTCCCCCGTGTGTCAGTGTGCTTGCCTTTTCCTACAGCTGACATGCCCATGAGTGCTGACCGTTTCTTCTCCAGGGACCAGCACACCTCACTGTCCCACTGGAGACTTGTGGGTGTCGCCCCATGCACTGCAGACTGGGGAGGGGGCTCACGTCGGTGTCTCCTACCCCTGGGCCCCATGCCTGGCAGTTCCTGGCTCACAGAGGGGGCTGCTCAGTAAACATGGGGCAAACAAAGGACAAAGTGGATTCCACCAGGGAATTCCAACCCAAAATTCTAGGGAGGGGAGGGAAGCAGGCAGAGTTGTCCATCCTGATCCCTGCGCCCTCTCCACGAGAGGTGGCCCCACACGTAGGAGGGAGCAGGGCACTGGCCATCAGAACCTGAGCCACATGACAGACAATGCTGGTCCTGTCCCCTCCCTGCCTTCATTCCAGACAGAAATTCAATGAAAATGATGGACCAACAAGGAAGTGCAATTCGGCACCCGCCTCAGCCCTCCGCACCGCTGACGTAGGTATCACTCAAAGATGAGCCACTGGGCTGGGGGAGGACAAATGTGGAGTGTAGGACATTGGACCACCAGGAGGCAGAGCTGGGGTCTGACCACCCCAGGCTCCAAAGCCCGGCGACTGGAACAGCTGTAATACATTCAAGGTGAACGTTTTCAAATACCTGAGGGTGTTTACCTTATGTCTTAGTAAATTCTTTTATACTGTCATTCCTGCTTAAGAACAAAGGTCATCAAAATCGAGCAGCTCCAAATTAATGTTGTTAGGTAAAAGCGGTTGTTGTAAATACTTTACATAAAGAAATTCCATCCGAATTCACAGCGGTGGGCAACACAGAGAATGAACCATGAAGCTGAAACACGAATAAATCTCAGATAAGACAGTTTCGGTTTCTAGTAAAACCAATGGTTAATCTTATCCCCCACCCCCACCCCATTCCCAAATCCCCTCAACTGTTATGAGGCAGAAATCCCACTGGCTCTATTCTAGGGACTAGGGATAGATCACTGAATGAGCAGATGACATGCATGCCCTGGACAAGAGGGACACAGGCACCAAACAAGATAAAGGAGTGTGTGAGGTGGCATGCATCCTACAGAGAAGGAGAAAGAGAAGTGAGAAGAAATGTTCCATTTAGTCACGATTTTAAATAAAGGGGCCAGACAGGTTATGTGCAGGGCCGAGGAGGCTCCGGACCAAAGAAGAATCAGGGAAGGGAGATCGAGGCTGATGGGGCGTGCTGTGGTATGAGATGGTCAGGGCCCTTCTGATAAGGTGACCCAGGAGCACAGACCCAAAGGGAGACAGAGAGAGACAGAGGTCACCTGGAGAGAGAGCATCCTCAGCAGCAACGCCTACAAACAGAATGACACTGAGGTAGAAGTGTGCAGGGAGTACTTGGAAACATCTAGAAGATTTTGTGGAGTGAGCAAAAGAGGGACAGAGGGCAAAGTCTAAGGGCAAGGTGTGATCTCACAGTGCCCTGGGGACCACTGAGAGAGTCTCAGTTGATAATGTGATGGTTGGACCTCAGCCTGGATGTATGTATGTGTTAACAGAAAGAATATCATTTGACTTGACTGGCTTTGCCAATAGGACAGAAAAGTATCTCACTTGTAGCTGGTCAGCAAAGGCAGGGAAACTGAGTAAAAAAATGATTTTGAGGATCCCTAAATTGTTTCAGGATATTGTAAATACAGTGGTACTTCATTATCAAAGCTTATGAAGGATCAAAACTACCCTCATCTCCTGCCTGTGAGTGTGATTTTATCTATGCATGTGTAAATGCATGTGAAAATCATTTCTTTGCGTTGTGCTATAAACATATACACATATTTTAAACATCCCAAACCTACTTAAAAATTGTTCTCTTTCCCCAGTTTCCTAACTGAAGATTGGAAGCACAACATTTAACCAATGTATAAGCATTGTTCAAAGAAATGAATCCACCTATCTATTCATTTCCCCACCCACCCATCCATCCACTACCCATGCACCCATCCATTCACCCACCTAGCCATGCGCCCATCCATCCATGTACCCATCCAACCATCCATCCACCCACTGTCCACCCATCCATCTACTCATACACCCGTCTATGATTCGAAGCATTATGAGTTATTATTTTGGAATTTACATGAATGACTTTGCTTTGACTTTATTCCTATAGAAGCTCAGAAGTTTATAAAATAGATGATAAACTCTTAATACCACTGCTCTACGTTAAAATAAAAATGTAAATAGGCAACTATATGCTTTTTATCCATTGAAATTAAGATATTCCCAAGTTATGGTATATGAAATCTTTTTTTATGAAAATTGACTTTTGTAGCAAGAATAGAAAATTTCACCCCAGGTGGCAAAATCAATTCAGATTCTTTCTGACATTTCTAACCTTCAGATTTCTCTAGGAGCAAAGGAGTTGGATAAAGATTATATTCTTGGATATTAATTATTTTGAGTAGTTTCCACAGGGAAAAAAGTAAATGTCATTTGTGACAGTGCAGAAGAAAGTCAAGGTTTTATTGTCTCTCGCTTATAAGAAAAAAGAAAAAGAGGAAGACCAACAAGAAAATACATGCATCTCAAATGTAGCTGAAGGGGCCTCTGGCACCTTGAGAGCATTGATGGGGATCGAGTGTATAGGCCCTGCTTCGAGATGCCAACCTGAACTCCACAGGCCAATGGCATTCATCACCAAGAGCTTGCTTTCACGAACATATTTCTTGACCAGCATTATTTTCATTTGAAGAATATTTAATAAACAATATTATCCAGGACAATTATTTAGGAGTGGTACATTTTTTTTTTTTAGTTTATTCATCATTTTATTCAATAGTTTCCTATAGGGTAATTAGCCCATATAATTTTCTTTTTTATTTATTTGAGGGAGCGAGAATGAGAGAGAGAGAGCACATGAGAGGGGAGAGGGTCAGAGGGAGAAGCAGGCTTCTCACCGAGCAGGGAGCCCGATGCAGGACTCGATCCCGGGACTCCGGAATCATGACCTGAGCCGAAGGCAGTCGCTTAACCAACTGAGCCACCCATGCGCCCCAATAATAGTGATTTTTATATACCATTTTATATACCAGGACACTGGGTTTTGATCCTTGTCCACCATTTATTCTAGTCTAATCTGCATCTGTTCTTACATCCTCTGTGCCTAACTGGCCTTATTTGTAAAGTGAATGCAACAATACCCCCTATCCTAAAGGTCTGGGGGAGAATGAGGGAGATAATACATGTCAGAAGGTTTAAAAGAGTGCTTCCTGCAGAGCAAGCACTAAAAAGAAATGTTTGCTCTGCTTATTACAGCGCGTAGGAACATGGGCAAATACGTTCCCTAGATGCCTGTCCTCACCCATCATCAGGCAAAACCAGGACCAGAGTTAGGGTGAGGATCAGCTGTAACAGCTCATGATTTGTTCCCAGCAAACACCGGCCGATGGTAATTCCATCTCTGCCAGTGTTAGCTTCCTCTGCATTTGCTAATCAGGACAGGAGATTTATGATATTGGATCAGGTAAAAAAATAAATTTTTATCACCATAAATACTGTGGAAATTCAATTAACTTTAGATATGAGAATATATTTTTCAAAACCGTGTTCATCTCAATTCTTAACATTAATTGAACATGTACTATATCCTGGGCGCTGAATACAGGGATGTATAAGAGCCAGTTTCTGCTCCTGAGAAGTTCAAAGTCTAGTGGGAATGACTGGCAGATAAATATGTCACACGCTTAGAGCCAGGGGGTGGGAGACGGGTAGCGGATCACACGGGTGTTGGACAGGACACCTCAATGAAGGCAGAGCACGAATTCTCATTGGTCCCACATACGCCTCGCGGGCTTGTCTGGAACAGAATCCCACTTTGGCGGGCCTGAACATGGCCTGTTTTTTTGCTGTGGCGATGGAAAGAGAATTAAAATTGGAGTTTTTTGAGCATGTAACTGAAATTTTATTTATTTTTTTTAAAGATTTTATTTATTCATCAGAGAGAGAGAGCACAAGCCAGGGGAGGGCAGAGGGAGAAGCAGACTGCCCACTGAGCAGGGAGTCGGACAGGGGGCTCCATCCCAGGACCCCAGGACTCCATCCCAGGACCCCAGGATCCCAGGGATCATGCATGACTCGAGCCGGAGGCAGATGCTTAACCAACTGAGCCATCCAGGCGTCCTTTAACTGAAATTCTAATGGACCTTATACTCACTCCTCAAACTCTTCCAGATGTCAAAGTTCAGAAAGTTCATTAGATTTTATAAAAAGACATCAAAGTCGTCTTCCAAACATCCTACCTCCCTCATACTATTCTGTCTGGGGAGACTTTTTTTTTTTTTTTTAATTACTTGGACATGGTTTTAAAGAAATTTTCAGAAGGAGGAATTATGGCCAGAAAGGAGGCAGCTTCGAGCAGGAGAAAATAATCAAAGTTGGACCACTTGGTATTTATTCTAGCCACCTTCTAGTGATATGATTCGGGGCAAAAATCTGAGCCTCAGATTCCATGCTATTAAAAAAAAAAAAAAAAAAGGTTTAATTTCCCTACGAGATTGTTTTGAGAATCGAAAGAATAATGTATGCTTTTTAAATCTTACGCACTGGAAAATATAATAAGAGGGACTTGTGAGCAGGCACTGTAATCTGTTGCTGTAAAAGGTATTGTTATCCAGGGTGGAAGACAGCGGTAGGGACTCAGGACCTCTGTCCTGTGCACAGCTTCTATCCTTGGTGACAAAGTCCCCTGGTGCAAACCTGAGCCCCGGGCAAAGCTCTTAGGCACCAACGTTTAAACCAGACATCATATGATCACTGCATTCCCTTTGTTTTTGTTTATTTTAATGCAGCTTTTCAGAATTCTGATCATAATGGCAATTCATGTTCATGATAGAAAACTTCAAAAGAAACAGAAAAGGAATAAAGATGTGAAAATTTATTAAGTTGGCTGTTTTCACCTAACGCAAGGACTGACTTGGAACTTCACAATATTGGCAACTCAACCATCCCAATCACCCAAGGGGCTGGTACCACTGTCGTGTCCATTTTTCCGATGAAGACGTGGAAGCCTGGAGAAAGCAGCACACCCCCATCACACAGGTGAGATGTGTGCTCTGCAAATTGACCTAGTGAAATCCTTTCTGTGCAACCCCGCCTCGCGGAGCTTGTCATGGTCCATACATTGTCAGTCTGAGTCCCTCCAGTTCCTAAGTCCTCGGTGCACTCACCGAAACAGCAGCTACTTTTGAGAAAACTCTCACTCCGGGGAAGGTTCTGCCCCACATGCTGGGGCCAGAGCAGCCAACCAAGTAGTGAACAGAACAGTCTGCCTTCAGCATGGGGAGGCAGGGAGAAAAGGAAGAAGGTGCACCCTGGGTCAGGCAGTGTTAAGGTTACAGGGAGTCAGAGGTGAGGGGCACAGCTGAAGAAGAACTTGGTAGAACTTTGGCTTCTCCTCTGATGAAAGGGAAAGCCATCGGAGGGTATGAGCAGAGAGTATGACCTGGCTTTTATTTTCACAGAATCACTCCCTCCCTGGAGGAAGTGCCTGGGAGAGGAGGGGAGGGAGGAGGAGGAATTATTCTCAACATGTGAATTTGGGGGTCACGGTTTAGTCTTTCACAGGGTAGCATGTTCTTCCCTTAATTAATTTCTTCTTGTGACATTAGATCTGCCACAAGGGAAAGGACAATTTTAGTTTTCTCACAGTTCTTCAAAAATGCTGCCAATTGCTGGAAACATTTGCAAGGACAGAAGGCAATAATTCCCATTCATAAGTTAATCTCCCTCCCTCTTCTCTCCTCTCTCTCTCTCTTGCCACCCACCTCCCCCCACTTTTTTTTTAACACCTATTGACCAAACCATGTTCAGCAATATGATATTTCTAATCCCCAGGACTTTAGACCGTGGTTGGGAAATAGGATTGCCCAAGATACCACCAGAGATGAGGTCATCTGGATTAGGGTGGGCCCTGCTCCCAGTGAGGATGCTGGTGAGATGGGGTGGTGCAGCTACAAGCCAAGGAACCCCGAAGATGCCAAAGGGAAGCCAGGGGAGAGGATGGAGCAGATGTCCCCTCCCCACCCTCGGGAGAAACCAGCCCTGCCCACACCTTGATCTTGGACTTCTGGCCTCCAGAACGGTGACAGGAAACATTTCTGTGGTGTAAGCCATCAGTCTGGGGGACTTTGTCCCAGCTGCCCTAGCGAACGGAAGCACTACCCAAGCACTTTTGCATGATATAAAGTACGCCTCTTTCTTCCTCTTTAGAGGTCCTTGGAGTGGGGCCCAGGGCCTTGCATCTTCAGGCCTCAGAGAGAGTGCTAGGTGAGTAAGTGAGCTGGTGAGCAAGGGCATGGCTCCAGGGACAGATGCAGGACTTAGCTAACACTGGGGCAGAGCAGGGGCTCCTCCACTGGCTAACGAAAGGTCTGCCTGCCCATTAAATAATGGGGGGTAACCCCTCCACCCTCGGGTCATTCACCCCTGAGAACCCTCTTCTTTCTTCACAGAGAAGCCACAGTTTTGATAAGGAGCCAGGAATTTAGTGTCCCTCCATTTCTAGCCCAGAGAGATGATGGGATCCTTACAGAGCCCAAAGCAAATCACAAGGAATGGTGGAAGAGAAGGGTATAGACGCAGCCCGACCCCTGCACCCATCATTCTTGGGAAAGATTCTTCCCTAAGAAAAGATTCTGATTTCTCCATTGTGGTGCCAAGTAGAATTTGCACCAATACCTAAGTATGAAATGAAAATTTGCGTTGATACTGATACTGTGCTTACGCTCTGTTTACCATCCTATGAATCCTACAGCAATGATCTTATTTTATTTTTCTGGGTTTTTCTTCTCCAAGTAGTCTCTAGACCACCTGATATTAAAATCATCAGGGATGTTGTTTTCAAATCAGATCTATGGCCCCTCAGCCAGACTTGCTCGGTAAGATTGGGAAGCAGGACATACAGCAGAAGAGACAGGATAGCACCGTGCATTTCAGTGAACTATTCAAGTGGTTCTACACAATAAAGGTTTCTCTGGGTGCCATCTTTCTTACACAGGTAAAGGGGGTGGAGGTCAAAGATGGCATTAAGGTAAATTAACTCATATACTGAAGAGAAACACTTGCTTCTATGAGATGAAAAGAAATCCAGACACGGACTTCTTATAGATCAGGATTTAGGGCTAGGAAAGAACTTCATGATCATAGTCCAGTGGCGGTTTGGGGAGCCCCACACACCAGGAGCCCCCAAGGATCCTCAGGGAACGAACAGGTGGAGGCGGGGTGGGTGGTGAGGTGGGGGGCGGGGGCTGAGCAGACTGGACTCTGGATCTCCAGATATTCACACAGGCTCAACCAGAGCATCAGCCACAGATTATCTGTTAGAAACACCGAGATTTCAAATGAGATTTTATTTGAGAAAAAGATTTTATTGCTTAATAACAAGTCTGCAATCCTATGACCATTTGTAAATGAAATAAACAGAACCACAGGAAGATGGAATATACCTAAAATCATCTATAATTAGTGGCCAAGCTAGAGCAAGAACTCTTGTTTTCTTTCCTATGCATATGCTTTTCACGGGATGAGAAAGGATATTGTCATAGGTAAATTTATAAAAATCAATTTGTGAGGTTTTTTTTGAAAAATGGAAATAAGGCATATTCTCTGTATGTGGACATAATCCAGAGCATTCCTGGTGTGTCTCATTTTACCTAATGGCTTTATTAAGATTTATTTTTTTCTTAGTGCTATGGGAAAAATACGATAAAGAAGACACTTTCTTTAGGCTCACTGTACCCATAATTTTAGAATGGATAACTTTTTGCGTTTTTTTTTAATTTTTTATTGTTATGTTAATCACCATATATTACGTCATTAGTTTTTGATGTAGTGTTCCATGATTCATTGTTTGTGCATAACACCCAGTGCTCCACGCAGAACGTGCCCTCTTTAATACCCATCACCAGGCTAACCCATCCCCCCACCCCCCTCCCCTCTAGAACCCTCAGTTTGTTTTTCAGAGTCCATCGTCTCTCATGGCTCGTCTCCCCCTCCGACTTACTCCCCTTCATTCTTCCCCTCCTGCTATCTTCTTCTTTTTCTTTTTTCTTAACATATGTTGCATTATTTGTTGCAGAAGTACAGATCTGTGATTCAAAAGTCTTGCACAATTCACAGAGCTCACCATAGCACATACCCTCCCCAATGTCTATCACCCAGCCACCCCATCCCTCCCACCCCCCACCACTCCAGCAACCCTCAGTTTGTTTCCTGAGATTAAGAATTCCTCCTATCAGTGAGGTCATAGGATACATGTCTTTCTCTGATTGACTTATTTCGCTCAGCATAACACCCTCCAGTTCCATCCACGTCATTGCAAATGGCAAGATCTCATTCCTTTTGATGGCTGCATAATATTGCACTGTGTATATATACCACCTCTTCTTTATCCATTCATCTGTCGATGGACATCTTGGCTCTTTCCACAGTTTGGCTATTGTGGACATTTCCTTTGCAAGCGTTTTTACACTGAGTTGCGTTATTCAGTTAGGGATGCTTTATTTTCATGTATGATCCATCCTCAATATCCTTATTAGAATTCATGAATTCTTAACAAATATTGACTAATTATCAGCTGTCAGGCTTACGGGCTGTTCCTTCTACTTCTGAAGCCTGCTCACCTCCCCTTTCCGTGCACAACCAAAACACAGAAAAACAAAACACTCTCTATTCATTAATTCACTCACTAAACATTAATTAAGGCACATTTAGATTCTCGAGAAGGTAGAGTAGAGATCAAAAACAGCAATTCCTCTAAGAAGCCTCCATTGATTTTCCTGAGAGAACCAAACTCTCTCTCCCTGTTCCTCTGGGACTCAGAGATTCCACTCTAACACATGGTACAATCTGCTTCCTGTCGATCTTAATTACCAAGTGTATCCCCTCCATCATCCCCACACGAGACTGAGCTTCTGGAGTACTAGAATCATGTTTTATTTTCTTTTTGTGTTCCACTCTCATTCAATATGGCCTTCATTCTTCCAAATTGTATGAAGCTTGGTAAAGGAGCCAACAAGTACAATTTTCTAGGACACAACAGCTGAAAAATATTCATCAGAAAAAGACTGACAATAAACAAGTATTTACAAAAAGAAACTGTCTACCCTTCGATCTACCCCTCCCCATTATATCTCCTTCTCTTTATCCCAAAACGTCCTAAGAGGGTCCTTCTTCTTTTCTGCTTCCTGGGGTGCACTCCAGTCTGATTTCAGCCACATTAACTCCGCCATCAAATACTACTGAGCGAACCACTAAGCCACTGAGAGAAGATACTTTATTAAAAGAAATCATAAATATATGTTAAAAATGAAACAATGAATGTTCTGGAAGAAAATGCAGTTGTGTGTCAATATCATCTTGGCATGGGAGAGGCCTTTCTATACATCAAAATATTAACGAATGCCATTATTTTTACAGGCTACCACTTTGTTTTATTTTTGTTTATCTGTGTCTTCTACATATTACAGGAAGAACATGTATAAACCTTCACTAAGAGAAAAAGCAATTCATGTGACTACAGTCTAACGAACACAGAAGTTTCTGCAGTGAAGCCCATTTCAGTATCTACTCCATGCTTTCAACATCTCAGGTGGAAGGTGAATTTACAAATGGAATAAGGCAAATAAAAGAAGCATCAGATAATAAACGTTCTAAATACAGAAGAACAAACTAAAAAGCTTAAATGCAAATATTTTCAGAGAGGAATCCTAACAAGCTCTTCACAAACCGCTGTTGAAGAGTCTACTTTCTTCATATACAAAAAGTTGTTTTCTTGCTAATTAAATGAGTAGCAATATATTCCAGAGCTGAGCTTCTAAACCTACTCGCTAAAAAATTTTGAAATGTGTGCTTATCATTATTAGGCAGTAGGTTTATATAACTTATAGGGATGGATTTTCCTTTCTGATAGGGTCTTAAGTCTAAGGCACTCTGCATATATGAATTTTGAAAAGTATTGAGAAAAGAACACAGGGAGCCAGAAATAATAAGGAAAATAAAGACATCGTTAAGGAGGAAGATACTTTGGGCTAATATCTGCAATCCTGTGGGTTTTCAGATACAGATATGTGTACATATATGTCCGCACGGAAACAGATGTGTTACAAGACCTAAGGCCAACTTTTAAAAGTTGTAACATTATCAAATCTACCAAAGTGGGGGCTCCTGGGTGGCTCAGTCAGTTAAGCGGCTGCCTCCGGCTCAGGTCAGGATCCTAGGGTCCTGGGGTCAAGCCCCACACTGGGCGTCAGGCGTCGGGCTCTGCACTGGGCATGGAACCTGCTTAAGATTCTCTCTCTCCCTCTGCCTCTGCCCACCACCCCCACCACTTGTGCTCTCTCTCTCTCTGTCTCAAATAAATAAAATCTTTAAAAAAAATAAAAAATGTAAATCTATCAAAATGAACTTGAACAAGTAAAACAGTAGGACTCTCCTTAAGAAAGAATCATCTGTCCAGCATATTAACATCCAGAAAGACTTTGAAGAAATGCATTCAAATTCAGCAACATTTGCTGCCCTGAAAGGAGTAGAATATAGAATAGGCATTTGGGGTAAGTCATATTTGCTTTGGACCTGGACATCTCATAATGAATGGCAACCGTATTTGGTTGTGGTGTTAAAGCATGCCTCTTAAAACAAGAGAAGTCCATTTGGAATAACCTGGTGTCCCTGATGCTCAGGAAGAATACCACCCGCATAGCTCAGTAGCTAGAAACAAAGAAAGAGCAGGGCAAAGCACACAAAAGAAGGCAGAGGAAAAAGGCACCATGGCTCAAAGATTTAATGAGGGAAACACGTGGCATTTTTGCTTCCCTTCTTTCTCATTGAGACCACCTCTCCAGTACTCACGGATTGACTAATTGATTTTGGAAGAGGTATTTGATGATTCAACCTCTAGAGAACAGTTCAAAAATAAATATTTAATCTCGAAAGATAAAAGTTAAAGTGATATTTGTAGACATGGGTAGAAATGGCCTATTTGCCGTGAATTGGAAGAAATTTATTATTATTGTGATTATTAATTATTATTATTGTAAAAAGAGAAAATGTTTAGGGGTAAGGATGTCACAAGGAACACATCTGCCGGCCTGATGCCTTCTCTCTCCCAAGGCGGAAGTTGTACCAACGGTTTTCAAATTGTGCTCCAAGGGGTCTCGGGAAAATGAGGAGGGTCTCTGGACGTGGGACTATGGCAGGGAAAATTCACTGAGATTCCTCCAGAGCAGCTTTGTTCTTGTACATTCTATATACTTGGTATGCACTGAAGAACCGAAAGCTTCAAATAGCTTTTGGTTTGTGGGCTTTTATTCCTTTAGATGGAGGCTATTCATTTTTCTTTAAATTGATTAATAAAGGTCTTTATAAGAAGAGACAGAGACACAGAAAAGAGGGCCACGTGATGACAGAGCAGACACGGCGTAACACGTCCACAAGCCAAGGAATGCCAATGATCGTGCAGACCCCACAACCTGGACAGGGCAGGAAGGATGATCCCCTGGAGCTTCTAGAGGGAGCCAGGCACCTTGCTGCTGGATTTCTGGACTTCACAGAGCTATGAGAGAGTGCATTTCTGTTGTTTTCAGCCCCCAGCTCATGCTAATGTGTTAAGGCAGCCGTGGGAAAGCCATCACTGTTGTGGCAGTGGGCTGACCAGTTGAACCTTTCTAAATGAAAATTATCTCTCGATTTGCCTTTGATAGTCAAATTGAACTTGGGAGGCAGGTGTCATTTTTTCTCTTCCCAAGAAGGGAAGTGAGACATGTGCTCAAGATCACTTAACTAAAAGCATGCAAAGCAAAGCAGACTGGGGGCCAGAATTCCAAACTGAAGAACCCACCCAATGATTGCTCATCTCCATAGATCGGGGAAACTCTTTCTTCCCTGAGATCCTCTGCTGGAGATATCAGGCCCTGTGATTTCTGGAACTTCCTTCTAGCAAACCGAAAAAGCCTGGCTTGCAAGTCCTACCTGTTCTCCCCAGTCTTTATAATAAAGACAGAGAACACCATGAGAAAAACAGAGGCTACGGAGCAGTAGCCAGAACCCTGGTCTGTGCACCTGCCCCCCAGTCCAGGGAGCCTTGGGCCCCTCAGCCGCGAGGGCCATGCTGGGGGGTGTGACCACGTGGGACACAACACACAGGTGCATGGCCCGCCCAGCAAGGCGGGCAGGGCTGCAGAGTTGCGGGAGAAGCCTCGGGCATCGGCTATCCACACCTACTGCATGCAGGGGAGAGGAACACATGCGTCAGAGAGCCGACTGCTTCCCTAACTTCCCCAATGACACTAGAAGCAAGTTGGAGGCAGGACATGGGTCTCTAGCCATGGTGGCATTTCTGAATGTTGCCCCCATTTGTCCACTGCAGTGGTCTTAGACTCCCCAGCCCCCTCGTGTGGCTGGGTGAGCCTGTGGCCTGGGTGGCCAGCCAAGGGCTTTAGGGGCAGAGAGTTGGGCCCAGTCTGGGCCTCCCCTGCAGGCACATGACCTTGGAAGGCTTTCCTAGCCTTGCTAAGCCTTCTCCCTTCCTCTGTTACTGAAGATCATGATATGCCCCAATAAGAGGGTCTTCGAACTTAAATGAGGGGATGCAGTGCCAGGGGCCTGCACGGGAGTGAGAGTTCATTTCCATCTTCCCTTCCAACACTCCCTGCGTAAAACTCAGACTGGAGATCCTCCTTCTTCTAGGACACAGGTATTTGAAGAGGGCTGGTGGGCAGGAAGAGTCCATATCCTGGGGAATATGGATTTCAGGTGTCTGCTGGGCAGAGATTTGGGATAGGAAACCATGGAGGGGAGCAGGGAGTTGCTTCCAGGAGGCCGCATGTCACTGGGTCAAGAGGGATATCCGGTGCAGGGCCCTGAACAAGTTAGCAACATCACCACCAGCACGCTGGGCAACCTCTGGCCGGAAGCAAAATGGAATATGGCCAAGGGACTACAGGCTTTGGGTGGGACAGATCTGGATTTGAATGACAGCCACCTCCCAGCCTCTTGACCTTGGGCAGGTCGCTGAAACTTCTTTGGGCCTCAGTTTGCACATGCAGGTAATGGGATGATAACACCTACACCACAGGGCCTGGTCCTCATGAGCACAGCTCGTAGCGCAGGAAGGACAGTAAATAAATGGGGTCCCCTTCCCCAGTCTGTTCACGGGCCCCAAATTGGCCTTTGGCGTGTACATTAATTTTATTCCTTTGAGATGCAGCCTATTCACTCACAAGATAAATTTAATTTTTTTAAAGTCTACAGACAATATTTCCTGGTGTTGGATTTGTGACTCATATAATATTTACTGGGATCACGTCACTGTCAGCCTCACCCCAAAACCCATCTAGAGAAAAGACAAGTGTGAATCTCTCTAAGGAAAGTCACATCTTATACTCCCCCAAAGTACCTTTTTGGAACAACACTAGTGAGTGGGTGGCTTTGTTCTGGTGGCTGGGGCTGGGGTGGGGTCTGGAGGATATTTTAAGAAGGCTGACGCCTTATACACAAACAATGAATCATGGAACACTACATCAAAAACTAATGAGGTAATGTATGGGGATTCACATAACAATAACAAGATTCAAAGAAAAAAAAAGAAGGCTGACACCTGGTTATGGGGGAGAAGGGTCACCGGAGAACATTTCTTCTTGAGGCCTAACACAACCCCTTCCACAACCCTCCAAAAGACCAGGCAAAACCACCCAAATGTTGCCCAAATGCAGCCAGGTCTTGGTCAGGGAAGAATCTTACCATCCGCTCTGGGAGGACCCCCACCCACCCCCAGGACGACACGACATCACTGTCCCTGGAGTGAAGGGTCAGCTGGGCAAGAAGGCGGCTCCCGACGTCTCTGGAACGCCCCGGTGCTGCACACACCCTCCCCTCAGCTCCCTTTCCCTTCTCAAGCACCTGCTGCTAGGAAGGTCTTGATCCTGGTGACAGAAGGAAACATGAAAAGGCAGCTCAAACTCCAAACTCGAATGGAGCCCAGAAGCCACCCTAGACCCAAACCTATCACCTTGGAGGGACCTGAAAGGGAATTCCTCAAAAGCCAAATGCACTCATCTCCTTTTCAAAGCCCTGGGATTCAGCTGTCAGCCCGCATAAAAACCATTCTCCTTGAGGTTAAAATTTTAATGCACTGTTTACACATTGAAGCAAAAGAGGTTTGCATAATTAATAGAGCACAGAAAATTGAGAGCCAGAGCACAAAATATGTTTTAAAGAAAAACAGTCTGGGAAGGAGAAAGGACGCTCTCCTGAAACGTCCTGCACAGCTACAAAGAAACCACTGGAATCCCGCTTCCAAGGGTCACAGGGGACCCCGTTCCCAACGCTGCCACCCTCAGGGGCACAGGGAGCCTGGCAAGTTTCGGGAGCAAATGGGCATCAGATCAGTTAAGCAAACGCCCGAGGTCCCTGCCACAGTCCCCGGAACAATGGGACGTCCTCAAGAAAGGCAGGGAGGGAAGGAGGAGGTGGCAAGAGCATGCATTCCTTCTGCAGACTTTGCAAGGGGCTCCTGCAGCGCCCGGAGCTGAGGAGGAATTCCTCGGTGTGTCGTCAGAAGGGGCGCCCGGCAGAGGCAGCCTGGCATATGGTGTCTCCAATTTTTTCGTGACAAGTGACACGCTAGCAGAGCCATGGAGGAACAGGCAGAGAGCCGGTTGGCTAATCACTCCCCGTTGCCTGCACCCTCAGGCAGAATCATATTGCTTTATGCAGATGAGCTCATAACAGTTTCTTCAATTTGGCTTTTATATAAAAAAGTGCCAACTCCTCACACTGTGTCAACAGCCACCCGAGGGCCTACCACTTTACAACGCAAGTGTATTACTATTTAAAGACAAGCTTTTAGCTGAACATCAGTGCCGCCTTCAGAGTTTAATTACCGCCCTCCCCATGGGGCCCAATGAGCCAGCGACTCTTCCCAAGGGGGTTCTGCTTGGTGATGATCTTTAACTAAGTAAGTAAATGCCAAACCAGCTTGGCTTAAAGTACCTGCGTCTGATTTCCTGCTCTGCTGCAAGATTCTAGGTGACTGGTAATGAGCCATGAGCAATTTAGAATCCTGGGGTAATTAATTTCCAATTGAAAAAAAAAAAAAACAACCAGTAGAATGTGTGTGTATGTGTGTGTATATATATATATATATATGTATGTGTATATATACACATATATATAAAATAAACTAGTAGAACGTAACTTATGTAAATATATTATTTATAATATATATTAATATATATATATATTAAATTTTTATTTCCTCTTCTGAATTACCAGGGAGAGAGCTCCATAGCAGGAGCTATCTCCTGCAACCAATTCCAGTTTTACTAGGGCAGTCATTTAATTCTGATGCCAAAAAGAGGTCCTTCCCCTCTTAAAATCCTTTCTCAATTTACTGAGTCAAATGAAGAGGATTTGAAAGGATAAGGTCAGGGATCCTTCACTTCCTATACAGTGATCATTAAATTAGTCCTTTCTTCCAAAGTACCATTTAATAGGCACAAGTTTGGGATATGTAATTGTCTTTTACAAGATAAATTAACATGTCAAGAGCAGTACACATTGAAATTTTATCTGAAAGTCTTCCAGAGAGTTAAAAATCAAATGCATTTTCCAAAAGCCATCTAAGAGTTGAAATAAGGCAAAACAGAAAGAACTGCTTTTATCTTCTTGTTTTGAGAAAATACACACCAACAAATTAAAGATGAATCAAGGCATAAACTCAATTTTTAACAAAACCATGCTTGGCAGAACATTCCTAAGGGATTGACTGAGCTCCAAATAGGTCAAGGTATTAAGTGTGCATTCTAGAAAATCCAGCAGGTTCTTCGGTCCCCTACTTGGAGATTACAAAACGCACCCGCGGGTTGTGAAGCTGGGCTGACGCATTGTCAGCCACTAAGAAGGATAAGGGTGGTCCTGATAGGACTGTCTCTCTAAATCAAATAAAGCTCTCCACAATGTTTACTTGGGGTGCCGAGTCAATCCAGTCACGTGCTTATTCTGAGAGGACCGAGGCGGGTGGCAGTGTGAGAGGGCTCAGCCCTGGGCGGGAAAGACCCAGCTTCCGACCCTGCCCCACCCCTAGATAAGGCGTGAAATGTGGGGATAAGTCGTCCGGACGTTCCTCCTTATTGAACAAAGGGACCATTATATCTATCAGGCTGAGGTTTTGCACCCGCAGCCACACCTCTGGAGACAAGCGTGGGCTGAAGTGGGGGAAAGGAGACAAAGCACTTGGAGGAAGAGCGCTGCACAAGGCACTATGGACAGGGACAGACACCCAGGCTGACAGAGGCGCCCGCTGAGTCAAGACTGGATGGCACCCGCCGCGTCTGACACGCACGCAAGTTAACGAACCGGATATTGAAGTGGATGAAATGATGAGAAGTGAAGTAAAGAGCCTGGCTTTATGGGACATCTATGAAGTATGGAGCACTGTGCTTGGTCCTTTGTTCTTCATCTCGCTGACTTGTGAACACAACCCCACTGGAGCCCCGGCCCTGTTCCCAGGAAACGTCCACTATCAACCAGCTGCTCATTGGGCATTTGGACCACCACTTCAGGCCAACATGGAGGCCCAGGCTTGACACTCAACTCCATACCCTTTCTCAGAGCTGCCCTGCCCATGACTTCTACCTCTCGTCCACTGGGTTAAAAATATTTTACTGAAAGTTCAATAAAATTTTCCACAGCCTTGTAAATGCCTTTGCATGTAAAAATTGCTTTTTCATAAAGATTCCTGCTACGTAACAATGGACCCTTTCTACTCCCTGTTAGGATGCTCTCTTCTTCTCATTGGAGACCATCCCAACAAATATACCACTCTCTTTGGGGAGCACTTTTGCAGAGGACTAGTTGCCAAGATGCATGGCCACTGCAGCCAGACCTCAAAAATGCACTGGGAGCGTCCTTCTAGGTCAGCAGGTCTGGGGCCTGAGGTTCATGAGAAAGGCTCATGCAAGGTGACTGACGGCAGATGCAGTGTGCTGGGTGGTCAGGGCTCTGCGGCAGCCTGATGCTCTGCCAACCCCCACAATCACCCAGACCTCAGATTTCTTACTCAGGATTTCACAGATGAGAGGGGAAAGAGCTGAAGGTGCCCCTAAATCAGGACTACCACAGAGTGTTCATCAGAGTCTACACTTCTGAAAGAGAGGATGTTTCCAAAGATATTCATCCACTGGGCGCCTGGGTGGCTAATCAGCGAAGCGTCTGCCTTTGGCTCAGGTCATGATCTCAGCTTCCTGGGATTGAGTCCCGCATTGGGAATCCCTGCTCAGCAGGGAGCCAGCTTCTCCCTCTTCCCCTCTCCCTCCTGCTCATGTGCTCTCTCTCTCTCTCAAATAAATAAAATCTTTAATAAAAAAAAAAAAAAAAGCAAACAAAGACACTCATCCTTTGACAGAGGGGTAGCCACTCAAGGGGAAATGGAAGTCAGCTGACTCGCAGAAGGATGTGCTCCTTGGGCTCACAATACATAGGTTGTTCTCTTACTACCATATACGGGTTTGCTTGTAGACTGCTCACCCCCAAACGCCTGCCCACTCCCCCTTCTCTGGGACTGCTGCACTTGTCATCAGCCGGGGTGGCAGCTGAGAGAGTGAGATCCAGAAGTGTCAAAGCCCCTCTTTTCCAAAGGGAGCTGTGTGGTCACCCTGAGGTTCTGTGCCGCTGCTTCCTGTCCACCCCACATAGGCTCAAGAAAAGAGTGTATCAGTCGGGGCCAAGTCAGGACAACAAGAACCCCTTCTGTTACCTATAGGAAGAATTGAACAAAATGAATTTTTAACCAGGTACTCAAGAGCAGAAGGGCACAGAGGAGGCCCTGCAGCTTCAGAGAGTTGGCAGCTTCAGGGCTGAGAGAACAGAAGCGAACAGGTGGAGTTGCCGGAACCTGGTGGCTTGGGGAAATGGCCCACAGAGATGGACTCCAGCCTCCAAGGGATGTATGAGGTGACATCTTGGTGGCTGGCAGATGCTTGAACCTCAGGAGCTCAGAAGAGGGACCTCGTACATTCGGACCTAGAAGTAGAGGATGCTACTGGCTGGCATTTGCATCTCGGAGGGGGTGCCGTAAGGCTGATTTTGCGGGTGCAGAAATGATAACGCTGCAAACGGAAAGTGAACGTGGCTCCAGGAGCCCACTGCCACTGCTGGGTCAAGTTCAGATGCTACTGAGACCAATAGGAGTCAATAGCTGGGAACTCGCCCTCCCCTGTCTGTCAGCCTCCAGACACACAGGGGTCCCCAGTGGCAGACCCGGGAGGCAGAGCCGGTGAAGGAGAAGGTGGATTTGCAAAATCCCAGCCTTGGGATTAGCACACAGAGTAGAGAGGGTGGGTCAGAGCTGAAATCCTTAATCAAAGAAATGAAATGGTCCTACTGACTATAGTTGTGCCTGTGTTATTAGTTTTCTATCATGGCGGACAAACCTCCTCGTGCTCAGCAGCTTAAAAAAATGATGATTTATTAGTTCACAGTTCTGTACATGAGATGCTCTCTGGGGCAAGGCTGCACTGTCTGCTCAGGATGTCACAAGCCTGGAATCAAGGTGTCAACCAGGTAGGGTTCTCATCAGGAGGCTCTGGGGAAAAAAATCTACTCCCAAGTTCATTCTTGTTTTCAGAATTCAGTCCCTACTGGTTTTGGGACAGGCCCCTATTTTCTTGCTGGCTGCCCCTTGGAGGCCATTCTAGCTCTTCTAGGTTGCTCCCATCCCTTGTCACATGTCCTCCTCCCCTCAATTGCTTCTCATGCTCCAACCTCTGACTCAGATTTAAAGGGATCGTGTGTTTAGGTCAGGCCCACCCTGGTAATCTCCCTATCTTGAGGTCAGCTTATTTGGGACCTTAATCACATCAATAAAATCCCTTTTGCCATAGAATATAACATCATCCCTCACAGGTTTCTCAACTCTCAATGGGAGGAAATTATACAAGGGCAAGGGTCTTTGGAGGTCGTCAAGAATCCTGCCTATATGCAACTAATGAATCGTTGACCACTACAACAAAAACTTACGATGTACTATATGCTGGCTAACTGAAAAATAAAACAAAAACAAACAACAACAAAAAATAAATAAATAAACCATTTGGGGTAGAAAAAAAATTCTGCCTACCACAATCAGCATGTAGGGAATCCCTCCTGCTCTTTTAATTCAAAGAATTTTGAGACTTCCCAGGGAATTTTGTCAGGCATACAAGGTAGGCCCGAACTAAGTTCTGATAAATGTTAAAGCTAAATTCTTAGAATAAACGCACTCAGATCAAAACTTTAACCTCTTAAGGGCGCCTGGGTGGCTCAGTTGGTTAAGCGTCTGCCTTCAACTCAGCTCATGATCTTAGGGTCCTGGGATCGAGCCCCACATCAGGCTCCCTGCTCAGCAGGGAGTCTGCTTCTCCCTCTCTCTCTCTGCCTCTCCAACTCACTCATGCTCTCTCTCTCTCTCTCAAATAAGTAAATAAAATCTTAAAAAAAAAAAAAAACTTTAACCTCTTAGAATATTTTGAATACAAAATTAAATTGTGGGGTCAGGAAGGCTCCATCTCCCTATAGCATAGATCCCCAATAACCCCAGCAGAGTCCATGATGTACAAGCATGATCTGTGTGTGCAAGAGCTGAGCAGGCCACATCTGTTTCTTCTCTGCGTGTGAAAACTGCACTACGTCGGCTGATCTCAGTCAGGTTCTAAAGGATGATTCTTCTTGTAGGGTTTGAGAAGCAAAGCTGAACAGATGAGGACCAGCAGACACAGCTCTAGGGGCGTGCTGTCACCACCCTGTCCTTGGCATCAGGGCTCCAAAAGCGTAAAGAAAAACAGCCAAAACAGAAAGTGGAAGTTCCAAAATGAGCGAGACAGAAAATTCACAGCGCCCACCCCCACCTCCCCGAGATCCATCCCATCCTCAGATCTGTGATCAGAATCAGGTTGGGTGGGCTTCCGCGCACTGCATTTCTCAACTCCGATCCAACCGGAAACTCTCATCTCTGTGAAGCGACAGGTCACCGAGGAACCTACATGTATCTCCCCATTGCTCCCAGTGCGGGCTACACCAAGAAGCTGCCACCTTGTCCTGCCATCCTCTGTGTTGGAAGTATTTCTATCTTCCTCCACAACCTGGTAGTCAGTCTCAGCAGTCCTGCCTGCACCCTGCTGCCCAAGGTTCAACTGCTCCGTCAGCTTGCCATCAGAGCCAGAACTCAAACCACATTTAAATCCATTCTGGCTGACCAGATTTGCGGGGAAAATTCTATCCAGCTTTCTTATCTGGAGGAAATGGCACTTGCGTACCCTGGATGCATCTTCACATTTTTATCCACCTCCGTGAACTAATTTCGTGATGATTTAAGCCACACAGTTTCGAGACTGTGATCCTATTAGTGTTCTTTCTCTTCACCCAACATTGTAACAGGCATTATTTCCCATGCTTAAGGACTTCTGAAGCGAATGTTGCGAAAGAACATTACAGATCATCTGGAAACAGTTTTCTAATTTTTTTAGTCTAGGATTAGGATGCAAATCCAACCCGGAAATTGAACCATCCCTAAACTGTATCGTTCTTTATCTGATTACTGCTCAAAACCATCTGCGCTTAATTGTAAGACAGAAATCGTGTAACCATCAGTTAGGATTAAAGGACAAACCTTCTTAGGAACAGTATCTACTGGTGGACCTTAAAAATTCAAGAAGAAAGAGCACACATCCCAACATTTCTTTCCTGATTTTAAAGCCCTGAATCATCGAACTCTACATCAAAAACTAATGACGTACTATATGCTGGCCAACTGAATATTAAAAAAAAAAAAAAACCTAAAAAAAAAAGAAAATGCATATAGATTAACAACAACAACAACATCCCATCAAGGGTTTTTGTTGGCTATATTTGTGTAGCGTTTTTATTAGAAGTACTGAGGGACTTATCTTTTTATACCTCAGAAAGGGCATATGCACTCTCTGCAATCAACTCCTCCCTTCTGAGAATTTCCAGTGAATTCCAGAGACCCGCACAAATAACAGCATCTCATCTGAATCAGCATTTCACGTGGAAGGATGAGCCAGTCCACCAGGGCTCCTGCGAGATCATTCTGTGTGAAAGGGCCTCCGGCGGTGCTGAATGAGCAGGGAGCTCCTGCGTTATAACGCTTAACACAGGGACATGCAGATATTTATTTTCTTAACATTTTATAAACGATGAGATATATTTTTGAGATCTTTTTTATTTTTTTAAAGATTTTATTTATTTATTTGACAGAGACAGAGACAGCGAGAGCAGGAACACAAGCAGGGGGAGTGGGAGAGGGAGAAGCAGGCTTCCCGCTGAGCAGGGAGCCCGATGCGGGGCTCGATCCCAGGACCCTGGGATCACGACCTGAGCCGAAGGCAGCCGCTTAACAACTGAGCCACCCAGGTGCCCCATATTTTTGAGATTATTAAACCAAACCCATAATCACCTCTTCTCTGACCAGTCCCTTCTCTTTCAAGCAAGACTTGTGGTAACATATCGAAACGCTTCTCACTCTTAATTCTCAAGACAACACACCTTTGTGCATCTAAACGCAGACTGCACACACATGCCAACAATTCCTTTTTTTGAATTTTTTATTATGTTATGTTAGTCACCATACATTACATCATTAGGTTTTGATGTAGTGATCCATGATTCATTGCGTATAACACCCAGTGCTCCATTCAATACGTGCCCTCATTAATACCCTTCACCAGGCTAACCCGTCCCCCCACCCCCCTCCCCTCTAACACCCTCAGTTTGTTTCTCAGAGTCCATAGTCTCTCATGGTTCATCTCTCCCTCCAATTCCCCCCCCCTTCATTCTTCCCTTCCTTCTCCTAATGTCCTCCATGTTATTCCTTATGTTCCACAAATAAGTGAAACCATAGGATAATTGACTTTCTCTGCTTGACTTAGTTCACTTAGCATCATCTCCTCCAGTCCCATCCTTGTTGATGCAAAAGTTGGGTATTCATCCTTTCTGATGGCTGAGTACTATTCCATTGTATATATGGACCACATCTTCTTTATCCATTCGTCTGTTGAAGGGCATCTCAGCTCTTTCCACAGGTTGGCTATTGCAGACATTGCTGCTATGAACATTGGGGTACATATGGCCCTTCTTTTCACTACATCTGTGTCTTTGGGTTAAATACCCAGTAGTGCAATTGCTGGGTCATAGGGTAGCTCTATTTTTAATTTTTTGAAGAACATCCACATTGTTTTCCAGAGTGGCTGCACCAACTTGCATTCCCACCAACAGTGTAGGAGGGTTCCCCTTTCTCCACAGCCTCTCCGACATGTGTTGTTTCTTGCTTTCTCAATTTTTGCCATTCTAACTGGTGTAAGGTGGTATCTCAATGTGATTTTGATTTGAATTTCCCTGATGGCTAATGATGATGAACATTTTTTCATGTGTCTGTTAGCCATTTGTATGTCTTCTTTTGAGAAGTGTCTGTTCGTGTCTTCTGCCCATTTTTTTTTTTTTTTGCAATTTTCAAATCCAGCTCCACCTGTAATTTTTTTTTCTTATGAGTTATTTCTTTTTACCATTATAAGGCAGAGACATAGAATTACTAAAACATGACTTGGAAATGGAAGTTTCCCACAAGATGACTTAGTTCAATTTCCTCAATTAACATAGGATAAAACTGAATCAGAAGGGGTGACCTGACTTGTCTGGGTGAGAGAGCCAAGGCTGAGAGGAAACTAAAAAATCCCAAACCCCACAGTAGGGTGCTTGCATCTTCACATCTATAGAAGTTAAGTTTGTGGTTGTATTTCTTAATTTGATTGTTGGTTTGGTTTTTTATGATACTTCAAATTGTTATATTGAACTAACTTAAGAAGTTCTAGACCAGAAGTGCAAGCCGAACAAAACTAGACCCTTTTCTGGTGAAGTCTTATTTAGGGGGAAGACCCGGGGTAGGTATCACTCTTATACAAGTAAAATCAAGGTGGTTTAATGCACCTTGGAAATGTCTGTCACTGGCTGCAGGAAATTTTGTTCCTGGTCAGTTCCCTGGGGGATGTTGCTGTGTGATCCCAGCCACTCAGGCCCCATGTGGGTAGCTCACACCATGTGGGCAACTCTGGAGAAATAGGACCAATTTTGAGTCATTTGACCAGTGGTAACTGGGATTCCATTGTGTGCTGAATATGCTATTAAGAATGTGAGTGGCAATCCCCATTCAGAAAATTATACAGAGATGGTTATTCTACTCACATATGTACACTCCTCATAGGCTGTATTCCACTGAATCATGTTTTTAAAAATTACACAAGTTATTCCTATTTTTAGGCGTTCTTAGAAGATGGCAGACCCAACTATATGTGAGGTATGAAATGCATTTTAGTAAACTTCTGTAGGATACCAAGCATGATTTCCCTATCCCCATGATATCACAGCTTTTCTGTAACTTCTGACATATTGTATTAAAATTTATCACTCAACACATTGTGTTGGGATTATGATTTACTTCCCAGTTCCCTCCATGACACTCGAAACTCTTCACAGACATCTCATTTGTTTTTTAGTACCTAGAAGCAAGCCCAGATCCTAGCACACAGGAGGCATTCAATAAATGGTTGACATATGAATGAATCAACAAATCCATTAATGAATCCATTAATGAGCGAATGAAATGATAAATACCTTACATTCTAAAACACTATAAATTATTGACATGTAGATTTTAAAATTAAATATTCAGGCCTTGCTGTCTCCATTTTTCAGACAGGCTATGAGGTTGAGTCACTAGCTCAGTAGGGCCTCTACATGAGCAAGCCAAAGCTGGAATGCAGGTAACACTCCATCTGCTCAGGGAACCCCACAAAGATAAAAGTGCACATGATCTTGAGTGCTTAAAACACACAGACCTTTGCTCAAGCAGGTATTTTGCAGATGAATAGAAAAATGTTTTGATGATAAAACACAAAGATCAAAAGTAACCCTTTCCACTACCAGAGACCTATCACTCATCACCTATACAGGACTGAGTTACTGAAGGCCATATTTAATTGGCTCCTGAAATCTGCTTAAAATCAAGATTCAGTTGCACTAATACTTTTACTGATAACAAAATAAGAATCAGAATGAAAATGTGATCATCAACCCCCGAAATATTTTACCAAGTTACAGAAGATAAAATATTAATTTAACTTTCTTATATAAAATGATTATTCTAAATGTGAATGCAGGACACTGTGACAAATCTTAAACTAACTTTTGTTCTGATAGTAGAAAATTTATCAGTTGGATGAAAAAGGTACCAATTGGATAATACTGTTAGATACTGAAGAAACATTTCTGTCATTAAGGGAAAAAAAAGAAGGTAGAACAAAAAGCGATATATAATATTTGCTCCAAAACCATTTAGTTTTTCTACCTCCAAATCAAGATCACTATATAGAATCACGATCTTTAAGGAAAGAGATATGTTTGATGTTAATGACAATATAACATTCAGGACATGAGACTATACACACATGGACAGCTCACTGGAACACATCAGAAAGATCCACCATGGATCCATACTCTTTGACTGCAAATATTAGGAATACCTGCTTTGTGATCTGATAGTATTTTGATTTATAGCTGCATTTAACATAGGTGCTTTGGGGCATATACCCAAGGACAATGTTTAAAAAAAAAAATCTTTTGTTTTTGTACAGATGACATGAGTCTCCCTAAATGACTAGTATCCAAGGATCATTAGATAAATGAATGTCCATCTCTTTCTTCAGCCCCAGAAACTTTCCATCATACATTTCTATCGATAAAGAAATGATGTCATCACCGGCTTGTACCTTTCTCAGTTGTCACTAAAATGATCTAAGTTAATTACATTGAGAAAGTCCCCATTCCTTCCCAGTAGGGCAAGGTGCAGCATGAGATGGCGACTGTGTTTGCAAGCACAGAGAAGCCAGACCGCAAGCTGATGACCAAGTGGTCCGGGTCCCACCAGGCAGACCTCCCTTAACACAAGACAGAAACACTGATGGTTCTCTTTGTAACTTAATCTGGATAAAAATGAATATTGGAACATTGCATAGCTACATTCTAATAGAGCCAGTCTTTCTCATTCTATATTGTGAGGCACTTCATGCTACTTTTTATCAAGTTTCCATCCCTTTGCACAAACCAACCTGGTGATTTTATCACCTCTGAAAATGATTTTAAACCTTGATTATTCTTGGCAACACATGGAGAAATGTCCTTCACTAGGGACGCCAGAATGAAGTGAATTTATGAGCCCATGCCTAGATCTGATAAGCAGGCAGAAATCATTTTTATTATGTACATAAAACAGTGCCCGATTAAAGGACAGCCACGTTGTCCCCTGACAACCTGTCCTACGTCACTCCAGAAAATAGGCTTTCTTTTTTAAGGTAAACTTGTAAGAAAAAGTTTAAAATGGAAAACCTTAAAATGTAAAGAGATGCAATTAAGCAAAGTCACAAATGCCTGATGGGAATATTTTCAGAATAAACCCACCTAGTTTAGGACAGTACAAGTGTAGACAAATGGTTATAAGGAGAATAAGAAACCAAGAGAAATGTCCTGGCCTATTCTGCATGTCTCACAGGGTCCACAATCTTGTGACTCTGTAAGAGTGAATCCATACTTTCCCAAGTTCAACAGAACATCAGTAGATCTAGAGTCAAAAGTCATGCTTAGAATTCGAGGCTTATCATAAATACCTAAATGAGTAAGACCATACCCTCATGGAGATGACCAAGCTGAGTGTCTCTCTACTGTGGGAGGATAAAAAAAGAGAGAGAGAGACAACAAATGTTACATTGTGTTCCATTTCTTTTAGGAATTAAGAAAATCTATTAACAGAAAAATATATTTTAAAACCAACCATTAACTAGAGCTACCCTACGATCCAGCAACGGCACTCCTGGGTATTTACCCCAAAGATACAAATGTAGGGATCCGAAGGGGTACGTGCACCACGATGTTTATAGCAGCAATGTCCACAATAGCCAGACTGTGGAAAGAGCCAAGATGTCCATCGACAGATGAATGGATAAAGAAGAGGTGGTATATATACACAATGGAATATTATGCAGCCATCAAAAAGAATGAGATCTTGCCATTTGCAACGACGTGGATGGAACTGGAGGGTGTTATGCTGAGTGAAGTAAGTCAATCAGAGAAAGACATGTATCCTATGACCTCACTGATAGGAGGAATTCTTAATCTCAGGAAACAAACTGAGGGTTGCTGGAGTGGTGGGGGGTGGGAGGGAGGGGGTGGCCGGGTGATAGACATTGGGGAGGGTATGTGCTATGGTGAGCGCTGTGAATTGTGCAGGACTGTTGAATCACAGACCCGTACCTCTGAAACAAATAATACATTATATGTTAAAAAAAAAAAAGAACAAGAAGAAGAAGAAGAAGATAGCAGGAGGGGAAGAATGAAGGGTGGGAAATCGGAGGGGGAGACGCACCATGAGAGACGATGGACTCTGAAAAACAAACTGAGGGTTCTAGAGGGGAGGGCGGTGGGGGGATGGGTTAGCCTGGTGATGGGTATTAAAGAGGGCACGTTCTGCATGGAGCACTGGGTGTTATGCGCAAACAATGAATCATGGAACACTGCATCAAAAACAAGTGATGTAATGTATGCTGATTAATATAACATAATAATAAAAAAAAAAGAAAAAAAACAACCATTAACAAGAAAAAGGAAAAAAAATACATCATTGGGAGAACTAGACAGCACAGGATTATGAGTGGGAAGAAATGACTTACTCAGACAGTAATGGCAACCATGTGAATAAATGGATTGCAGATGTTTTTGGTTATATATTTTTTAAAGATTTTATTTATTTATTTGACAGAGAGAGACACAGAGAGAGAGGAGTGGGAGAGGGAGAAGCAGGCTTCCCATGGAGCAGGGAGCCCGATGCGGGGCTCGATCCTAGAACCCTGAGATCATGACCTGAGTCGAAGGCAGAGGCTTAACGACTAAGCCACCCAGGCGCCCCTGATTATATTTTTAAAAAGCAGGTAGAGCTATCCCACTGCTTATAAGCTCCCCAAATCCCATATGTGCATCTTTTAAAAAGATATATGTGTATGTATATAAATGTACATAAATATATATGTGAGTTCAGTGTTTAAATGGTCAATGAAATGACATAAGAAAAAAGAAATCAAGTCCTAACCAGCAGACAAGATCAAGGGCAGAGTCTGGAGGTTTCATCAGGGAGCCTGAATCCATATTCCTAGTCTGTTCCTAAGACTCTCTGATTTTGTGTGTGCGTGTGCACATGCGTGTGTGTGCACGTGTGTGCATGTGTGCGGCGTGTGGTGGGAGAAATCTAGGCAGCTGCACTGCTAGAGTTCTCTAGGTTCCTATTATGCACTTTGAAAAACCAATGTTTCAAGGATGTCCACAACTCAGCCTGAGCTTTGCCAAGACCCAGGCTCCCAGCAACTTTTCGCTTTAGAAGCACCAAGTTCCCCACCCACCCGGGCAGCTCAGGTCACCTCACAGTAAGGGAAGCTGTATTCCAGACAACCATCCAAGTGCTCCTCCTCCTTTCCAGTGAGAATAATGCACTATCTGACCACGAATTCCTGGCAATGTGATTCCTGCAAGTGATGTTGGGAGGGCTGTCCACATGACAAGTGAATGCGGGCTGTTCTCTGAGCAGACGTGAGCCTGGGGATTGCAGCTACAGAGCACCGTCTGCTCAGTGCTTAGCGACGTCTCCTGATGTCCTCTTCAGCTCTTTCGGGGCCCTGAATATGAAAGGGACCCAGTTTCAGACTTCCCCAGCAGCCATTTTGAGGATTCCCAGTGTGACCCTTTCTCTGTGGGGGGGGGGGGGGGGTTCCCAGTGGGACCATACACTGTATATTGTAGGGAGCCTCCCTCTTTATTTCTCTTTCTGCCAATCAATTAAGGCAAATCAAATATTAGAATGGGTCTCATTTTCTTTGCCATAAAGGCACCAACAAGCAATTTGTTGCCCTTTCTTGTCTCTTGGATATCAGTATACGGTCAAGAAGGGAAAATTACTTATTGTCTACCTGACACAGCCAAAACAAATTGGAATTGCTTGAACTACCAGTTTTGGGAAATCATACTAAAAGATTGTTCTTAGTTATTATTTTTCCTTATTTCTCCTGTGACACATTTGACAAATTCGTTCATTGCTAACAGAATGAATGTGTGTGTGTGTGTGTGTGTGTGTGTGTGTGTGTGTGTGTGTGTATCAATAATTCACCACTGAAATTGTCTTTTTTTTTCCCCACTTTGCCATAAAGTGTAGATGGCATTGTAAGTTGATACCTCTTTCTTTGTGGTCATCAGTAGGAAGTAGAAAGGAAATAATGAGTTTCCCCCACGTGTGTAGAAACAACTCATTGGAAGTTCATGTTGTAGTTCTGGGGTCTGATGGTCTCATTTACATAACAGACAAAAATCTGCAAGGATAAAATATGATTCAGGACATAAAAGTCATACAAAAGTCATTACAATATCTATTGAAATGGAGCAGCACAACGATATTTAAGTATTTTGTTGACTACTTATTAAGGTCTTTCGTGCTTTCAAATTTTTCTGCATTTTAAACTCAACAACTGCCATCCACCACTGCTCTTAGAACAGTAAGATGAGAAGATGTCAGGGTCGAGTGGCAGAATTCACAGGGAATCCTCCCATGTTGCCCCAGTACAAGGAAGGACCTTCTGTCACTCAATGGAATGAGCTCCCTGTGAAGTAAGATTTGCCTAGAAGATCTCGGAGTATGACTAGAAGACAAGCAGTCAGGTAGGCAAATGGCCCTTGGGGAGACTCCTGCCCTAGGTGGGGATTTGGGAGACAGTATCTAGAAATTCCTGGCCAGCTCCAGATTCTTGACCCATGTTCCCACAAATATCCACAACCACCTTGACACTGACGTCTACCCACACTGAACCAGATGAAGACATGGATGTTTTCGGTCAATCCACTGTTACTATTATACCAAGTCCTCTTTATTTATGAGGATCATGCTAGGGGTCATGAGTCAATGAACACTAAGGGCTTAGCCTTTGGATTGATGAGGAGCTGGGCCAGAGCCTGGGTGGTGTCGCCTCCATTCCCACATCTGTCCACTGACCTGAGCTAATGGTGGTAACCAATCTACAATGGAAACCCTGTCATTCAGACTACATGTGCATGCACCCAGTGCCCCCTGATGGCAACATATCCCACATGCAACAAACCCCTTCAGGGGAACATAAATCCTTTGAAAATATAACTGACAAGAATGTGTTCAGGTGCGTATTTTGAATACATGTTGTTTCACCATTCCTCACGGGCAGGTCTCTTAGGAAGAACATAAGCAGCCTGGTTTTCATTTAAGTCTTTTTCTGCTAACTCTGTTTCCACTGTGACCGATCACTGCTTTCTGGCCTGCCATTTGAGACAATGTATATGGTCACCTTTCCACCTTTGTTTGGTGGAATGACAGCTCATTTCCTCTATTTTCCTCTGGGTTTTCTTCAAATGGTTTACATCTTAATAAAATAGGGGGGTTGTGAAGTTTTGTCGCAGTGAGACGGTTTTCTTTTCTCTCTCCCTTTCTCTCATTTGTCTTTTGGTTTCAAGATTAGCTCATATCCTAGATCCCCCAACAACGATGAATTCTTTCGTGAAACATAATAATGACAAAGGCAAGTAGACAAAGTGGTTGCTTCTGTTTTTGGAGATGGAAAGGCATGTACAGGGAATTATTGATATTGCTTAGGGGAAAACAGAACCAGCGGCAATAGCATGAAGGGAGCTTGGATTTGGAGGCCCTTTGTGTATTTTTCAAGTTTTATAACATCCAGGCATAGCTCACTTTTAATATTTCAATTCACATACTTTTTTCATTATTTAAAAGTGACCTCACTCATAATTGCCAAAAACTTGGAAGTAAATGAGATGTCCTTCAGTCGTGAACGGAGAAATAAACTAGTACACCAAACAATGGGATAGGGTTCAGCTCTAACAAGAAGTAACAATCAAGCTAGGAAAAGACATGAAGGAAGCTTACACACATATCACTAAGCAAAAGAAGCCAATGAGAAGTCTCCATACTGTATAAATCCAACTTCCATGACATTCTGGAAAAGACAAAACTATGGAACAGTAAAAAGATCAGCAGCTGCCAGCATTTGGAGTAGCTATGGAAGGATGCGAAGAGGGAGTACAGAGGATTTTTTAAGGCAATGACACAACTCAGTGTGATACTATAACGGTGGGCACCAGTCATTATCCCTTTGTACAAACCCACAGAAGGCACAACACCAAGAATGAATTCGATGTAAACTATGGACTTTGAGTGATGATGACATATCCGTGCTGGGTCATCACTGGTAACAAACGTGCCTCCTGGTGGAGTTGATAGTGGTCGATAGTGGGATAAGGCAGTATATCGGTAGGGGTAGGGGGATATAAGAAATCTCTATACCTTTCCCTTAAGTTTGCTGTGAACCTAAAACTGCTCTAAAAAACTAAAGTCTTAAAAAGAAAAATGACTTTGCTGACTTTTGCAAAGACTAAACAATCCTAGCCATCTGTCCATTTTGCTGACTTTCCCCACATATTAGCCTCTCTTCGTAAGAGAGGCTCAACTCCCATAACATAAGCTTGCACTTTCTAATGTCCTCCAACATCATGCAGCACGCCCCTCCCCAGATACCCAGACACAGCCGTCCCTCAGAGAAAGCACGTCTTCCTTGCCATTCACTTCTTCACATCATCCTCTCTTCCTGAACTGATTTTTCTACTATCTCTGAAAATAACAGCTCATTAGAAAGTGATCAGAGACTGAGCAAGCAATTGAATACAATTAAACAAAATTATACAGATCTTAAACCAGGTGCTCAGCTCTGCCTCTGAGCGTGGGAAGCCGAAGCCCTGTATTTTCCTACCCAGCGCTGCTTGGAGGTCACCTCGATGGCCTTAAAAGGGAAAAAGGGAAAGGATCTCTCACTGCAGTACTTACAGAACCTCATTTTTTACTGCACACTGCTCTAGAAAAAGGAGGTCCCAGTGGCGGGACTTCTGTAGCCCACATGCTGAACATCAACAGTTAGGAGAGAGATGCTAAAATAAAGTATGTCAAGAATCTGGCATATGGAGGCAGTGGCCAGTGGATGTTGGGCAGGCTGACTTCTCCCCAGGAAAAGCTTACATGGAAGTAGAAGAGAGTCTGTTGTCATGGGGAAGGAAGGGGCACGATGTCTTAAAATGACAAAGTTTCCCGGGTACTCTTGCTCACCAAAACCATTTCTAATGCAACCAGCTGTCCAGGTTTGCCCAGAATTGTCCAGGTTTTTGCAATGAAATTAATACCTCCTGGTTACCTCCTTTGTCTCTGGTTAACCAGGATGGCTAGTCGTCCTGTTTAAAGTGACCTGAGACCATGAGACCTAGTAACACATGCAAGAAAAGCAACAGAGGACCATTCCAGGAATTAGCAAACTTCTACCAGATTGATGATATTACCTAAATTTGAAGGAAAAATATAACATAGATGTAATATAAAATTTCTTAGTGGATGAACACCTCTAGCTGATTTGGTAACTCACGGTTTTCAGTTGCATGTTTAAAAGCAGACCTATAAAAATGGGAAAAGCAAAACAAAAAAACCTTCTGTGACAGTGCATCCCAGTAGAGAAGCCAGGAGCTGGAATGAAGAGCTGAAGCTATGATTTCAAGGCCCAGACATGACATGAGACAATGAACGGCTGGACTGCCCTGATTCTCAGCCTTCCCATCTACCCAAATCTGCCCTGCTATCTGTTTTTAAATATCAGACATTTAATGATTACCACAACAAATGTATTTGGTTAGGCTTTCCAAAGATGGAAAAAGAAATCACCCCAAAACATCTTTGACAGTGTTTCCCCCTTGAAATCTTGTGTCAGAGGGAAATACAAAGTCACACCGGAAACAAGGTGCATCAGGATACTCTTCAAATAGACCATCTGCAGAGAGAAAAAAAGACTGTGAAGCATAAATTTCCCCGTGACGAAGAGAAATGAAAACTACAGTAAGTTTGTATCATCAATGCTCTTGTCAGAAGCTGAATAAGTCATCTTCAGAGTAAATTTGGGGAACCGGTTCCTGTCTTGCACACAGACAATTGGGCAGGAAGGAGGCAGGGTGACTTCCTTATTTGGCGTGCCTCCCATCACCCTCTTCTTTCACCATTCCTGCTCTCCTTTGTCCTGTGGTGGACACATTCTTGGACACGGGGTTGGTGCCGAGCACATCCCCTGCATCACAGTAGCCCTGCTTCCTACAGACCGGGCTCCTCAGAGCCACTTTGCTCTCTCTCTCTAAGATTGCCCTAGTTCATGGGACTGTTGTCAACACTAAATGGAAGGAACATGTAGAGCATGAGCATGATGACTGGTTCATGATAAACAGTCAACAGACGTTCACACTTGTGAGTTCTATCAGTATAATCTCAATGGGGCGGTACCATCCTGGGGGGCATTCTGGAGATCTATAAGGACTCTGTGTTTCTATTATGCCTGGGGCCCTGGTGTGGCTGCCAACGAGAGGGAAAAGCAAAGATTCTAGGTGTGCTAATCATGCAGGCCAATCCCACCTGGCAAATAATGGCACCAAGTCTCACAAGCCTTTCAATGTCTTGTTATGCATTTATATAGATGAGCAAGCTGATGATCACTATCAGAGCCTAGACTCTAACTCTCTGGGGCTTATAAACATGAATATTTTGTACCCAGTTCTAATTGGCAGTGACTTTTTTCAAGAACGTGATCACTGTGTCAACTAAAGGAAGTTTGTATGTTTTTCAGCTCAGAACTTTCCAAAAGACCTTTCAATCTTTTAAAGACACCAGTGGCACTCTTGAAAAGCAATAAATGATATTATCTTCCTACCCAAGTAATGTTTAAACACTTGTAAAACCTTGTATACAAGTGTTCATAGTATCACCATTTATAACTTGTGAAGGAACAAACAAAATGTAATATATCCACACAATGGAATACTATTTGACAATAAAAAGGAAGTGTTGATATTACCTCAAAAACACTATGGAAAGTGAAAAACAAGACATTAAAGACCTCAGTTATGATACAATTCCATTTGTATGACATGTCCAAAGAAAAGAAATCGACAGGATAAAAAGTAGATTAGTGGTTGCCTACAGCTGGGTGTGGGATGGGGAGAGATCACTAAAGCATATGGGGTTTCTTTTGGGATTGATGGAAATGTTCCAAAATTAGATTCTGGGTATGGTTTCACAACTCTGGAAATATAAACATTATTGAGTTGAATATGTAAAAGGAAGTCAAATGATAGGAAAATCGTGCCTGAATAAAACTATTAAAAACTCAATATAATGAATTATATAACCTAAAGACAAGATAACATAAATATTATTTCATGAAATACACACTTCATTATGTAGATGCTCAGACACAAGAGGCCAGAGGTTTGCCCCCTCATAGAATGGCTGTGCATGTGAGGCCTGGTGCATGGGTCAGTAATATTACTTACAAATTTCATGCCAGGGAGTAAAGGGTTATTCCAAAATATTTGTTATCAAAATGGAAGTTGGACTTGATAGTATTAGGAGCCACTAGTGTTATTTCTTTTAGTCAACACATACATCTTTGCATATGATATTATCTCTTAGAAATGACCTCAGAGAGGTTGAACGAACTACCCAAGCTCATGCACATGGTGCAAGGCAGACATGGATCCATTCCTGGTTTATCTGCCTCCAAGGGGAGACTCAACATCGGGCTATGCTCAGCTTTCCGCGTTACCCCACTCAAAGACACATCCTAAACCTCCCATTCTTCCTAGAGCATGAAACTCTCTCCTAGTTTTCTGGTGGGACAAAGGTATTTGGCTCTCAAGTCTTATTCAAGGGTGAGATTCACAGCCTATGTTGGCAGGTGGAAATAGAGATGATGCCAAAAATGGCACATAACAGAGAGAAAGAGAAATAGCCCCTAGGAGGGGAAAAGGGAAGGAACTGAATGGAATCCGAAGTCATAATGGTCAGACTATGCACGGGAGCCTATAGCTTCCTGGCCCCATCTGAGAAATTCAGAAAGGCTCCCTGATCTCCCCAGCCCCCAGCATTTCCTTCAGGAAGGTCAAGCCTCATACTATGGGACTCGCCTCCTTGGCCACAGCTGTTCGGACCTGAGACAGGTCAGTGGGGAGGGGTGTTGTTGCGTGGCATGTTGAGTAGCAGACCTTCTGCCCTGGGGAGGATGAATGGGTGACCTACAAAGACTATCTATAGACATGGATCGGGCAGAAGCTGAAAGGCAGCCAGATAGAGGTCTGAGGTAGTAGAAGCCCTAAAAGGAGAGAAGAGTAGAGAGCTGGCTTTGGCAGGAAGAGAAGAGAGAAGCATAAGGAGTCTGAAGCACCATGATGGGCTCACACAGCTCCAAGAGAGTGATGGGGACTGCCAGAGACAGAGGCTCCTGTGTCCTCTCACTGGTACCAAATTTCTTGAAGTTTTGAGTCTCAACTTAAAAATGCATGAGACAGGGAGGCGCAAAATGGTGGAGGAGTAGGATTTTGTCTGGTCCCAGGAATTCAGCTGGATAGGGATCAAACCATTCTGAACACCTACGAACTCAACAGGAGATCGAAGAAAAGAATAGCAACAACTCTCTGAACAGAAAAGCAACCACTTTCCGGAAGGTAGGACGTGTGGAGAAGTGAATCCGAGGCGATATTCAGGAAAATAGATAGTGGGGGGAGGGGGGCTCCATCGGCCGCTACCGGCAAGTGATAGAGCCGCGGAGCACAAAATCAGAACTTTTAGAAGTCTGCTCCAATAAGGGATGTTGCTCCAGTGGCTAAGCGGGGGGTGGAACCCTCACTGGAACAGTGTGGTCTCAGGACCTTCGGGGTCACAGAAAGACCAGGGCTGCCTGAGTGCAGCAGAGCTCCCAGGTATCAGAGCAGGGAAGCAGGCTGCAGAGACGGAGCCGAGGCGCGGGCTCTCAGCTCGGGGTTTGCCGTAAACCGTGATCCACGGCACAGTCAGGCCACGAGGCAGATCCGGGGGGACTCCATTTTCTCCCCCTGGAGGAGCAGCGCAGTAGCACACCGCAGGGATCTGCTGGGTTTCAAGACTCCACATGGGGTCATGAGCCAGGGACAGAAACACTCGGTCACAGGCCGAGTGAACACAGAGTGCGGCTGGACACTGGGGAGACGGGAGTGATTTACTGCTTTTCTCTGAGGGCTCACTGAGGAGTGGGGCTGCGAGTTTTCAGCTCCTCTTAGATGGAGATTGGGAGGCCGCCATTTTCACTCTCATCCTCCAAAGCTGTACAAAAAGCTTGCAGGGAACAAAAACTCCCGAGAGCAAACCCAAGCAGATTACTTAGCCGGGACCCAGCAAGGGCAGGGCAATTCCGCCTCTGGCAAAGACATTTGGGAACCACGGCAACAGGCCCCTCCCCCAAAATATCAGCAAGAACAGCCAGGCAAGGCCAAGTTTACTGATCAATGAGAACCACCAGAACTCCAGCACCAGCGGAATACTGCACATAGAATTCATGGCTTTTTTCCCCATGATTCTTTAGTCCCTCAAAGTTAATTTTTTTAATTTTCTTTTTTTTCTTTTTTTTTCTTCTTTTTCCTTTTCTCAGCCAACATCTTATCAATCCCTTTTTTAAAAATCCTTTTTATTTTACATTTTTAGAGACATATTCTATCCCTTCATAGTAGCTAACCACATTTTTGGTATACATATAAGTTGTTCTCTCTTTAAAATTTTGCGATACAGTTTCTTCTAACAGACCAAAATTTACCCTAAATCTCTAGTGTATGGCTTTGTTCTAGTGTCCTGCCAGATCACATTCCATCCTTTTCTTTTTTTAATTCCTCTTCTTTCTTTTTTCAAACAACTTCTTATCAATTCCTTTTACAACATCTTTTATAATTTTCATCTTTACACTCATATTCCATCCCTTCATCATATTTACACTTATTTTTGTATATATATAAGTATTTCTTTCTTTAAAATTTTGGGAGGTACTTTCTTCTAACAGACCAAAATACGACCAAAATCTAGTGTGTGGCACTAATATATGCACCAGCCTGATCATATTTGATTATAGTCTTTTTTTTTTTTCATTTTTCTTTCTTTCCCTTTCTTTTCCCCCGGTTTCAGGTCTCTTCTGATTTGTTTAGTGTATATTTTTCTGGGATCATTGTTACCCTGCTAGCATTTTGTTCTCTCATTCATCTATTCTCCTCTGGACAAAATGACAAAACGGAAAAAAATCACCTCAAAAAAAAGAACAAGAGGCAGTACCAACTGCCAGGGACCTAATCAATATGGACATTAGTAAGATGTTGGAACTAGAGTTCAGAATAACGATTTTAAAGATACTAGCTGTGCTTGAAAAAAGCATGGAAGATATTAGAGAAACCCTTTCTGGAGAAATAAAAGAACGAAAATCTAACCAAGTTGAAATCAAAAAGGCTATTAATGGGGCGCAATCAAAAATGGAGGCTCTGGGGCACCTGGGTGGCTCACTCATTAGACGTCTGCCTTCCGCTCAGGTCATGATCCCAGGCTCCAGGGATTGAGGCCCACACTGGGCTCCCTGCTCAGCGGGGAGCCTGCTTCTCCCTCTCCCACTCCCCTTGCTTGTGTTCGCTATGTCTCTGTGTCTCTGTCAAATCAATAAATAAAATCTTTAAGAAAAATATGGAGGCTCTAACTGCTAGGGTAAATCGGGCAGATGACAGAATTAGTGATATAGAAGACCAAATGATGGAGAATAAAGAAGCTGAGAAAAAGAGAGATAAACAACTACTGGATCATGAGGGCAAAATTCGAGAGATAAGCGATACAATAAGGTGAAACAATATTAGAATAATTGGGATCCCAGAAGAAGAAGAAAGAGAGAAAGGGGCAGAAGGTATAGTGGAGCAAATTATAGCAGAGAACTTCCCTAATGTGGGGAAGGAAACAGGCATCAAAATCCAGGAGGCACAGAGAACCCCCCTCAAAATCAATAAAAATAGGTCAACACCCCAACATCTAATAGTAAAACTTACGAGTCTCAGAGACAAAGAGAAAATCCTGAAAGAGGCTCGGGACGAGATCTGAAACCTACAATGGTAGACACATTAGATTGGCAACAGACCTATCCACAGAGACCTGGCAGGCCAGAAAGGACTGGCAAGATATCTTCAGAGCACTAAACGAGAAAAATATACAACCAACAATACTATATCCAGCTAGGCTGTCATTGAAAATAGAAGGAGAGATGAAAACTTCCAGGGCAAAAAGAAAAAGGAATTTGCAAACACGAAACCAGCCCTACAAGAAATATTGAAAGGGGTTCTCTAAGCAAAGAGAGAGCCTAAAAGAAACATAGACAGGATGGGAACACAGACAATACACAATAACAGTAACCCTACAGACAATACAATGGCACTGAATTCATATCTCTCAAAAGTTACCCTGAATGTAAATGCGCTAAATGCCCCAATCAAAAGACACAGGCTATCAGATTGGATAAAAAGATAAGACCCATCGATATGCTGTCTGCAAGAGACACATTTTAGACCCAAAGACCCCCCCAGATTGAAAGTGAGGGGGTGGAAAACCATTTACCATGCTAACGGATACCAAAAAAAAGCTGGGGTGGCAATCCTTATATCAGACAAATTAGATTTTAAACCAAAGACTGTAATAAGAGATGAGGAAGGACACTATATCATACTTAAAGGGTCTATCCAACAAGAAGATCTAACAATTTTAAATATCTATGCCCCTAACACGGGAGCAGCCAATTATATAAGCAAATTAATAACAAAATCAAAGAAACACATCAACAACAATACAATAATAGTAGCGGACTTTGACACCCCCCTCACTGAAATGGACAGATCATCTAAGCAAAAGATCAACAAGGAAATAAAGACTTTAAAGGACACACTGGACCAAATGACTTCACAGATATATTCAGAACATTCCATCCCAAAGCAAGAGAATACACATTCTTCTCTAGTGCCCATGGAACAGTTTCCAGAATAGATCACATCCTAGGTCACAAATCAGGTCTCAACTTGTACCAAAAATTGGGATCATTCCCTGCATATTTTCAGACCACAATGCTTTGAAACTAGAACTCAATCACAAGAGGAAAGTTGGAAAGAACTCAAATACAGGGAGGCTAAAGAGCATCCTACTAAAGAAAGAATGGGTCAGCCAGGTAATTAAAGATTAAAGATGAATTAAAAACATTCATGGAAACAAATGAAAATGAAAACACAACTGTTCAAAATCTTTGGGATGCAGCAAAGGCAGCCCTAAGAGGAAAGTATATAGCAAAGAAGCCTTTCTCAAGAAACAAGGAAGGTCTCAAATACACAACCTAACCCTACACCTAAAGGAGCTGGAGAAAGAGCAGCAAATAAAGCCTAAACCCAGCAGGATAAGAGAAATAATAAAGATCTGAGCAGAAATCAATGAACTAGAAACCAAAAGAATAGTAGAATAGATCAACGAAACTAGGAGCTGCTTCTTTGAAAAAATAATAAGACTGATAAACCCCTGGCCAGACTAATCAAAAAAAAAAAAAAAAAAGAGAAATGACCCAAATCAACAAAATCATGAATGAAAGAGGAGAGATCACAACCAACAGCAAAGATATACAAACAATTATAAGAACATATTATGAGCAACTATATGCCAGCAAATTAGATAATGTGGAAGAAATGGATGCTCTCCTAGAGATGTATAAACTACCAAAACTGAACCAGAAAGAAATAGAAATCTGAACAGACCATAACCACTAAGGAAATTGAAGCAGTCATCAAAAATCTCCCAACAAACTAAAGCCCAAGGCCAGATGGCTTCCCAGGGGAATTCTACCAAACATTTCAAGAAGAATTAATACCTATTCTCCTGAAACTGTTCCAAAAAATAGAAATGGAAGGAAAACATCCAAACTCATTTTATGAGGCCACCATTACCTTGATCCCCAAACCAGACAAAGATCCCATCAAAAAGGAGAATTACACAACAATATCCTTGATGAACATGGATGCAAAAATTCTCACCCAAATACTAGCCAATAGGATCCAACAGTACATTAAAAGGATTATTCACCACGACCAAGTGGGATTTATTCCTGGGCTGCAAGGTTAGTTTAACATCCGTAAATCAACCAATGTGATACAATATATTCATAAAAGAAAGAACAAGAACCTTATGATCCTCTCAATAGATGCAGAAAAAGCATTTGACAAAGTACAGCATCCTTTCTTGATCAAAACTCTTCAGAGTATAGGGATAGAGGGTACATACCTCAATATCATAAAAGCCATCTATGAAAAACCCACAGCGAATATCATTCTCAATGGGGAAAAACTGAGAGCTTTCCCCCTAAGGTCAGGAACGCGGCAGGGATGTCCACTATCACCACTGCTATTCAACATAGTACTAGAAGTCCTAGCCACAGCAATCACACAACAAAAAGAAATAAAAGGCATTCTTTGTAGATGATAGGATACTTTATGTGGAAAACCCAAAGACTCCACCCCAAAACTGCTAGAATTCATACAGTAATTCAGTCAAGTGGCAGGGTATAAAATCAATGCACAGAAATCAGTGGCATTCCTATACACAAACAACAAGACAGAAGAAAGAGAAATTAAGGAGTCGATCCCATTTACAATTGCACCCAAAACCATAAGATACCTAGGAATAAATCTAACCAAAGAGGCAAAGAATCTGTACTCCAAAAACTATAAAATACTCATGAAAGAAATTGAGGAAGACACAAAGAAATGGAAAAACGTTCCATGCTCATGGATTGGAAGAACAAGTATTGTGAAGATGTCAATGCTACCTAGAGCAATCTACACATTCAATGCAATCCCTACCAAAATACCATCAGGTTTTTTCAAAGAAATGGAACAAATAATCCTAAAATTTGTATGGAACCAGAAAAGATCCCGAATAGCCAGAGGAATGTTGAAAAAGAAAAGCAAAGCCGGTGGCATCACAATTCCAGACTTGAAACTCTATTACAAAGCTGTCATCATCAAGACAGTGTGGTACTAGCAGAAAAACAGATACATAGATCAATGGAACAGAATAGAGAGCCCAGAAATGGACCCTCAACTCTAGGGTCAACTCATCTTCGACAAAGCAGGAAAGAATATCGAAAGGATAAAAGACAGTCTCTTCAAAAAATTGTGTTGGGAAAATTGGACAGCTACATGCAGAGGAATGAAACTGGACCATTTCCTTATACCACACACAAAAATAGACTCCAAATGGTTGAAAGACCTACATATGAGACAGGAGTCCATCAAAATCCTAGAGGAGAACATAGGCAGCAACCTCTTCAACCTCAGCCACAGCAACTTCTTCCTAGAAACATCGCCAAAGGCAAGGGAAGCAAGGGCAAAAATGAACTATTGGGATTTCATCAAGATAAAAAGCTTTTTCACAGCAAAAAAACAGCCAACAAAACCAAAAGGCAACGGACAGAATGGGAGAAGATATTTGCAAATGAATTATCAGATAAAGGGCTAGTATCCAAAATCTATAAAGAACTTATCAAACTCAACACCCAAAGAACAAATAATCCAATCAAGAAATGGGCAGAAGACACGAGCAGACATTATTCCAAAGACATCCAAATGGCCAAAAGACACATGAAAAAGTGCTCAACATTGCTTAGCATCCCGGAAATCCAAATCAAAACCTCAATGAGATACCATCTCACACCGGTCAGAATGGCTAAAATTAACAAGTGAGGAAACAACAGATGTTGGTGAGGATGCGGAGAAAGTGGAAGCTTCCTACACTGTTGGTGGGAATGCAAGCTGGTGCAACCACTCTGGAAAACAGGTACGGAGGTTCCTCAAAAAGCTGACAATAGAGCTACCAGACGACCAACAAATGCACTACTGGGTATTAACCTCAAAGATACAAATGTAGAGATCCAAAGGGGTACCTGCACCCCAATATTTATAGCAGCAATGTCCACAATAGCCAAACTATGGAAAGAGCCAAGATGTCCATCAACAGATAAATGGATAAAGAAGATGTGATACACACACACACACACACACACACACACACACACACAATGGAATATTATGCAGCCATCAAAAGGAATGAAATCTTGCCATTTGCAACGACGTGGATGGAACTGGAGGGTATTATGCTGAACAAAATAAGTCAATCAGAGAAAGACATGTATCCTATGACCTCACTGCTATGAGGAATTCTTAATCCCAGGAAACAAACTGAGGGTTGCTGGAGTGGTGGGGGGTGGGAGGGATGGGGCGGCTGGGTGATAGACATTGGGGAGGGTATGTGCTATGGTGAGTGCTGTGAATTGTGCAGGACTGTTGAATCACAGATCTGTACCTCTGAAACAAATAATACATTGTATGTTAAAAAAGAAGGAGAAGAAGAAAAGAGAAGAAGGAGGAGAAGGAGGAGAAGGAGGAGGAGGAGGAGGAGGTGGTGGTGGTAGTAGGAAGGGAAAAATGAAGGAGGGGAACCAGGGGGGGGTGAAGAACTCGGAGACACTACGGACTCTGAGAAACAAACTGAGGGTTCTAGAGGGGAGGGGGGCAGGGGAATAGGTTAACCTGGTATTAAACAGGTATTATGGGTATTAAATGGGTATTAAAGAGAGCACGTACTGAATGGAGCACTGGGTGTTATATGCAAACAATGAATCATGGAACACTACATCAAAAACTAATGTTGTAATGTATAGTGATTCACATAACATAATAAAATAAAATAAAATAAAATAAATCAAAAAATGCATTAGACCACATTTTGATTTATTTTATTTTTAAAGATTTTATTTATTAATTTGAGAGAGAGAGACCATGAGCTGGGGGAGGAGCAGAAGGAGAGGGAGAAGCAGACTTCCTGGTGAGCAGAGAGCCCAAGACACGGGGCTCTATCCCAAGACCCTGGGATCATGATCTGAGCCTAAGGCAGACACTTAACCAACCGAGCCACCCCGGCACCCCTATGAGACCACACTTTATGCATAATATATGCAAGCTTACATTAACACAGTGTTAGGGTGAGAAATTACTTGGCATTAAGATGCACCATATTGATTCAGTTGGTTCCCATGCCTCCAAGGTGGGTACCTGGAAGCTGGAGGTGAGGGAGGCAGGGGTGGGGTAAGAAGGGGAAGAGTACAAGGTGAATGCTGCTTCCCTAAAGCACATTACACCAAAGTGGCACCTTTTCATTAATACTTAAGGTCATATGTTTTTAAGACTATGACATGAAGACACAAGATGAGGGAGCCAAAGGTTGTAGCCTTTGTACACGTGTTCTCTTCTGCCAGCCAAGGTATGGGCTTCTTCTCCTAGGACACCTGATCTCATGTCTCAGGGCTGCTAGGCATCTAGGACTGAATGACCAATGTACCCAATGAGGTTTATATCACCTGATAGTTTAGCAGCCATCTGAGGCAATCAGATGAGAAGACACATAACTTGGAGAAGAGAACAAGGGAGAGAAGGTTCTACTCTCATAGGAAGGAGAAGCCGTTGGTAAGCTAAGTAATAAACTCTCGGTGGCCAGGGGGGTGACCATGTGTCTTCCAACTGCCTCTAAACAATCCAGGATATCAGCCATCTAGCTGATGACAGTTCCCACCAAAAAAGGTTAAGATGCTAATGTGTTCATGGAGAAGCCTTGTGACATGTGTCATAGAGATAAATCCCACATAAAGAACATTCTGGGATAAGGAACATACCCGATTTAAATTGGAATTTATTTCCACAGAGCTCAATTGCTGTCCCTACCTTGTACATGGCTTCTGAATTATCATCAACAGCCATATGTTTGCCATCAGTGTCTTCAAGATGTACAAAAACACCAGCCAGATCTCCTTATCTGTGGAACAGCTCACAGTTCCTTCACATTGCTATTTAACATTATATAAAAAGGAAAGATTTAACTTTAAGAGAGGGAAAATACATTCTAATGAATCACTTTCATCCACATTTAGATATGAGTAATTGATTCAGTAGATTTTTTACGAAAATGTTCAGCAAAGGATGCAGAATGCATGTGTACCACCCCCTTCTTCCCCTGCCAAATTCTTTATGTGCCAAAATTTCTTAGCTAAACTTTACACCAATTTGACAGTTTCCCATAAAGCAAGAAGAACAAAGAGATCACATTAGCAAAGTTAATAGGGTTAACTTTATTAAAGTACAAGGTATTTGAAAATATGGGTCAAATATATATATATATATATTTGATATATATATATATCTTTTAGAATGGCTGCTCTACTTGAAAAAAAGGACAATGACTTTGGATTAATTATTTCTGATATCCTGAGCACATAAACTGCCCCATTTCCCACATAGGGGGGCTCCCTCAGGGTTTAGGAAGTCCTTTGTTGTCCCCATGAGCCACTGCTACCACAAAGCACTGTACATTCAAGGAGATGCTTATGGTAATTTTAGGTGGAGACTTACAGAAAAAGCAGAATATTAAGAATCCTACTTTCTTCCTTATGGAGTGTAAACTCATTTCCTTGTTTATTCAAAATGTTAATAGTTGCCTTGACTTAATTATAAAATTAAAATATTCATACTGTAAGAACTTTATCAAATATGGAAAGGTAGGGAAAAAAATGACCCATTATCACCTAAAGACATCTTGCAAAAACAAAATGCCTTCTGTTAACATTTTGATGTACACCCCATAGATTGGGTGCAATGAGCAGAATGATCCAAGGTGGCCCTGTGAGTTCACTCAAGCTAGCCTGGATGGTAAGCCAACTGGAAGCAGGAACCCCCTTTCTGCTGGCATAAGCGGCTGCATCTGAACAAGACTTCTTTTTCCCTGACAGGAGCATAGCACCTTCCCATGGGCCTCTGAGTCTCTAGGTGCTGGGCAGCTGGCTCTCCCAGACAACTCCAGTAACAGCTGATGCCTAAATGCAGATGAGATGCTTGTCTCCCTGTTTACTAGAATATCTCTCAGGTTCCTAAAGGAAAATCAGGAGGCGCAGAGGGGCCCCTCAACTGGACACAGACCTACCCACTGTCCAGGATACCCAGCCCCAGCATGCCTCCCATGGGATGATGAATGAATTAAGAACACTTTCATTTGCTTGCTTATTTTTATTTTCTCCCTCAAAGATTATTCTTTAGCATGTGCTTTACCATATCGTGCAATATACCCTTTACCACTATGACAGTCCATTTTATGCATCAACTTGTAACTAGGCAGTAGCACCAAGTTGTTCAGTCAAAGCCTAGATATTGCTGTGAAGGTATTCTGCAGATGTGGTTAACATAACAATCATAACATAACATAACAATCAACTGATTTTAAGTAAAGGAGATGACCTTGGATAATCTGAGCTGACATTATCTAATCAGTTGAAAGGCCTTAAGAACAGAACTGGGGTTTCCCTGCAGAAAGGGAAATTCTGACTGGACACTGCTGCAGAGTTGGAGTCTTAAGGTGACACAGTTCACCTGTTGTGAAGGTGGAGCTGAAACTGCCTTCAGAAGGGCCTGGGATCTGAACACCAGCCAGATTCTTTAGAGCTCTTCATGCTTTGCATAAGAGATATAAGCTCTTGCCCCAGAGTTTCTAGTCAGCCCTTGGCCAGACTTGTTCATCCCAACTCCAACTTTTTTGTGTGAGCCAATATCTTGAAATACATTCATCTATCTATCATTTATCAATCCATCTATCTCTATCTATCCTACTGATTCTCTTTCTCTGGCAAACCTTGACTGGTACACCCACTTTGCATCAGTGCTGTATATTTTTCTTAAGCTTAAGTTCTGTATAAATGATAAACGACCTCTTTAGATAAAGTTTATGAAAATTTTCTCTCATCCACCCACCACATACTTATTTGCTTCCTTGTTTTTTTATGTCCCCTTTTCCAATCTGGATTTAAGATATCAACATAGCAAGGTATCAAAAATTCAAAATATAAAAATAACACTTAGAATATTTATTAATAAATAATTGACAAATATTAAAAGGAAGATTATAGTAGGAAAGCAAGGAGGCAAGAATATACTTAGCAAACAAAATAAATGCCAAAAGTTGGGAAAAGGGCAGGGGGATTGAGACAAATCCTGCAAAGATCCCTGGACACACACCAAGGATGCTGAAATGGCTCTGTAAAGACTGAGGGCAATACTATAAGGCAAAAAGAGATGTCCGCATATGCACAAAGCCAGGAATGGGTCTAGAGAGCAAAGAGAAAGCTCCAGAAACTCAAAAAGCTGTCAGGCAGGCTATAAAGCAGAAAGAGAATTCCCATAGTTTAGAAAGCTGGTGGCTGGCCCTGCAAAGCATGAAGAGATCTAAAGAATCTGGCTGGTGTTCAGATCCCAGGCCCTTCTGAAGGCAGTTTCAGCCCCACCTTCACAACAGGTGAACTGTGTCACCTAAAGACTCCAACTCTGCAGCAGAGTCCAGGACCAGCTCAGCTACTGTTGTACTGGCTCAGTCTCACACCATCAGCCTGAAAGAGAGTCAAGTCCTTCTCAGGAGGTAACTATCCCTTACCCCAAAACAGTGTTTAACCTAAAATAAAAATCACAAAATACACAAAGTGAAAAAATGGAATCTGAATTTAAGAGGAAACAGATCACAGTAGCAAATGTGGCAATGGCCCAGATGTTTGAGTTATCATTCAGGGATTTTAAAGTAATTATGATGAAGGATCTAGAGGAAAATGTTGACAAGTGTGAACAGATAAGGAATTCCAGCATGGAAAGGGAAACGGCAAAGACAAAGATCAAATGGAACTATTAGAGTGAAATTTTATAATACCAGAAAGGAAGAATTCAGTTGATGGGTTTACTAGCAGACTGGGTACAGTAGAGGAAAGATTCAGTGAAATCAAAGGTGGGCCAACAGACACCATCCAAACTGAAACATAAGGAGAATAAAAAGTGAAAACTAAATAAATAAAACAAAGCATCCAGACCTGTTATATACTAACAAGCAGTATAAATAATTGGAATCCCAGATGGAGAGGAGAGAGATAGAGAAGAAAAAATATTTCCAGAAACAATTGTTCAATAATTTTTTAATTGATGAAATACATCAGCATACATATCCAAAAAGTCCAGCAAACCATGAACACAATTCTTTAAAAATATATTTTTTTAATTACACCTAGTACAGCAGAGGCAAATTGGAAAATGGAAAGGAACTCTTAAAAGTAGCCCAAAAAACAACCCATGTCATCTGCAGAGGAAGCATGAAAAGAACGATGGTTTAATTTCTCACCATGGAATGGAATTTTCAAAGTGCCAAAAAAAAAAAAAAAAAAAAAAGCTGCCAATATAGAATTCTATATACAGCCCAAGTATGCATCAAACATGAGAGCTAAATAAAGACATTTTTGGCCATAGAAAAACTCAGAGATTTTTACAGCAAGAAAACCCATGCTACAAAAAATACTAAAAGAATTTCCTCAGGGTGAAGGGATATGACAGAAGCTCCAGTCTGCATGAAAAAATGAAAATACAGGAAATGCAATATATGGGTAAAAACAAAGGACTCATTTATTATTTTTAATATGTGTGTGCTTATGTGTATGCAATATATGTGTATATTTATATATATCATATGTATAACATAGACTTAAGCTACGATTGTTTGAAATAAAAATAGTAACACGTGGAGTGTATAGAACACAGAAGAATAAAAGAGCACAGGGGTGAGGGGGAGGAAAGGAATTATACAACCATGAGGTTCCTACTTTTTTTTTTTAAAGATTTTATTTATTTATTTGAGAGAGAGAGTGAGAGAGAGAGAGCACATGAGAGGGGGGAGGGGCAGAGGGAGAATCAGACTCCCTGCTGAGCAGGGAGCCCGATGCGGGACTCGATCCTGGGACTCCAGGATCATGACCTGAGCCGAAGGCAGTCACTTAACCAACTGAGCCACCCAGGCGCCCATGAGGTTCCTACTTTTTAAAAAGAATTTAATATAATTTGAAATGAGATGATCTTCAGTTAAAGATATGTATTGTAATTTCTAGAAACTTTTAAAAAATAACAATAATGAATATTTAAAAATATATAAATTTCTAGCTGATTTGACACAAAATAATGATATGTACAAACATAACACAAAACTCATGGCACTACAAGGACATCAGCAAAAAACTGAGTATTTAAAATTAGTTGTTGTACAAGGAAATCTTGAAATGCCCTGAAATCTGATGGTTCATTTATGAAAAAAACTTGACAGAAGTTGTGTCAAATTTGATCACTGCCCCAACCACTCACTTGAAATTACATTAATTTAATTATAAATTGAAACTTTTTCTGATATCTTCAGTAGAAAAAATAAATTTTGATCAACCACTCTAAAACAATAACCCAAAAAGGTTAATAGAGTTAAATAATTTCTTGATCATTCAAAATAAGGCAGGAAATAAGAAAGAGAAACATATACCAAAGTGAAAGACTTAAACACAATTGATAATTACATTAAATATAAATGGACTAAACACCACTTAAAGGTTAGATTTAAAAAGCCAAACCCAAATGTATGCCTTTTACAAGAAACACACTTAGAACACGCACGCTCACACACGCACACACAAAATAAATGGTTGAAAATAAAATGTCAAAAAACAACCTACTACCAAATCACTACGCATCACAAATCTAGATGGCTATTTTTATATCAGACATAGAATAATTTAAGAAAACTGTAACACCAAAGATAAAAAAGAAATATTTCTTAATGTTAAGAGTCACTCTGTCAAGAATAAATAACAACCCTAAATTTGTCTGCACCTAACAAAAAAATTTCAAAACATATGATGCAATAATCAATAGAACTAGAAGAACTGCTTTTTAAGCTTACATTCATAGTGGGAGAAATGAACATGCCTCTCCTTATGACTAATGAAACAAGTAGACCAAAAATTAAAAAAATATAGATTTGAGTAATACTTTCAACCAACTTAACATAATTAACATTCCATTTAAGAACTATATATAATATAGATTCTTGCCAAGAGCACATGAAACATTTGCCAAGGTAAATCATATTCTTGTTTTTATTAAACATTTTATTAAAAAAACCCCTCAAATTATAATAATTCACACAAAGTATGTTCTCTGGCAACAAAGCACTAGAATTAACATCAACAATAAGATAGCTTTAAACATACCCAAACATTTGGAAACGAAACAACATATTTCTAAATGGGTGATGACTTATAGAAAAAACAGAGAAAACTAGAAAATATTTTAAATTGAATAATACAATATATCAAAATGTATGGAATGCAATGAAAGCAGTGCTTAGTGGGACATATATAGCTTTAATCACCTGTTCAAATACGAAAAACATGTTATAAAATAAAAAGCCTAGTCTTCTAGCTTAACAAGCAACAAAAAGAAAAAATTAAACTAAAGCAGAGGTAAGAGAATAATAAAAACAATATGGCAGAAATTAATAAAATAAAAACAAAAAAGGATATAGAAAATCAACAATGTGGAAAGTTAGTTTTCTGAAAAGATTGATAAAATTTATATGACTCTAGCAAAACTGTTAAAAAAAAGGAAAAAATGCAAATTATCCATATTAGGAATAAAAGAGATAAACATCTCTCCAGTTCCTACAGGTAATTAAAAGATAATACAAAGATACTATAAACAACTTATGTCAATAAATTCTACACTTACATGGGTGTACAAGTACCTTGAGAAACACATCATAACTGATACAAGAATCAAAAGACATCTAAGTAGTCCAATTCCTGCTAAGGAAATGGAATTTGCAATCAGAACTCTTCCTATAAAAAAAAAAAAACTCAAAAAATTCTTTAGGTCATATATCAACTTTTAGGAAGGAGTGATACCAATCCTTTACAAATTTCTTTTAGACAACAGAGGAAGATGGAAAATTTCCCAAATAATGTTTTAAGGCTGCATAATCCTGGCATTGAAACCTAATGAAGACAGTATAAGATAAAAAATAATAAGCAAAATTCATCATGCACATATATCCAAAAAATTCATTAAATTATTAACAACTGAATGCTATAAACATAAAAAATAATACATTTGGACTAAGCAGAGTTTATCCTAGAAATACAAAATTAGTTTAAGATTTAAAAACCAATAAAAATAATTCACTACAACAGAATAAAGAAAAATTTCCTATTATCTCAGTATATACAGAAAAATCACAGGACAAAATTTAACCCCATTCATGAGAAAACCCTCAGAAAACCAAAAATAGAAAAGAACTTCCACAATCTGATAAAAGGCATCTACAGAAAATATACAAAGAACCTTGTATCTAATGCTGAAATAATATTGAACACTTTCAACCCTTAGGATTGGAAACAATGCAAAGGAATCCATCCTTATTACTTTTATTCATTTCTAATCAACATTTAACATTGTACTAGAAATCCTAGCTATTGCAATACAGCAAGAAAATAAAATTCAAAAAGCCAAAATAATCTCAAAAAACCCACTTAGAGTACCTGATTTTTAAGACTGCAATAAAGCTTTAGTAATCAAGACAGTATAGGCAAAACTAGCTCCAAAATAAATACATGGTTTGATTTTTAGACTAACCATATATAATTAAAGCAGTGGGGAATTGGCATAAATATGGACAAAGAGATCAGTGGAACAGAATAAAGATACATTACACATATGATTAATTTTTTAAACCAAGGTGCAAAGTCAATTAAATGGTTGTGGAGGAATAAAGTATTTTTCACAAATATTGTTGTAACAATAAGATAAATAGATGGGAAAAAAATGATCCCAGAGACCTACCTCACTCTTTACGTAAAAATTAATTGAAGAGGAATCTTAAGATTTAAATATAAAAGCTGGAACTACATACTTATAAACACAAAAAAATGCTATAAACATTTATAAAAGAAACATTTATAAAAGAAAGCCTTGGAGAATATCTTTACAACCTTGAAATAAGAAAAGACTTTTTTAGGCATGAACTATAAAAAATTATGAATTAGCTTTTATCAATGTTTTCTTAATTTGCTAATTGAAAAGCACCATTGATAAAATGCGTATACTACAACTAAGAAACAAAATATTATACCACACAAAAGATTTGTATCCCAAATATATGAAGAACTCTTACAACTCAATTAGAAAAAAACAAATAACCAAATTAAAATTAGACAAAATATTTGAATAGTCACTTCACAATAGATATATGATGGCAAATGAGCACATGAAACAGTATCATTAAATGATCAGGTAAATGCGAAGTAAAACCATAATAAAATACTATTTCATATACATTGAAATGGTTAAATTATAGTGTCATACTAAAAGCTGGGCAAAATGTAAAGCAATGTGTACTATCAGATATTTCTGGCAGGAGTTTAAATGGTACCTTTTTGAAGTTTCTTATAAAGTGAAAAACATGCACTCCCACTCCAACAATTTACCCCCCAAAAATACTAACATATGTCCACAAAAAGACTTCTACAAAAATTTTTAACCAGCTTTTCTCATATTAGTCAAATACAAGAAATAGCCCAAAAGTCTAGCAACAGGAGAATGAAAAAAAAAAATTGTTTTAATAAAGGAACGAACTTCTGAAACTGGCAACAATATGTGTGAATTTCATAATTACTATGCTGAGAACAAAGGCCTAGTACCAAAGAATGCATACAGCTTGATTCTATTTATAAAGTCCAAGACTAGGTAAAACTACTCTGTTGATAGAAATCAAAGAGGGGTTGCATTTGGAACATGCATGGAACATGTCTGGTAATGGGCACAAGCAAACTTTCCACGATGACACTTAATTGAAATGTACTACATCTTGCTTTGTTTGGATGGTGTTAATATAAGTGTATTCAAATGACAAAACACATTAAACTGAAAAATTGTCATTAGTGCATTTGATTGTATATAGATTACAACTCAAAAAATAAAAAGAGAAAGTATGGGTTTCTGTTGAATACAGGGGACTATGGACAAAGTTAAAATAGTGACAGAATGGGAGATATTTTCAGTGTCTAAAGTCAACAAAACCTAATATTAGAATATACACAGAACTCCTGAAAATCAAAAAGAAAAAGAAAACCTACTGGTAACACAGCAAAGGATATGAACGGGCAATTTTTCAAAAGAGAAAACCCATAAGGCTCAAATGGTTAATAAAAAATACTAAAATTAATTAGTAATCAGAAAAAAATAAGAATTAAAATAATGAGATATTAATTTACAACTTTTTCATCTATCAAAAGTTAGAAAACCAAATATATCCAAGAGTTGGCAAGGATAAGGGAACATGGGAAACCCCATGCCTTGCAAGAAAGAGTACAGACTAATAACATACCCATGGTGCAGAGCAATCTGGTGATGTTCAGCTAAATCATTCTGTGTATATCTCCCCAAGAAACTCTGACACAAGTCCAGAAAGGGAGAAATAAAAAGATATTCACTGTAGTAAAATTTATGGTGGTGGACTTGAAGATATACTGGGTGTCTATCCCTGGGGAAGTAGATAAATGAAATATGGTGGTTACTAAACCACAGAATGCAATGCAGCTGTAAGGCAAAGAAACTGGGTAGTTCAGTCAGTTAAGCATCTACCTTCAGCTCAGGTCATGATCCCAGAGTCCTGGGATGGAGCCCCATGGCAGGCTCTCTGCTCAGCAGGAAGCCTGCTTCTCCCTCTCCCACTGCCTGCCACTCCCCCTGCCTGTGCTCTCTCTCTCTCTCTTTCTGTCAAATAAATAAATAAAATCTTAAAAAAAAAGAGAGAAACTCAATTTACACATAGCAACATGGAAGAATTCCAAATGTAGCATTGACAAAAATTAAAAGATGTGTTACACCTTTAGGGGTACCTTAGTGGCTCAAGTCAGTTAAGCTACCAACTCATGATTTCAGATCAAGTCATGATCTCATGGGTTGTGAGATCGAGCCCCATGTTGGGCTCCATGGTCAGCGGGAGGTCTGCTTGAAGATTTTGTCCCTCTGCCCCTCCCCTCACTCTCTTTCTATCTCAAATAAATAAATCTTTTTTTTATTTTAAAAAAATATTTTAGAAGATGTATTACATCTTTTGATTACACAAACTAAGACCAACATTTGCCCACAATAACACTGCACAGTGTACAGAAATACATTTAAAAAGATGCACTTTAAACATATAAGCACATTTCAAATGAGGGGGGAGCCTAGAAGTAAGTGGGTGATGGGAATAAAAGGAAATAAACAGCCAAAGGGACAGGACTGTCATTGAGACCAATGAGCGTGGTGTGCCACAGAATGACAACAGAGTAGCTGAGTCCTCTCAAACCAAATCCAAACAGTCAAAACTAAACAAAACTTCACAAAAACGTAGAAGAGAGAACGACGGAGAGAAAAGGGGGTATGATGAAATGGCCCAGCATACAACACAGAGAGGTAAAAGACTGAACACTGTGAAAGAGGAGCTAAATTGATAAAGGGTAACAAATTCTAAAACATCTTTAATAGGAATCTTGGAAAAAGACAATAGGAGAGACAATATTCCTGAAGGAAATTCCACACTCATGAACCACAGGAATCTTCAGATTCCAGAAATATTACCAGCCAAGCAGAACAAATAATTTATGAGATGTTTACTTAAATTCAATTAATTAATATACAGTATATTATTAGTTTCAGAGGTAGAGTTTAGTGATTTATCAGTTGCACACAACACCCAGTGCTCATTACATCACATGCCCTCCTTAAGTCCATCACCCAATTACCACATCCCCCCAACTCACCGCCCCTCTAGCAACCCTCAGTTTGTTTCCTATAGTTAGGAGTCTCTTGTGGTTTGTCTCCCTCTCTGATTTCATCTTATTTTATTTTTCCCTCCCTTCCCCTATGTTCATCTGTTTTGTTTCTTAAATTCCACATGAGTGAGATCATATAATTGTCTTCCTCCGATTGGCTTATTCCACTTAGCATAATACCCTCTAGTTCTATCCACATCATTGCAAATGGTAAGATTTCATTTCTTTTGATGGCTGAGAAATATTCCATTGTATATATACCACATCTTTATCCATTCATCTGCCAATGGACATCTGGGCCCTTTCTAGAGCTATAGCCCATATCTGGGCTATTGTGGAACAAATATATATATATATATTTTATCCATGTCTTCACTATATGAAACTATAGATCATCACAGAACCAGGGAAAAATATTAAATCCTACCAGAGAGGAAAATATTACAAGCAAAGTAAGGACAGATACATTGACAACAGACTGCTTATCAACAATAAAATACATAAGAAAATCATGAGAAGATATCACAAAAATTCTGAGGGAAAGTAGATGTCAATATAGAATTCTGTACCCAGCTATAATATCAGCCCAAAATGAGGCAAAACAGAAATCTTTTGAGACATAAAAGAATGCAGGAACTTCCTACTCTCAGATTGTCGCTGAGGAAACTATCGAATATCATACCTCACCAAGAAGGAAAAGAGGGCTGCAGTAACAGGTGGGTTTTCTGCCACTGTGCCCAGCCTACTCAGCCATGCCTGCTCTGACTGGTCAGGCCTCTGTCCTGACTGGCTAGACAACATGCCATCCCAGATCTCAACTATTCAGATCATCCCACCAGAAACAATGATGAATAAAGAACTCCATGAATACACTGGCAAATTTAAATGAGAATTCACTTTAAAAAAGACAAATGAGCGTGTTAAAAAGAAGGCAGAATTAAAATTCTAGACAATGGGCGCCTGGGTGGCTGAGTCGTTAAGCGCCTGCCTTCGGCTCAGGTCATGATCCCAGGTTCCTGGGATCGAGTCCCACATCGGGCTCCCTGCTCCGCGGGAAGCCTGCTTCTCCCTCTCCCACTCCCCCTGCTTGTGTTCCTGCTCTCGCTATCTCTCTCTGTCAAATAAATAAAATCTTTAAAAAAATAAATAAAATAAAATTCTAGACAAACGTGGAAAGCAGGAAAAAGAGATCAGAATGAACAAAGTCAAGTTCAGGAGAAAGATAGATATGATCATCGACTGCAAGCTTTGTACATGAGGTATTGATGTCATCAAGGTCACTAGGTTACTGACAATACTAGATATGGATTTGCAACTTTCACACCAGTAGGAGAAATAGGGAAAACACTAGCAACCTAACAGCAGCAGGGAAGTTCTGGAAGGTAGGCAGAGAATCAATGACAAAGTGTGATAAATGGAAAATGGCAAATGTATCAGAAATTCAAGGAAATATAAATGGGCTTAAATGGTCGACTAAAAACAACATATTTTTTAAAATCTTGTGAAGTACAGCTATAGTGTTCATTGGAGAAATGTAGAGCTTTAAATGTATTTCTTTTTTAAAAGGAAAGACTGGAAACAGATTAGCTAATATTCAATTCTATAAGCTAGAAAAAGAAATGAAACTCAAAGAAATTAGAAGGAAGATATAAAATACGAAACAAGAAATTTAAACAAAGGTTATGTTTTTAAAAAGACTAATAATAGAGAAAAATATTTCAATAAGGCACAATAACAAATAGATATGAAGAAGGAGACTATGGGTCAACCAGGTCTTTTTCAATCATCAGCAAATAATTCAAAGGGGAAGATACACTTTGGTCCTCTTTTGAAGTTCAGCATGTGCCCTGCAGTGACAGAAAATAGGGTTTTCTTCTTAACACTGAAGTGTCCACTTATCACCTTTTTAAATCTTTAGCAGTGGTGAGGTAAGTGCTGTCACCCCTGTTTTACAGGTGAAGACACAGGGGCTTGGGGACATCAGAGAACACATCCATGTTCACTCAGCTAGTCAGTGAAGAAGCCAGTTTCCAAACTCAGGTTTTTCTCATTCCAAAACTCAAAATCCTAACACTGCAGCGCCTTTCAGTTTCTCCCAGGGGTGAGGGTAGGGGAGCTGGGATGGGGAGAGAAACGGAAGGAAACGGAAGATCAGGATTTAAGTTCTCCTTCACTCTTGACAAACTGTGACCTTCCAGTTTTTTCAGCCAGGCACAGGTTATATTCCCACTGTTAGGTGGGCCCAGTGCGCCCACACTTTCCAGAATACACTGGAATTTGAAAACACTGGTCTCACCTGGAAACAGATGAAGAGGCATTAAAGGTGATAATTGATAGCTAATATGAATTTAGTCTTACAGTCTTTTACAGCTTACTAATGACACCTTTATATTAGAATTCATTTATTCTAAGTCTTTAAAAAATATAAACAAGTAATTCAGTCAAATATATTTTCACTTCCGAAGTCTCATAGTATTCACTAAGGAAACTGTAAAATGTAATTTATTCCCTCCATGTCTTATTTTTATAATTCCCTGATTCCATATGGTAGTGAGAGGAGCAAATCATAGTGAACTGCGTTTGAGTCACAGGTAATTACTTTAGATAATGTCATTCTGTGGTTTAGGATTCTGGTCCTAAGTCCAGCTTTTAATTGTACCCAATTAAGACCTCCTTGGATTGGCCATAGAGTCCTGGGGAAGTGTATGTAACAAAACCCCACAAAGTGACTCATTCATAAGTCAGTTCTGATTCATCTATCTCAAGGGATGGTTTCATGTAAATCCAATCTTTATGTCAGATACCACCCAGAAAAGCAGAACCAGCAAGCACAATTGTGTTTAAGTAATGAGAATGCAGACTTGAAAGGCACGTATCAATATGCACTTGTATCAAATGTTGTCACTTTGACTTTCACTTTGTAGGTATTCTATTTTCTTTTAGTGCCAAAATGGAACAAACCGCACAAAGGAACACATACTCTTAAAACACACACTCCAGATTCAGAAAGCAAGGAAACGTCCCCAACAAGAAGGAGCCAAAAGAAAACACGGCCAGGTTCTGTGTCATAAACATATATGTGGTAGACGTAGTCTTGGTGACAATTCTCAGAGAGTGTTTTTAAAACATACCAGTAAGCAGAGGAAGAGAGAGAGCCATTTGGAGGAATAGATATGGACACACAGAATAAATATTTCAGGGATTTCCAGTCACTGCGATTCTGTATGTAGCCCAGGTACATGAAGATAAGATCCAGGGAAAATGAAACTCTGGTTAGGTAACATGTAGCCTTACTCATAAATATTTACTGGAAGTTGAAATGGTGTCCTGAACATTGCCTAATTAGAAATAAAATGCCAGTGTTTAGAACAAAGTACTCTAGATTCTGAAGGAAGCGTAAGTGAGCAGAACCCGCACACTGGGACGGATGGCATGCCAGCGAGAACAGACAGAAACTGGCCACGAGTAGGTAAAGGTATGATCTTCATACAGACTGCACACTGATTGTGAAGCAACAGGAAAGCAATGCAATATTCGGAACAGACTATCAAAGTCATGACTAGATGAGAGAACTGAATTAAATGTACCACAAAACTGTAGAAAGCAATTAAAAAAAAAAGACCAAGGACAACTTATTATGTATGAACTATTGAAGAAAGACCACTTAAGAACTCAGAAAAGTACAAGATGGAATCATAAAAGGATGTTTATAAAACCAGTCCTGTATTTTTTTCAAGAGACCCATTTTATAAACAGAAAGCAGTGGTTTGTAATGGGCCCAGCCAGTGATGCAAAAGGCCTTTTGGGGCAAGCGCACGTCGTACCATTCAAAGCAGTTGCTGGTTTTCCCGGTTGAAGACAGATTATATTAACAATTCCAGGCTGGGTTTGATTTCCATTGACTTAATGTTTGATCACTCAATTCCCAGAGAGTCACACTTGTGGCATATAAGCTTTCAGAACTCAAGGCCACAAATGAAGCCACAGACACAAATGTGCTTGTGTGTGTGAATGACAAAGGGAATGTGAGCTCCCGTTCTGCCCTCCTCTCTTCCCTCACACCCCGACATCTGCCTCAGCTGACATCACCCCAACTCGGAAGGCCTTCAGATCAACCAGAGAAATGAGGAGGAGAAAATGGAAAAGTGCAAAAAGCAAGAGAATATTCTGGTGAAAAAACAACAACAGCAACGCAAATTTCCTTTTGGCGGGCCAACTGGCTCCAAAGGAAATCCTAGAGTCTTTCCAAAACTTTCAATGAAACCAGTATAATAATCAGATAGTCTCAGAAGTATATTGAAGAACTGGGCTCTTTGCCTGCATAACGAATGAGTTCTCCTAGAGGGCCTGGAAGGCAGAATATAGAACATTCTGGTTGTGTGGGTCACCTTGTGTTATAGACGAGGGAGTTAAATCCCAGAAGTGTTGGCTGACTTGGTCATGATTTTCTTAGTGTGTTGTTGCATAGCCCATTGACATAGTCAGTGATGAAGGAAAGCTTTCTTTTATATGGAAGAAAATCAACCCATTTAAGAAGGAAAATCACCAACTTAAGAAAAAAATTCCCAATGAACATCATCACTTCACAGTCCCACTTCCATTCCATTCTTGATGTCTAGAGGCCCAGGTGGCCTGGGAATTATGCCCTCTCTATAGTGAGGCAATGTTTGGGGCTCATCAGCAAGGTCAGTTTAATGAGTTTGTGGATTCATGTTCAAAGTGAATGTTCAAAGTTCCAAGCATCTCAGAGTTTGACCATCGGGCATCACTCTGAGGTTGGTTTAAAAAAAAAAAAAAAGGGGATCAAAAGGAGTAAAATTCAGTGATGAAAGTGTTCTTCTGTGTTTTGAAGGGCATGATTACTATGCATTAAGGAACGAGGCAAAATTGCCGGTGTGGATGGAATTCTGACTCAAGAAAACTAAAAAGGAAAATAATTCTGTATCATCAGAGGAAGACCCATAACTTGATCTCCATTGCCCATGTGTGTTATGGAGAAATCTACAAGAAAAGGAGCACAAGGAAATGTGATATTCCTCCCATAGGCCTCCTGTTGGCTGCTCTCCTTGATGTTATGCAGGGGTTTCGGCATAGCTCAACTGAGGCCCCAATGGCTCTAGTTTCAAGCCCTGGGTGTGAGTTACTGGTGGTAGAGATCACTGGCTCAGGGCCGGGGAATAAATGAATTACATGTATTTTGCAAATTCACCTGCAGGCAGATGAAAGACGATCTGGAATTAGCTCAAGGCACAAAGCTGGAGTGTTATCATGACAAGGACTGAAATCAACTGCCATCTCACACGTGTCTGTGGTGGAGTAGGGAGATGCTGGGTAGAGCAGGGAGCTAGGAACTCGGCAAGAGTTGCAGAATGGCAGGAAAAAGCAAAGGGCACCCATGCTGATGGGAGGGACCATGGGCAGTTTGTGAAGGGCTCGCATGGTTATCACTGTAACTGGCGCTCATTCCACACTCATCACTCACAGAAGAAACAGAGGCTCTGCAAAAATCAGGTCAGTAGATTCCAAACAGGGCCGACCACCAGAAACCCCCCCACAAAACTTGTCACAAATACCAGTGCCTGGGGCTCTGTGGTCCAAAGGAAGCTCTGGAGGTGGGAACTGTGAAGCTGGAATTGTCAAATCCTATCTTGGTGATTCTGGTGATTCACAGATAGAAGAACACAAAAAGGGTCAGAGAGATGGGGCTTATCAGAGCCCATTAGATCCATAAGGAAAGTCTATTAAATGTTTTTAAAAATGCTAAGAAAAAAGACCTATATTAAAAGACTTATATTTTAAAAAGACCTAAGTATTAATATGCCCACAGGGTTGTTGTTTTTTTTTCCAGTGTGATCAATGCAACAGCAAGAAACACAGATGATTTGGGAGAGGGTTTATTTTCTCCTGTTTCGTGCTAAAGGGAGAATAACCCCGTGCACCTCCCATCAGTGATGACCAATGAAATGAGAGGGTCTTGTTGAATTGTTCTGTGTCCCAGAGCAGAGCTGATTAAGAACGGAAAACTGCACACGGTAGGAGGGAGCGTTCAGAAAGGTCCGGCCCAAGGTTGACTCGAAGGACAAGACATTTTAGTCCCGTGCTTCTCAGGCTCCAGGGTGTGTGAGAATCACCAGAGGATTTGCAAACATGCACATCCTGATTCAGGAGCTCTGGTGCAGGGCCTGAGACCCTGCATTTCTGATCCGCTTCCGGGTGACGCCAACAACCACAGACACCCTTTCAGGGAGCGAGATGTTTCTGGCAGGACAACAGCAAATTTCTGTGCCTCATAGCTCCACATTCCAATTATAAGAGCAATACAATTGAACGGCAAAGGAAGGCTGGACCCCAAATGTCAGCAAAGATGACATCCGGTGCAGTAGCCACCTTACGTGGCATCCAAAAAAAGGAGCCAGGCACTAATTCCTTGATGTACAAATTAAAAAGAACAGGTAGGTGATTCAAAGGGTTCACAGAGAATACAATCTTGTCCAAAAATTAAAAAGAAATTTAATAAATCATTTCACTTAAAAAATACACCAAATACTAACAACACACACACAAAGGAAAATGATAGCTTTACGAGCAAATTAGTTATAGAAACACCTGTGGTAACCCCATCCTCGGCAGGGGAAATGCAAAGAATCAGAGACTGCAGACTTCTAAATGCAAATTACCTTGAAATCACAGAACTTTTGATTACCCGTTTTTTTCTGACCAGAAAGCTAGGGCTGTGGCCAGGCCTAAAGCTTATGATTCTTATGACAAAATCTGGGCTATAACTCACATAACTACATTATTTTTACCAACTTAAATGCAAGTCTACACACTGATTTTTTTTTAATCACAATTATAGGTTCATTATAACATGTATTCATGTCGGAAAATGTTTTCTCTGTTTATTAAGTTTTATACAATACTCATTAGTATCAGTTAATTAAAGGAAAAGATAATGTGTTGTCCATACCTGGCTGCATTACCAGAAGAATGAGAATGCATGGTCCTTATCACAAAAGGTTAAATTTGGCATTTGGTAAGTTCTTCCTTTCCAAATTCTAATAAAGCCAGGCAGGACATTATCTATACTTCATAGGTATCTATCATTGAAATCGTATTAAAAGAACCATCAGCTATATAATAACTAAAACAAATTTTTAGGGTTGCCAACAGTTTCTGTTTTAGTCTGTTCAAGTTGGAATATGCTATAAAAATCAACATTTTCTGATTTATAAACCAGGGTGTTTTTTTTTTTTTCACGCACTTGCAAAGCCTTTGGGCAAGAGGTTGAGTTGAAAGTTAAACATCTATTTGCATTCGGTTTAGGAAATCCTTGTCACTTTCCCATGAAATTTCAGCTGTCTCAGTGGATTTGGCGAAGATCAAAGCCCCAATGCTCAGAGAGCTCCGGTTTTAAGCCCTGCCAACAGTCAATCATTTGATTCTTGAGTACAAAGAGCTACTCCTGGCACAGGGCTGCCCACACAGTTATGACTTCATACGGCCCTGTTTCCACCTGCCTGGGATGCATTAGGTTCCAGGTATTACAGAGATTTTGCAAAATTGATACAAGGAGAATCTAAAATGCAGACTTGTGCTCAGCATGCAGTGCCAGGAAACACTGATGGAAGCCTTCCCCTCTTCCTGCCTAGTGAGCAAGTGACATGGTGTGGGGCTATCAGGCATGGGCTTGCATCGTAGCTGAGCCACTGACCTGGGGTTTCTACTCTGGGACCCTGGCAGGCCCCTCGGCCCCTCCAGGAAGAGGTGGGGTCCATCAGACCTCAAAGTCCACTTTCTTTCAACTGCATCGAATAACGTCATGATATTATATATGCTCAAGAAAAATACTTTGTGATTATCACTTGATTAATATCAACATTTTTCAGGACATGATTAACTAGGAGGATATGCGGGGCGCCTGGGTGGCTCAGTTGGTTAGTGTCTGCCTTCAGCTCAGGTCATGATCTCAGGGTCCTGGGATCGAGCCCTCTGTCTGGCTCCTTACTCAGCAGGGAATCTGCTTCTCCCTCTGCCCCTGCCCCTCTCCCTGCTTGTGTGCTCTCTGTCTGTCTCTCTCTCTGACAAATAAATAAATAAAATCTTTAAAAAAACATAAAATAAATAAAAAAATAAGTAAATAGGAGGATATGCTTGTAATTAATCTCAAATGCGGACCAGGATGGTAAAAGATTTGTAAGCATCGATGGATGCCATAAATTTCAGCTAATGGTGATGGGAGAAATCTTATTGAAACTGTCATTTTTAGAGCAATGGACTCTTGTTGAAATCATGGAGGCTGAATCTTTATTTTTGTTTTATGACAGATTCATTAAAAATGATTGATAAAAATGATTGATTAGCCAAGTAATAAGGATAATTTAATATATATAATTATAGTATCAAATGCTCATAAATATTCTAGTCTTTCTCTCTCCCATGACTTAGACAAAAGAAAAAAAAAGGATTTTCATTTTCTGGGTGTACTATTCAGTTGGTGCTATTCCATATGTGGAAAAATGTTTAACAAGGAAAATAACTGAATAAGAACAAAGGAAATCACTCTGAGGAAAAAGGAAGAAAATCTTCATTCTCACAGAAAAGAAAGTGAAGCCATTGATGGGAAGAAAAAGAAATCGCAGTCAATTGTCATTATTCTGTAGTAGTGGTATTTTCAAGAGCCGAATTTTCCATCTTACTAATTAGGAACTCAGAACTCTATTTGTATGGAAAAAAGAAAACCCAGGCAAGGGATGCCATGTGACCCATCACAGCTCTGCTAAGTGCAGACCTTTCTACTCCTCTCCATTGTTTCTCGAAGACCATGAAAGTAATGATTATTCACAATAGAATTGCAATCTATCAACAAGTCACTTTTTCCATAGAAATAATCAATGAAGAAACAGCAACAGAGTCTGCAGCTCTTGCCTCCAAAATACGACTTATAAACTTTGGATTAATGTTTTATTCATGCTTCCTCACCAAAGAAAATGAAAAGAAAAAATAAACAGAAATGAGTTACCATCCTTTTAAGATAGAAGGTATTACACATAGGAAAGTACAAAAAAAAAAATAAGCTTGTAACTTTTGAAATCATCTTCAGCAGTGAGTATGACATCAAATGTAGAGAAATGATGAAGTACACAGCTTGCAACCTAGTTCCTCTAATCTTCACAAAACCATTCTTATCTCTAAATTTCGGAATACAAACTATTTAAAAGATAATAGATACATTGTATTCTTTCATCCTCTGGTGGCTGATGTCTGGATAATACAGCCAAAAATTCTATACAAATGAACTGGCTTTTCCTTTAACCACTATCATAAATTAACCCCTTCCCCTCCAACGGCCATTTTTTTTTCTTAAGGATGCAAAAAAAAGATCTAAACATAGAACTCCTCTTCCCCAGAACTGAATTAATAGAGGCTGGTAGGTGATTTCTGCCAACTCATAAGGGAGCCCACACACTTGAAATGAAGTTTCATTGTACCTAAGAAATAGACCCAAGATGAACCTGCAGCCAAAAGCCTAGATTCATATACTGAGTCTGCAGCTCACACAGAAGTATGTAAACAGAGGATATTGACATAATGTGGAAGAAATCACAGTGTGAAAAATGTGAGTTTCTAATATCCCCTAGTTGGTGCTCTACCATTATGTTCACTTTTTTCACCCAGGCAGGGGCACATCCACCATTCACGGAGGCTCTGCACAGCTTCCACTCAATGCGTTGAGACCCAGGATCAAATCCTAGCTCTCACACTTGGCAACCTGTGAAAACACTAAGGAGATAACTAAACTCTTGGACTTGAGATTTCTCATAGATACAAGGGTGGGGGGCAGCCCATTGTTATTGATAGCAATAATAGTGTCACTTAATATTACCTTGCAGAAGGGCGCCTGGGTGGCTCAGTCGTTAAGCATCTGCCTTCGGCTCAGGTCATGATCCCAGGGTCCTGGGATTGAGCTCCGCATCGGGCTCCCTGCTCGGAGGGGGGGCCCTGCTTCTCCCTCTCCCTCTGCCACTCCCCCTGCTTCTGTTCCCTCTCTCACTGTGCCTCTTTCTGTCAAATAAATAAATAATCTTTAAAAAAAAAAAATTACCTTGCAGAAGATGTCCCAAAGTCAAAAATACTGAAAAACTAACAAGAGGCTAGATCTGAGGTCTTCCTTTTTAAATATGAGTCTTTGGATGTTTTCTCACTAGTAGAAGTCCTGTGCAATATTGTCAGCCTCACTTCTCAGACCAGAAATCACCTTAAAGGGTTCACATCTTGTCCAGGGGGAGCAGGGCCCTTCTTTTTCCTCACTTCTGCCTCTGAGCAATGTATTGACAACATTCTTTCACAAAGAGTGGGCGATGAAATGAATCCGTCATCTGGCCATCATGCGGCTGACATAACTCCGTCCAACCACTCTTCTGGGTGCTGGGGACACCGTGGTGCGCTAAGCCAGCAGACCCCCACCCTCAGGGAGCTTCCCTTCTTGGGAAGATAAATATACACACTCGAAGATGTGGCATGTCCCACTGGGTAGTGATCATTCTGCAAAAAACAGAATAGCAGGAGGAAGAGTGGTGGGGTGCTGGCAGCCAGGGCAGTGAGTGTGGGCTTCCTGGAGGGGACAACCAATGACAGAGCAAGATGGGAACGAAGTAGGGGCTTTGCACAGCGTAGGGGGAGAATTCGGGGTGAATTTCCAGGGTTTTGTTTCAATATCCCCTTTTATGTAAAGAGTTTTCTAACTTCACTCGTTCTTAAACACCATCCTCAGTTTGGGGAAGTGTGCTGTGAAGAAACAGAATCTCAGGTTTGACAAGCAGTACAATTATTTGGGAAGAAAAAAGACATGGCCGTCTTCCAGACCAGCGGCGGCTCTCGTGGGTCAGGTGACTTCACATGGTGAGAAGTCAAGTCACTGCACATCTGCTGGGGCTGGATACATCTGGCCCCGGATGCAGGCGCCAGAACTCAAGTCACTGCCCTTCCCATTCCTGTCTGGTTCATTCTCTGTCTGCCCCATGAAGGTCAAAGTTTCCTCACTGACTGAAACCTCACAGAGGCGAGAAAAGAGAACATCTGTGAGGTGAGGATTCCTCACACCCCAGGGGGTAAGCAGCTGAAAGCCCAGTTTCAACGCACAATTTTCACAAGAAAGAAAACACAACTACAAAATATTAAAGAAGGCCGATGTCACCAGGGTCAGGATTTCAGCTGACTGAATTCATAAGCATGAGACCCTGTGGAGGGGAACTTCCTTACCAACTTTTAAGAATTCTTAAAAGCTTTGCATCTGGTAGACCTGATAAAGGGTGACCAAAAAGAAATCACAGATCTTCCATAGTAAAATTTGTACCTCTGATGCCAATGAATAAGCAAGGGCCATTAAGTGCCATTGTCAGCGAAGAACGGAATCACCACATGACACCGAGACACAACACGATTTTTATATAATATCATTTGTTAGAAGCCTCCTGTTAATTTAGGCCCATACATTCAATTTGGTCAAAGTTGGAAAATATTATTTAACTTATATTCTATGACAATATTATAAACATTTGAGATGCACAGAGGGCTGTACTGGGAGAGAGAAGCAAGGTGCCCACCAGGTGAAGAATCCTGGAGTAATTTTCTTCCAGATGAGTTCTGAAAGGACCAGGTCAGCTAACATAGTGTGAACATACATAAATTCTAGTCTAGAGTCATTCTGCAGAGCTCTTCATAGCTACGGTAGTTGGGACATACTGAATTCTAATTTAATAATTTCCATTTCAATCCCTTAATCATATGCCAAGTACGGGTTGACAATATGAATGGTCCAGGATATCTGGAGAAGAGGCCTTGGATTTGTATGCCATTTAACAGCTTACCAGTTGTTTTCCGATGTATCAGATTGCAGTAAATCCGTGAAACAGAGCATAGCCCCACTGTACAAATGAAGGAATCACATGCCAGAGAAATTACACGATCTGCCCAAGAAAAACACAGCAAGGAAGTGGCAGGACTTATGCAGACCTCACTAAGCCATGACTCCTCATCACAGCCCAGCTATCCAGTGGCATTTAGAATTGCTACAGATGCCACATTCAAGAAGATCTATGCCATCCAGGAAGGGGACAATAGATATCCCAGTAGAGTTTTGGCACTAAATGTAATTTTTTTTAAAAAAAAAGGCTATTATGTACATTAATGTTATATTTGTCAAGCAAGGAGTCACGCTTAAAATATGATCGTTCCCCAAGGAATTCTGATGTTTCTCCTAAGTCAAGGTACTGATAAGGATATTTCAAAGTCTAGAAACCACCATCTATATAGGCAAAGAAACTCCATTAGCTGAAGGTCTATCAAACATCACATGGTTGCACGGTATTGTGTATCTTAACATTTTGAATAAGAGAGTCAAGTTGTCAACAAAAGGGCAAACTGTTACCTGGTTTTGGTCAATGGCTTCCTGTTGCAATTACCATAACGTGTGACTACCCCCCTTCAGCCCACAAGGCTCAGCTTCACTTCGCCCCTGAGGTCTCTCCCACTTCACCTTGAACCATCCTTCTCCTCAACTGGTCTTTCCGAAACAAACATTCTCTCTGTCCTCCAGTACACCTAGCCCCCTCCTGCCTCTTCATTTGCTGATGCTGTTCCCTTTGCCTGGCTGGAAAAGAAGATCCCTTCCATTCGGGCCTGGATGAAGATGTCACTTGCTCAGGGAACCCTCAGAGAACTCTTGGTGACCATCCCTTCTATCAGGTCACCCCAGGTCCTCTCTAGCCGCACATCCTGGGTTATATCCTTCAGGACAATGTTGGCATCCCCTCTCATTGTGTATTAATGTCTTTCTCACAGAACGGAAGCCCCATGAAGGCACACACCTCATTCTAATACATTGCTGTCCCCAGCCCTTAGAAGGATTCATAGGAACTCATCACAGGCACTCAATATTTGTTGAGTCAACAAACTGCAGATAATTTGTTAGCCATTAAACTGAAATAAGGTAAGAAAACATGCAAAACAAAATACATTTGACTAATTTAAATGTGTGAAGAACCAAAATAGGTCCTGAATTGCTGTTCAAAATTAGGATAAAAAATATTCTCTGCCCACAATTGAAGTTTAGAACTGCCTTAGAAACCTTTTAGTTAACTTAAACCACACTATTTATGAGTTAAAGTTTATGTTTTATATCTTAGAACTTCATAAAAAAGTTACTTGTTATTTCGAGTCTTATTAATAACTTTAGAAACTCCTGACCCATGGAATAAAGTCTGAACTCCTGGACTTATGTCATGATTTGGCAAACTCACCTGTTGGCCTTTCAATCTCCACCTTCACATGAGATGCTTCAATATTACAAAACTATCTGAAATGATCTGAAAATATCATTCAGTGCCATGCCTCTAGGAGAGCTCCAACTGATCAACATCAAGGATTGTGCTTTGTTCAAGATCACTGATTAGTAGAAGGTAGAGCCAGGAGTAGAACCCTAGCCTGGGCTAACAGCACAAAGCAGAATTGTCCACTCTCCAGGATTTCACTGGAGTGTCACGCAGTGCCAGGGAAGAAGCAAATGACCATGAAGGGAGGACTCACAGGCATTCCAAAAATGAAAATGATGATCCAGAATTGCTGTCACCTGCAGGCATGGCCAGGGAAATTGTGGGAAAACTGAGGGGGAGGGAAACAGCAATGGGGTAAGTGCAGTAAGTTGTTAACATGTTCAATGTGAATGGAGAGAAAGGGGCTCAGACCAGGCGTGTAGCTCCTTGGCTGTTCCTGCTGTTCCGGGCGCCTGGGAACTTTCGGCAGGTGAGGTCCGGCACTCACTCAGCTTGCTCAGCCAGCCTCACAACAGCACGTATTCATGAGAGTTTGTAATTGTCGTTGAACTATGCTGAGCTAGAGGCCCTGGAGAGAGCAACCTGAGCAAGTTTAGCACCTTTGAACAGCTGACAAGTACGCTGAGTTTCCAAGTGACCCATTTCAGACGTTCAATAGGAAGCTTAGCTGTGGATCTCATGTAACTGCTAACATTCAGTAGCTAAGCTGCACATGTTTTCCACTGAATCTGGTGTTCCAAAACAGAATCCTAAATCTGCTCTGTGAACATAAGCTGAACAGTAGGATATTATTTCTTGTTTTGTTTTCAGAAAAGCACTTCAGTTCTTGCATACCTGACACAACATTTGATACAAAACTCTGCCACTTCCTACAAGTCCCCTTGTACCTGAACACAGATGCCATGATATTGAAAACTGTGCAGAAGTATTTTCATCTGCAAAGCTTACAGGACAATACCCCTCCCCCCAAAATTATGAGGGCAAAAAGGGTTATGTGCTAGCAGGTAAACCAGGAAAACAGGAACCAATACTGGATTTGGAACAATCTGTACTATGCGGTGGAGTCTGGAAATGTGTTGTTGGCAGAGATTCTACAGAGCCACGAGTCACTGGAAGGTGACCAGAACGTGCGCACATCGTACAGAGCTGCGTAGATTAGTGGGACATCATGGTAGGTGGGAGCCTGGGATTGGAGTCCAATCACATGGGTGCTATTCCCAGTTCTGTCCTATCCAGAGTACGACTCTGGGCAAGATACTTCAGTCTTTGAGACTCACTTCTTACCATCTGAAAAATGAAAACACTAATGATTGTCTCACAAGACCGTTCAGTATTAGGTGAAGTGATATTTGTAAGGCTGTTGGCACAATACTTGGCATCAGGTGGGGGGGTGAATAAATGCTAGCTTCTCTGCCAGTACCAGGGACGATAATGTGAAGAGGCCATCAGAGCACAGCCTGTCACCACCAGAGGAGTTTGGCACATTACAGCACAACTGGACTGTCTACACAAAGATGTGCTATCACCATTGGGTAGAGCAATGGAAACGAAGGTGTGGCAATGAGTCACTGTGAAGGCAGTGTTGTTAAGGGGCTGATGCCAAGAAGGCAACCGCATTCCTTCTGGAAGGTGCTACAAGTGCTCAAGGATACCACCGGAGAATGCCTCATGCCTTTGTCTCTGACTCTGTGTGCTCTCTGCTGAGACTGGGTTAGGTGCGGTGGCCTGCATTCACCAGTGCCTTCTCACTGGGTACCTCCTGGAGTTGACCCAGGCAGCACCAATCAGGCCTTGTCTGGTGCCACCATGTGTCTCTGTTCATCTCTTACTTTCCCATCCTCCCCCTTTAGTCATTTCTTCCCATAACCACCCATCTACCTTGTAGGTACCAGAAATTGCTTCTCTTTAAAATCTAATCTGAGGGCACCTGGGTGGCTCAGTTGGTTAAGCGACTGCCTTCGGCTCAGGTCATGATCCTGGAGTCCCGGGATCGAGTCCCACATCGGGCTCCCAGCTCAGCAGGGAGTCTGCTTCTCCCTCTGACCCTCCTACCGCTCGTGCTCTCTTATCTCTCATTCTCTATCTCTCAAATAAATAAAATCTTTAAAAAAAGAATTGGTTAAAATTTAATCTGAAACAATGTCTAGCCCGTGGTAGGTTTGTCACAATAGATGAATGGATCATTATATTTTATTTACCTTCTCCACATTAGGGACTTTCCAGGGAAGGGAACATACTGAGGTTTTAAAGAACCATCTGCACTTAATGGTGTGTGGCAAGCTCACGCCACTGAAAGCACCACCAAGCTCCACCGTGCAGCACAGAGCTAGCAGGTTCTGCTTGGCTAAAGAATATGAATGTGCCCTCCTTACCCGAAAGTCAATAAAATCTTCACAAACTCCCCCACATAATTTATTCTTCCTGATAACCTATTTTTTTTTACCATAAGCAATCAGAGCTACTTTTTTTTTGTCCCTCGGAATTTGGCATAAGCTTTCTTTTCGGGGGTAGCCCAACTATGTTGATAAACATATGTGAAATTGTTGTGAAAGACCCTTTACTTTAACTGACTGTCCTTCTAAAATAATGGCACAGTGTCACTTTGGCATATTGGGAAAGAGACTGAGTTGTTGAAAAGATCAAAACTACACAGATGCACACACCTATGTGTGTATGCATTTATTTACATTCGAAGAGCAGCGTACACTTGCTAGAAAACCTTTGTGATCCAGAAAAAAAAACATCTGATTTGTTCATTTCCATTTAATACGTACAGGCTGTAAATGTTATAGGTACTTCTTAGGTGAAATGACTCCTTTCTTTGAGGGGGGAAAGCCTTCAATATTTTGTTTATCAGATCAGCTAATGTTTAATTCATGGCTTCTGCCAAGTCAATCTAAAGAAGGAATGTTTATCAACAGAAAAGAAAAGGCAAAGTCAACCACCTTAGGGTTCCAGTTTATAAGAATTTGGACCAGATCCAAATTGTTTAATGTTATACTGAAAGGAATGTCTGAAAATGCAACCTTTTTAAAAGGAAGGAAGGAAGGAAAAGTAAGGGAAGGGAAGGGAGGGAAGGAAGGGAGAGAGGGAGGAAGGGGTTGTACATTTTTAATGGTCCTAGGACACAAACATTGCTAATGATAAATTCTTCCAACAAAGTAAAATGTATGAGCTTGAGCGTCCTACCCTCTAATGTCACCCCTATTGCTAATGGAATATACGTTGCAGCAAAGTGTGGCCTCTTTGTTCTGGGTACACGTGCGTCTGGCCTTATGCTTATACCCCAGCTGGCTTCCAGTTGACTTTTGGACAAAGACTAACAAGGCAGGGCACTCTGAGAAACTCACTTTTCCTGCAGTGGTGTGCTGAGCACCAGCCTCAGGGCAAGCCTGAAAATGGTGGAGTGCAGAGCTAGAAACCCCCTAATATTGTCCCATGAGTACACGAATACAGCAGACTCATTTGTTCTATGAGAAGACATAGCCACTACCTATAAAAGTGGGTGTTTTAGAAAAATGACCAAAATAGCACTATAGCCACACGCTTAGTGCAATATCAAACTTTTGGATACTTTCAAATATAAAACTGCTCCCCCCGAATGATAACCTTTTGGGAAGTATTGCTTTTAGAGCATAGTCGAGCCAATATTCTGATATTCACTGAAGGATGGGAGCTGGAGAATCAGAGGCCCTTGATGCCCTTTCTTTGCCCAAGAGTTTCCTGAATTTTTCCATTATTAATTTCTTTGGTTCCGATAAAAAAAAGAAACCTCTTTTGGATTTCAGAGTTCTACAATACGAGGAAACAGTCTTTCCTGGAGAGGTGGGGAAGGCCAAACATGCTGTGTGTTTGACAGGTAGGTATCTTAGGGAGAAAAACAACAACAAAAGAAAACAGAGAATATAACTGGCGTAATTTCTCACAGCAAGAAAAATATTCTCGAACATTAGCCCCCCAAAACAATCTGGGCAATACCAAACGTGCACATTAAGAAAAATGGCTGAACTCTATTCACAACATTATTAAGGCAAATATAATGCTTTTTTCCTGTGATTTAAGGCTTGGCTAACCTGACAGTTTCATAGCTGAAAATCACTCTTGAGGAAAAATGGAAGAGCTCATATATGCCTCATTTCTTGAATGTATCATATGAATACAAATATGTATAAATTATATATAAAATATATATAACTATGAATATATACATATGTTCATGTTGCTCCATGTTCCAGAATCCATCACAATAGGTAAGTCAATGTGAGGCTCTATTAAAAACAAAATAGGGGCGCCTGGGTGGTTCAGTTGGTGAAGCCTCTGACTCCCGATTTTGGCTCTGCCTGGGACTCCACAGTCAGTGCGAGTCGGCCTGACATTCTGTCTCTCCCTCTGCCCCTCCCCCTGCTCTCTCGCTCTCTGAAAGAGTTTGTAATTCATTCATTCATTCATTAAACAGCATTGTCTTCTGCACTTGTCCTTGCCCGTAAAACATTTTCTTTGTAATTAAATTTCTGTGGGCTTTTTTGTTTTCATATTCTTTGCTAGTTTTTTTTTTTTTTTTTACCAATCTCAGTACTCTAACATATTTTAAGAATCCACAATCAAATAACACAATGCTCCTGTAGTACACTGTAGCACTCATGACACAGAGAATATATTTATGCCCTCATGTGTAACCAGTTTGGCTCTTGCTGGCTTAAACTAGCTTCTGCCTAATAAGACATCACCATTGTGTCTCAAGTGTAAATAGCATATAGGGCAAATCAAAATAACCTAATTTCCCAAAGTAAAGTGACCTTGTATATCTTACACTGAAGTCTGATCTCTTTGGAAAATGTCTTCTGCAAACAAATGAAAGATCTCCTCTGTTGGTATGATTACAGAAATGGGGTACAACAAGCATCTCATAGAGTTTTAGGACAGAAAGTTTCATGGCTCCAGACCAAGACTGGCAAACTTTTTTTCTTTTTCACTTTTCTTTTGAGAATTAGTAGACTTCATTTTTTAGAACAGTTGTAAATTTATAGAAAATTGACCAGATCACACAGAGAGTTTCCATATGCTGCTCCCCCCACCCCAACCCCCTAGTTGCCCCTCTTGTTAAAGTTTTGATCGGTGTGGTAAATTTGTTACAACTGAAGAAGCTCTAATGATATATTATTAACTGAAGTCTATAGTTTATATTAAGCTTCACTCTGTCTTGTATATTCAATACATAATGCCATGTATTCACCATTATGGTGTCACACAGAATAGTTTTTGTACCCTAAAAATCCTCCATATTTCACCTATTTATCTTTCTATGGCCCATACCCACAAATCCCTGATCCTTTCTACTGTCTCTACAGTTTCGATTTTTCCAGGATGTCATTTCATTGGCATCATATAGTATATAACCTTTTCAGACAGGCTATCTTCATTTGGCAATATGCATTTAAGGTTCCTCCAAGTCTTTCCATAGTTTCATACCTCATTTCTTTTTATCACTATATAATATTCCATTGTCTAGATACACCACAGGATGCTTATCCTTTCAATTTTGAAGGACATTTTGGTTGTTTCCAGTTTGGGGCAATTATGAATAAAATTTCTATAAACATTTTTTGCAGGTTTTTGTTTGGACATAAGTTTTCAACCCATTGAGTAAGTACCTAGGAATGTGATTAATGGATTGTATGAAAAAATTTCATGTAGTTCGAAAGAACCTGACAGCCTATCTTTGAATGTAACTCTACCATATCATATGTCTACGATCAGTGAAAGAAAGTTTCCTGTTGCTCCATCTCCTCATCAGCATTTGGTGTTGTCAGGGTTTTGGATTCTAGCCATTTTAATAGATATGTACTAGTATCACACTGTTGTTTTAATTTGCGATTCCCTAATGATGTATGATGATGAGTATCTTTTCATATGCTTATTTACTATCTATATATATCTTCTTTGGTGAAGTGTCTATTCATATATCTTGTTCTTTTAAAAACTGGATTGTTTTTCTTATTGTTGAGTTGTAAAAGTTCTTTGTGTATTTTGGATACAAGTCTTTTTCAGATGTGTTTTGCAAAGATTTTCTCCCAGTCTGTGGCTTATCTTTTGATGCTCTTAACCAGTGTCTTTTGCAGAGCACAACTTTTTAATTTTAATAATGTCCCACATCAGTTTTTTTTTTTCTTTCATGGATTGTGCTTCTGTGCTTATAACTAAAAAGTCATAACCAAATCTGAGGTCACTTAGATTTTCTTCTGTATTCTAGACATTAGTTTTGCATTTTATATTTAAGTCTATAATCCATTTTGAGTTAATTTTTATAAAAGTAAATTCTGTAATATTATTGTTAAAGTTTATGTCTAGTTTTTGGTTCGGGGGTTTATTGTTGTTGCATATGGATGTCCAATTGTGTTCAGCACCATTTGTTGAAATGACTATATTTTGCCATTGAATTGCCTTTGCTCATTTGTCAGAACTCAGTTGGATGTATTGGTGTAGATCTACTTCTGGGCTCCTCTTTCTGTTCTATTAATGTATCTGACTATCCTTTTGCCCATAGCACACTGTTGTGATCATTGGAAGTCTTAAAGTCAAGTAGTGGTAGTGCTCTAACTTTATTCTTCTATGATACTATATTGGCTCTTCTGAGTGTTTTGACTTTCCAAATAAGCTTCAGAATCAATTAGCTGATATGCAAAAATTGGCTTGCTAAGATTTTGATTGGGATTGCATTGAATCCATAGGTCAAGTTGAGAAGAAATGGCATCTTTGCCATATTGAATCTTCCTATTTATGAACATGGGATATCTTTCCATTTATATAGATCTTCGATTTCTTTCATTGCAGTTTTATGGTTTTCTTTATATATATCTTGTACATATCCTGTTAGATTAATATCCAAGGTTTTTTGTTTTGTTTTGATTTTGCTGCTAATATAAATGATCTCTGTTTTTAATTTCAAATTTCAATTGTTTATTGCTGGTACAGAGGAAAGGAATTGACTCCGTATATTAATCTTATACCCTGAAACCTTGCCATAAATGCTTATTAGGAGTTTTATTGTTGAATATTTTAATTTTCTAAATAGACAATCATGTCATCTGTGAACAAAGATATGTATACCTTTTATCTCCTTTTCTTGCCTTATTGAAATAACTAGGATTTCCAGTATGATGGTAAATAGGCACAGTGAGAGGGCACATCCTTACCTTGTTCCCAATCGGAGATGGAAAGTACTTACTTTCTTGCCATTAAGTATGATGTTTGCTGTAGGGTTTTCTGTGGATATTCTTTATCAGGATGAGAAAGTTCCCCTGTATTCCTAATTTGTTGAGAGTTTTTAATCATAAATGAATGTTGGTTTTATCAAAAGTTTTTTCTGAATCTATTGTTATGATCAATTGATGTTTTTTCTTTAAATTGTTTATCATGATGGATTATATTTGTTGACTTTCAAATGTGGAACCAGCCTTCCATACCTGGAATAAGTCAACTTGGTTGTGGTGTAGAATTCTTTTTATACATTGTTGGATTGGATCTGCTAATATTTCATTGAGGACTTTTGTATCTATGTTCATGGGAGATGCTTTTCTGTAGTTTTCTTTTCTTGTGATGTTTTTAATTGGCTTGGTATTAGAGCAACGTTAGTCTCCTAGAATGAATTAGAAAATATTTACTCTGCTTTAGTTTTAGGAAGAGATTGTAGAGAATTGGTATCATTTCTTGCCTAAATGACTGGTAGAATTCACCAATGAAACCATCTGGGCCTGCTGTCATCTTTTTGGAAAGCTATAATTACTGATTCCATTTCTTTAATATATGTAACCACATTAAGATGATCTATTTTGGGGGCGGAGCAAGATGGCGGAGGAGTAGGAGACCTAAATTCCGTCTGGTCCCAGGAATTCAGCTAGATAGGGATCAAACCATTCTGAACACCTACAAACTCAACAGGAGATCAAAGAAAAGAATAGCAGCAACTCTCTAAACAGAAAAGCGACCACTTTCTGGAAGGTAGGACGTGCGGAGAAGTGAATCCGAGGCGATATTCGGGAAGATAGATGGCGGGGGGAGGGAGCCTCTGTCAGCTGGCTACTGGCAAGTGATAGAGCAGCAGAGCACAAAATTGGAAGTTTCAGAAGTCTGCTCCGCTGAGGGATGTCGCTCCAGTGGCTAAGCGCGCGCGGGGTCGGGGCGGGGGGGGGGGGGGGGGGAGCAGGGATGGAACCCGCGCGGGACAGTGTGGTCTCAGGACCTTGGGGTCACAGAAAGACCAGGAGTGCCTGAGTGTGGCAGAGCTCCCAGGTATCAGAACGGAGAAGCTGGCTGCAAAAACGGAGCCAAGGAGTGGGCTTTCAGCTCGGGGTGGCCATAAACTGTTATCTACAGCACAGTCGGGCCACTGCTCTTCCAGCAGGGGCCCAACAAGCGGCAGATCTGAGGAGACTCCCCGTCTTGCCCAGGGTGGAGCAGCATGGGAGCGCACTGCAGGAGTCTGCTGGGTTTGGAGACTCCAAACAGGGTCGGGCGCCAGAGACAGAAATGCTTGGTCACAGACCGGGTGAGCACAGACCGCGGCCGGAGAGCGGGGAGACAGGAGTGATTGATTGTTTTTCTCTGGGCGCTCACTGAGCATTGGGACCCTGAGTTCTCAGCTCCTCTGGGGCAGAGAATGGGAGGCCGCGATTTTCACTCTCAACCCCAAAGCTGTACCGAAAGCTTGCAGGGAACAAAAGCTCCCAAGAGTAAACCCAAGCAGATTACTTAGCCAGGACTGGGAAGGGCAGGGCAATTCCGCCTCTGGCAATAGGCCCCTCCCCCAGATCAGCAAGAACAGCCAGCCAAGACCAAGTTTACCGAGCAATGAGAACGGCAGAACTCCAGCACTAGGGGAATATAGCACATAGAATTCATGGCTTTTTTCCCCATGATTCTTTAGTCTTTCAAAGTTAATTTTTTTATTTCCTTTTTTTTAATTGAACTTTTCTTTTTCCCTTTTTGAACCAACATCTAATCAATCCCTTCTTTAAAAATCTTTTCATTTTTCATTTTTAGAGTCATATTCTATCCCTTCATAGTACTTAACCTTATTTTTGGTATATATATATAAGTTGTTCACTCTTTAAAATTTGGGATACAGTTTCTTCTAACACACCAAAATATACCCTAAATGTCTAGTGTATGACTTTGTTCTAGTCTCCTACCAGATCACATTCTCTCCCCTTTTATTTTTTAATTTCTCTTCTTTCTGTTTTCAATCAACTTCTTATCACTTCCTTTTACATCTTTTATAATTTTCATTTTTACAATCATATTCCATCCCTTCCTCTTACTTACCTTTATCTTTGTACATATATAAGCTTTTCTTTAAAATTTTGGGAGACGCTTTTTCTAATAGACCAAAATATGACCAACATCTAGTGTGTGGCACTGATCTATGCAACAGCCTGATCATATTTGATGATATTCTTTTTTTTTTATCTTTTTATTTTTGTTTTCTTTTTTCTTTCCTTCCCTTTCTTTTCCCCTGGTTTCAGGTCTCTTCTGATTTCTTTAGTGTATATTTTTCTGGAGTCGTATGTTACCCTGTTAGCATTTTGTTCTCTCATTCATCTATTCTCCTCTGGACAAAATGACAAAACGGAAAAAAATCACCTCAAAAAAAAAAAAAAGAGGGAGTACCGACTGCCAGGGACCTAATGAATATGGACATTAGTAAGATGTCGGAACTAAAGTTCAGAATGACGATTTTAAAGATACTAGCTGGGCTTGAAAAAAGCATAGACGATACTAGACAATCCCTTTCTGGAGAAATAAAAGAACTAAAATCAAATCAAGTCAAAATCAAAAAGGCTATTCATGAGGTGCAATAAAAAATGGAGGTTCTAACTGCTAGGAAAAATAAGGCAGAAGATAGAATTAGTGATATAGAAGACCAAATGATGGAGAATAAAGAAGCTGAGAAAAAGAGAGATAAACAACTACCAGATCACGTGGGCAGAATTCGAGAGATAAGTGATACCATAAGATGAAACAATATTAGGATAATTGGGATCCCAGAAGAAGAAGAAAGAGAGAGAGGGGCAGAAGGTATAGTGGAGCAAATGATAGCAGAGAACTTCCCTAATATCGGGAAGGAAACAGGCATCAAAATCCAGGAGGCACAGAGAACCCCTCTCAAAATCAATAAAAATAGGTCAACACCCCGACATCTAATAGTAAAACTTACGAGTCTCAGAGACAAAGAGAAAATCCTGAAAGACGCTCAGGGCAAGAGATCTGTAACCTACAATGGTAGAAACATTAGATTGGCAACAGACCTATCCATAGAGACCTGGCAGGCCAGAAAGGACTGGCATGATATATTCAGAGCACTAAATGAGAAAAAAAATGCAGCCAAGAATACTATATCCAGCAAGGCTATCACTGAAAATAGAAGGAGAGATAAATGGCTTCCAGGACAAAAAAAAAAAAAAAACTAAAGGAATTTGCAAACATGAAACCAACACTACAAGAAATATTGAAAGGGATCCTCTAAGCAAAGAGAGAGCCTAAAAGCAACACAGACAATATACAGTAACAGTCACCTTACAGGCAATACAATGGCACTAAATTCCTATCTTTCAGTAGCTACCCTGAATGTAAATGGGCTAAATGCCCCAATCAAAAGACACAGGCTATCAGATTGGTTGCAAAAAACAAGACCCATTGATATTCTGTCTGCAGGAGAATCACTTTAGACCCAAAGACACCCTCAGATTGAAAGTGAGGGGGTGGAAAACCATTTACCATGCTATGGACACCAAAAGAAAGCTGGGGTGGCAATCCTTATATCAGACAAATTAGATTTTAAAACAAAGACTATAATAAGAGATGAGGAAGGACACTATATCCTACTTAAAGGGTCTATCCAACAAGAAGATCTAACAATCGTAAATATCTATGCCCCTAACATGGGAGCAGCCAATTATATAAGGCAGTTAATAACAAAAGCAAAGAAACACATTGACAACAATACAATAATAGTAGGGGACTTTAACACCCCCCCCCCACTGAAATGGACAGATCATCTAAGCAAAAGATCAACAAGGAAATAAAGACTTTAAATGACACATTGGACCAAATGACTTCACAGATATATTCAGAACATTCCATCCCAAAGCAAGAGAATACACATTCTTCTCTAGTGCCCATGGAACATCCTCCAGAATAGATCACATCCTAGGTCACAAATCAGGTCTCAACCGGTACCAAAAGACTGGGATCATTCCCTGCATATTTTCAGACCACAATGCTGTGAAACTAGAACTCAATCACAAGAGGAAAGTTGGAAAGAACTCAAATACATGGAGGCTAAGGAGCATCCTACTAAACAATGAATGGGTCAACTAGGAAATTAAAGAAGAATTTTAAAAATTCAAGGGAACAAATGAAAATGAAAACACAACTGTTCAAAATCTTTGGGATGCAGCAAAGGCAGCCCTAAGAGGAAAGTATATGGCAATATAAGCCTTTCTCAAGAAACAAGGAAGGTCTCAAATACACAACCTAACCCTACACCTAAAGGAGCTGGAGAAAGAAGAGCAAATAAAGCCTAAACCCAGCAGGATAAGAGAAATAATGAAGAGCAGAGCAGAAATCAATGAAATAGAAACCAAAAGAACAGTAGGAACGGATCAACAAAACTAGGAGCTGGTTCCTTCAAAGAATTAACTAGATTGATAAATCCCTGGCCAGACTTATCACAAAGAAGAGAGAAAAAACCCAAATAAATAAAATCATGAATGAAAGAGGAGAGATCACAACCAACACCAAAGATATGCAAACAATTATAAGTATATATTATGAGCAACTATACGCCAGCAAATTAGATAATGTGGAAGAAATGGACGCTTTCCTAGAGATGTATCTACTACCAAAACTGAACCAAGAAGAAATAGAAAACCTGAACAGACCTATGACCACTAAGGAAATTGAAGCAGTCATCAAAAATCTTCCAACAAACAAAAGCCCAGGACCAGATGGCTTCCCAGGGGAATTCTACCAAACATTTCAAGAAGAATTAATACCTATTCTCCTGAAACTGTTCCAAAAAATAGAAATGGAAGGAAAACTTCCAAACTCATTTTATGAGGCCACCATTACCTTGATCCCCAAACCAGACAAAGATCCCATCAAAAAGGAGAATTACACAACAATATCCTTGATGAACATGGATGCAAAAATTCTCGCCAAATACTAGCCAATAGGATCCAACAGTACATTAAAAGGATTATTCACCACGACCAAGTGGGATTTATCCCTGGGCTGCAAGTTGGTTCAACATCTGCAAATCAACCAATGTGATACAATACATTCATAAAAGAAAGAACAAGAACCTTATGATCCTCTCAATAGATGCAGGAAAAGCATTTGACAAAGTACAGCATCCTTTCTTGATCAAAACTCTTCAGAGTAGAGGGATAGAGGGTACATACCTCAATATCATAAAAGCCATCTATGAAAAACCCACAGCGAATATCATTCTCAATAGGGAAAGGCTGAGAGCTTTCCCCCTAAGGTCAGGAACGCGGCAGGGATGTCCACTATCACCACTGCTATTCAACGTAGTACTAGAAGTCCTAGCCACAGCAATAAGACAACAAAAAGAAATAAAAGGCATTCTTTGTAGATGATAGGATACTTTATGTGGAAAACCCAAAAGACTCCACCCCAAAACTGCTAGAATTCATACAGGAATTCAGTCAAGTGGCAGGATATAAAATCAACGCACAGAAATCAGTGGCATTCCTATACACCAACAACAAGACAGAAGAAAGAGAAATTAGGGAGTCGATCCCATTTACACCTGCACCCAAAACCATAAGGTACCTAGGAATAAATCTAACCAAAGAGGCAAAGGATCAGTACTCCAAAAACTATAAAATACTCATGAAAGAAATTGAGGAAGACACAAAGAAATGGAAAAATGTTCCATGCCCATGGATTGGAAGAACAAATATTGCGAAGATGTCAATGCTACCTAGAGCAATCTACATATTCCATGCAATCCCTATCAAAATACCATCCACTTTTTTCAAAGAAATGGAACAAATAATCCTAAAATTTGTATGGAACCAGAAAAGACCCCGAATAGCCAGAGGAATGTTGAAAAAGAAAAGCAAAGCTGGCATCATCACAATTCCGGACTTCAAACTCTATTACAAAGCTGTCATCATCAAGACAGTATGGTACTGGCACAAAAACAGACACACACATCAATGGAACAGAATCGAGAGCCCAGAAATGGACCCTCAACTCTAGGGTCAACTAATCTTCGACAAAGCAGGAAAGAATATCGAAAGGATAAAAGACAGTCTCTTCAACAAATGGTGTTGGGAAAATTGGACAGCCACATGCAAAAGAATGAAACTGGGCCATTTCCTTACACCACCCACAAAAATAGACTCCAAATGGTTGAAAGACCTAAATGTGAGACAGGAGTCCATCAAAATCCTAAAGGAGAACACAGGCAGCAAGCTCTTTGACCTCAGCTACAGCAACTTCTTCCTAGAAACATTGCCAAAGGCAAGGGAAGCAAGGACAAAAATAAACTATTGGGACCTCATCAAGATAAAATGCTTTTGCACAGCAAAAGAAACAGTCCACAAAACCAAAAGACAACGGACAGAATGGGAGAAGATATTTGCAAATGACATATCAGATAAAGGGCTAGTATCCAAAACCTATAAAGAACTTCTTAAACTCAACACCCAAAGAACAAATGATCCAATCAAGAAACAGGCAGAAGACATGAACAGACATTTTTCCAAAGAAGACATCCAAATGGCCAACAGACGCATGAAAAAGTGCTCAGCATTGCTCGGCATCAGGGAAATCCAAATCAAAACCTCAAAGAGATACCACTGCACACCAGTCGGAATGGCTAAAATTAACCAGTCAGGAAACAACAGATGTTGGCAGGGTTGCAGAAAAAGGGGAACCCTCTTACACTGTTGGTGGGAATGCAAGCTGGTGCAGCCACTCTGGAAAACAGTATGGAGGTTCCTCAAACAGTTGAAAATAGAGCTACCATACGACCCAGCAATTGCTTCTACTGGGTATTTACCCCAAAGATACAAATGTAGGGATCCGAAGGGGTATGTGCACCCCGAGGTTTATAGCAGCAATGTCCACACTAGCCAAACTGTGGAAAGAGCCAAGATGTTCATTGACAGATGAATGGATAAAGAAGAAGTGGTATATATATAAATACAATGGAATATTATGCAGCCATCAAAAAAAAAAAAAACACGAAATCTTGCCATTTGCAACGATGTTAATGGAACTGGAGGGTATTATGCTGAGTGAAATACGTCAATCAGAGAAAGACGTGTATCATATGCCCTCAATGATATGAGGAATTCTTAATCTCAGGGAACAAACTGAGGGTTGCTGAAGTGGTTGGGGGTGGGAGGGATGGGGTGGCCGGGTGATAGACATTGCGGAGGGTATGTGCTATGCTGAGCACTGTGAATTGTGTAAGATTGTTGAATCACAGACCTGTACCTCTGAAACAAATAATATACTATATGTTAAAAAAAAAAAAAAGAAGAAGAAGAAGAAGATACTAGGAAGGGAAAAATGAGTGGGGGGGGGATCGGAGGGGGAGACGAACCATGAGAGACTCTGGACTCTGAGAAACAAACTGAGGGTTCTAGGGGGTAAGGGATGGGGTGATGGGTTAGCCTGGTGATGGACATTAAAGCGGGCACATATTGAATGGAGCACTAGTTGTTATATGCAAACAATGAATCATGGTACACTACATCAAAAACAAAATGTAATGTGTGGTGATTAACATAACATAATAAAAAAAAAATAAACCACACACACACAAAAAAAGAAGTGTAGGTTGAACAAAAGATTGAGACCTAACTGTAGGACTCTGGAACACGTCCCCGCCACACACACTTTACACTATTTTACTGAAGGCCTATTTACTACAGTTCCTTTTATCCAGTACATCATGTCCACCTTTCAACAAAAAAACTACAGGACATATTATTTTGAGGTGTTTTTCCTCTAGATCTACTTTGTTGAAAATTTTTATTATGAATGGCTATTGTAATTGGTCAAATGCTTTTTCTGCATCTATTGAAAGGATATTATGGTTTTCATCCTTTTTCTTGTTAATATGATGAATCATGTTGACTGATTTGCGAATATCGAATAAACCTTGCATCACTGGACTAAAAAAAATAAATAAATAAAAGATGATCTATTTCTCCTTGCATGAATTTTGGTAGCTTGTGTCCTCCAGGAAATTAGGTTTTTTTTTTCTTTTTTTCATTTAAGTTATCAAATTTGTGGGCATGGGTCTTTCATAATACTCCTTTATTATCATTTTAACCTTCATGGAATCATTAGTATGACCCCTCTTTCATTTCTGATATTAGTTATTTGCATCTTCTCTTTTTTTTTTTTCATAACCTAGCTGGAGGTTTACCAATTTTATTGATCTTTTCAAATAACTAGATTTTAGTACTGTTGATTTTTGTTATTGGCTTCCCATTTTCAATATAATCAATTATTTATATTATTTTTATTATTGTTTTTTGTGTGCTTGCATTAGCCTTATATTGTACTTCCTTTTCTAGTTTCCAAAGATGGAGGCTTATATGATTGATTGCAGATATTTCCTCTTTTCTAATATACACATTAAATGCTGTAAGTTTCTGTGAAAGCAATGCTCTCATTGCATCCTACAAATTTTTATAAGTTGTATTTTCATTTTCATTTAGTTCAAAATGTTTTTAAATTTCCCTTGAGACTTTTTCTTTGATTCGCGTGTTATTTAGAAGTGCTTTGATTCTCCAAATATTTAGAGATTTTCTAACTATGTTTTTGTTATTGAATTAAATTTAATTCCACTGTAGCTTATTTTTTTATTAACATACTGTATTATTTGTTTCAGGGGTACAGATCTGTGATTCATCAGTCTTACACAATTCACAGCGCTCACCATAGCACATACCCTCCCCAATGTCCATCACCCAGCCACCCCATCCCTCCCACCCCCTTCACTGTAGTTGAATTCTGTTGTTGTGTGAGACCATGTTTTGTGTGATTCTATGATTTTAAATTTGCTGAAGTGTGTTTTATGGCCCAGCATGTAATCTAGGTGAATATTCCATTTGAAAAGAATGGGTATTCTGCTGTTAATAAAGTGTTCTATAAATGTCAATTAGATTCAGTTGTTTGATGGTAGCGTTCAGGTCAACTCTGTCCTTACTCAGTTTCTATCTGCTGGCTCTGTCAATTACTGATAGGTGTTATACTGTCTCTATAATAGTGGACTTGTCTATTTTTCCTTGCAAATTTTATTCTACTATCATTAATTCCGTCTATGATGTGCCTCCTTTCTGTATGTGGATCTGAGTTTCTGACTTTGCTATTTTCCTTCTCTCTGAAGAAAATCTTTTAACATTTCTTACAAGGCAGGTCTATTGTTGACAAATTCCCTCAGTTTTTGTTTGAGAATATATTTCTCTTTCACTTTTGGAGAATAATTATGTTGTATATAGAATTCTATGTTCATAGCTTTTGTATTTTCTTTCCACATGGTACATATTTCACTTCTCTTTCTTGCTTGTGCTGTTTGTAGCAAAAAGTCCAATATAATTCTTATCCTAGTTCCTTTATAGGTGAGGTCTCTCCTGCCCCCTGTGGACTCTTAATATTTTCTCTTTTTCTTTGGTTTCTGCTGTTTGGATATGATAATATGATATGCTTAGGAGCAGAATTTAGGGATATTTATCCTGCTTGGTGCTCTCTGAGCTTCTTGGATATGTGATTTGGTGTCTGTCATTTTTGGACAATTCTCAGCTATCATTTCTTGAGATGTTTCTTCTGCACCTTTTTGTTTCTTCTCCTCTGGCATTCACATTGTGCATATGTTATATCTTTTGTAATTTTCCACAATTCTTAGACATTCTGTTCCTTTTTATTTTTTTTCCTCTTTGTATTTCAGTTTGAGACGTTTCTATTGACATATCTTCAGACTCACTGTTCTTTCTTGGTTGTGCCTAGTCTAGCCAAGAGCCCATCAAAGGCATCCCTCGTTTCTATTACACTGTTTTCTATTTTAGCATTTCTTTTGATTCTTCCTTAGAGTCTCCATCTCTCTGCTTATCTTACCCATGTGTTCCTGCCTGTTGCCTACCTTTTCCATTAGATCCCTTAGCATATTAATCAGAGTTATTTTACATTCCAAGTCTGATAATTCTAACATCTGTGTCATACCTGAGTCTCGTTCTGAGGCTTGCTTTGTCTCTTCATATGTGTCTTTATTTGTATTTCATTCCCTGTAAATTTTTACTGAAAGACAGACATGATATATCGAGTCATAGGAACCGGGATAATAAGATTTTTAGTGTGACATTTTATGTGAATCTGGGCAGCATCTGGGCTATATTTAATGCTGTTGTAGCTGTGGGGGCCAGAGACTTCAGCTTCCTCTAGTTTTCTTATTTTACTTTATTTTTCTTTTTTGTTCTCTGTGTTTCCATAGGAACTCCTTGGAATCTGTGTCTTATGGCTCTCTCAGTTGTAATACACCGCTATTATTTTGGAGTCCTGTTGATGCGGTGAAAAGGGGCTGAGAAGGGTAAGCTTTCTATAATCTTGGGATTAAATCTGTTTTCAGTAACCCTGAGTCCCTGGGTTGTAACTTCCAGATATTTTTTGTTTGTTTCTTTTTTTCTCCCTTCGTGTGAGATAAGAACAAAGCTAGAGGGAGCTGCTATTGGCTAAGTGCTCTTCCCTAGGTTAGATAAGGCTCTGGCAAAATAATTTCCCTCAGAAGATGGCTTTGTTATAGAGAATGCACTGGGCTTATTTCAAAAGTTGTTTTTCCACTTCCCATGCTCAAAACAAAAAGGGGTTTTTCTCTGATCTCCATGTGAGAACTTGATGAGGCTCCTGGAGGTAAAAACGAGGAAAGCAGGTGGGAGCGTCCAGGCAATGTTACCTCTTTAACCATCTACACTTAGCTGCCAAACTTGCCACTTAAATGTTCCAGCCCGTTTTGCTCCCAGTAAACTGACCTTAGCTGTCATTCTCTGTTTGGGCTATCTCTCCAGACTTCAGAGTGCCCGTTTGCCCTGTGACTGCAATTCTCTGATGGATCTAAGAAAAGCCATCAATGTTCAGTTTGTTCAGCATTTTCCTTTTTGTAAGAAGTTGAGTGATGACTTCCAAGTTCTATACATGTCAGAGCTAAAGCTTAAAAAAGAAGTCATCAGGCTTTTTCTAGAAAGGGTCAAATAATAAATGTTTTTGGTTTTGTGAAATACATAGTCTTTATTGTGGCTACTCAAGTCTGGATTAAATTAAATTTAATTTAATTTAATTCCACTGTAGTTTATTTTTTTATTAACATACTGTATTATTTGTTTCAGGGGTACAGGTCTATGATTCATCAGTCTTACACAATTCACAGCGCTCACCATAGCACATACCCTCCTTTATTGTGGCTACTCAAGTCTGGATTAAATTAAATTAAATTTAATTTAATTTAGCTGGAGTGTGAAAGCAATCATAGACAATATGCAAATGATAGGTAAGTCATGTCCCAATAAAACTTCATTTACAAGAGCAGATGAATGTGGCCTGTGGGCCACGGTTTACCAACCCCTGCTCTAAACTAAAGGCCACAAACTGAAGTGCCATCCGGGGCCAAGATGGTAGCAAACCCGAGCAAAATTGGATGGGTTATCAATAAAAAATAAAATATACTCTGCCTTTATATTAAATACATACTCTTTACTTCCATGAAGTAATAGGGCATATCTCATCTTTCTTGAAAACAAATATTTTATTTTGGATGGAAATGTGGGTGCCACCAATCATTTAATAATTCTAAATTACTATAAACAAATAGCACACATCATGAATATAATTGCTGACTGGCAGTTTGCCTCAGTGCCAAGGACACCGGGGGTGGTGGGACATTGATGAATGGAGAGCAGGGCACCGCACCACAGCCAGCTGCTGACCCATAGAAATAGGAGTCAGCAATGCCAGAATTAGTTTTTCAAGAGGAGATGGGAATCTAGATTTAATGGTAACTTTACCATTTTAAATGTTGCCAATTATTCAAAATAAACTTTCAAGGATCATACAGGCCAACGGTGTGTACACCAAACACAAGTATTCCAGCTGGCTGAACTCGGCTCTGGGTTGAATTCGTCCTCCCATCTAGAAAAACTCCAAGATAAGAGTCAAGAACTTTCCCAAGGTCACACAGCCTTGAGATGGCTGGGCGTGATGTGTGCTGTAGCTGCAGAGGAGACCATTTCTCTGGGTCTGTTCATATCTCCCATCAATGCACCTTTAGCCTCCACAGGACTAATGTCCCCTGCTCTGTCTTTGGTCTGGCACTGTGTCACTTTCTTCCAGTCATAATATCAATAATCCCCATGCACATTCCTAGGTAGCCTTTTAAATTAACCAACTTCATAATTTTCTTCATTTTGTTCAGAGGACAATTATATTTCACTTAAATCAGTGAAGAACAATAATCACAATTATGTTTGTGCCGTGAAATCACAGCAAGAAAATTATTCCAATCAGTTATAGGAAGTCTGCAAAGATCATCTTATTCAAAAAATGTGTTTCAAGTTATTCATATCTTACTTTCCTGTGCAACACAGTCCTGCTTAATTCTGAACTGCTCTTTAAAAAACTTTCATCTTTCTAGGGACTTCAAGGGCAAAACAAGAGCGAGAGAATAGTTAGAATGTCCCCACCCACTGTGTGTTATCCCAGATGGACTAGGACATTGACCAAAGTGGTAAGGCCAAGAGGACTTCATGGAGGCTGATGGTGCAGGGTGGAGGGCCAGGCAGGAAAGTAGAGCTTTCACCCTGGAAACTTACAGAGTTGCCCAGGTGTGCATTCCTTGTTGCCCTCTATCTACAGCCTTCAACGGGGAGTTTTTCAAAAGAGAGAATTATCAACTCTAAAAGGCACTACAACTGGTAGAGAGAGACTGATTATGACATTGAAACAATCATAATGAACTCGATAGAAAGATTTCCATATCGACAGCAGAAAAAAAATTATCTTAAAAATGTGCTTATGTCACATTAGGTTTCATTGCTATAATTTTGGACTGCCATAGAAGTACTTTTCAATGGAGTTAGTTAGATATAAGGACTGGATATTTTAAAATATATTTTAGGCTGGAAAGGACAACACAACATTGCAATCCAATGCATTCAATAAAATTACAGAGAAATAGCTGGGTCTACTGAGCTGAGTAACAAAAAAGACACCAACCCATCACACACACACACACACACACACACACACACACACACACACCATCAACTATATATTTTAGCATGTCTCAAATTGGTATTCTAAGGAAAAATAAGAAATGTGGCTCAAAATAAATTGCTTTGTGCCCAAACAGGCTGTGGAAAATGCAGGTATTTAGATAAAGTAAAACAGGTACTTTTACTATAAAATCTCAGCACTTTTACTATGCTTGATGCCTTGCACTCTCACCAGGAGATCTCTGCTATGAAGTATTTTTCAAATCTGTTGACCACCAAAACCTGTAGTCAAATGCACAAATTATAAATTCTCCCAAAGAAGGGTTTAATGGAACATAATTTGGGAAATACTGATTTATTTTATTTGTTGGCAAATTTAAATAACAACTTCACATATGAAGAATTTAAATTTGTGATTTTCTTAAAGGATGCAGCCATTTTGGTTATGAGAGTACCAGGCCACCTTTTCTTCCTTCCTTCTTTAAATGGAGGTTACTAGTTCTAGAAGCTACCACTGGTTCCATACCCAGTGAAATTCTCATGTTCTTTCTGTGAAAAACATTTTGAATATGATGAGTTGCTTTGGATTTCCAGATCAGTGTTTTCTTTCCAGTTGGGTCTAGAATGAGTTAAAATATGCACATCATATGGAATTTTCAATGCCAGAAGTAATTACACAAAATTGTTGTCATAAAATTTATACTGAAGCGAGATAGAACACCTGGTTAGTTATCAATTAATACCTTTTTATTATGTTCTGCCTGACTTTCCTCCTTCTTATGTGGGATGAAACTTGGGCTAAGGTTATTTATGATTTATAGGAAGGATGGCAATAAAAATTTATGCTTAGAGGAAACGCTTTGCCTCTCTGCTCCATGTAGAATTACACAGTACAATGTTCCTTCTAATCACACAGTGGGGAAGAGAGCCGAACCTCTGTGAGAAAAAGAAAAATGAAAAAGAAAAATCTTGGGGAAGGGGATGAAAATGACATTGGAGATGCTGATTGAAGAGGAGAGCTCTAAAATGGAGACACTTTATTGAAATTAGGTAGCAAGGGAGACCAGGACTGGCTCCGGCAAAGGGCAGGCTGCCCTTCCTGGGAAAGGCTAGTCCCAGGATGGGCAGAAAGTGGTGTGACTGTCAAGATTTTCTCAAGCTCTGGTTGGAATTCTTATCACTCTGTGCTCTTACATCAAGATAATTCTAGTAACAGTCCATCAAAGAGTGTCACAGTGCTCCGGGGATTAATTTATAAGATGCTACAGTTCTTCCTTATGGGGAGATGGATGATTTCCCAGGTTCAGAGAGCTGCAGAACACAATTTCATGAGGCCTAAACACCTTTAAAACAAAAATGAGGCACAGGACCCAGTCCAAATGGCAATCTTGAGGATTCTGTGTCAAGAAATGGAACATTTACATCTTTTGTCTCTCCCATCAAGAACAAAACGTGGAATGCCCAGTGAGAAAATAGCCATCATTGATGGTAGAATAAAATGCCCACATTTCTGGCAGCCAGTTCAAGGAAACTGGAGGACAATATGGCACTTTGACCGTGACACTGTCTACATTTACCTCTCCATACACATTATATGTTGGAAGTTGTACGCTACACCTTGGGTTTGCCTCTTCAGCAAATTAAAACAAACTAGATAAATAAAGTAAACCAAACAATGACCCAGACCTCTGCCAAGAGCCCAGTGTGGGCTGTTCAAAACTCTGGGGCTGGTAAGGCTCTGTCCATCTAAGTGGACATGACTTCCAGCACCCAGGGGACCATGCATGTTCTATGTGACTTTATAAAAGGAGTCGTACAATTCTTGGAGAGTCCCTAAATCTGGCTTTCTCTTGAATGTCCCCCACTCCACCTCCTACCACCAATGAAGAGGCACTCATAGGCTCTGCTTCTAATTTTTGCAATGAGATTCAGTATTATGTGAACCACATCCATGACTGCAGGGTCAGGCATTCTGGTGACGGGTGCCTAACCATGTTTCCCAAAGTGTGTTTCATGGAAGATGAATATACAGGTGCTAAAAAGAATGGATCCCATGCATAGTCAAATCACTTCCAAAAACATTGGCTTAAAGTAAACAGGTGTCTCCCTGCAGGACTTCTCAGCACCTTTAATACATTATAAACCTTCTAAAAGGGAAGATTTTGTAGCATTTCTTCAAGCATATTTCACCACACAGAACGCTGTGTTTACAGCAGCATTGTTCAGTGGAAATATAACATGATCCCCAAATGAGAGCCATGCATGTGATTTTAGATTTTAAGAAAGTCACCCTAGGGGTGCCTGGGTGGCTCAGTCATTAAGCGTGTACGTTTGGCTCAGGTCATGATCCTAGGGTCCTGGGATCGAGCCCCACATCGGGCTCCCTGCTCAGCAGGAAGCCTGCTTCTCCCTCTCCCACTCCCCCTGCTTGTGTTCCCTCTCTCACTGTGTCTCTCTCTGTCAAATAAATAAAATCTTTAAAAATAAAAAGTCACACTAAACATGTAAAAAGAAGGTGGAATTAATTTTAATAATATACTTCATTAACCCAGGATATCAAAACTATTATCATTTCAACATGTAGTCTGTATAAAATATTATTAATGAGAACATTTACATTATTTTTTGTTGGGGAATGTGGTATGTAGTTCACTCTTTGGGCACTCACAGTTCAGACCAGCCCCATGTTCCGGGGTCCAGCGCAACATCGCATGCACCCATGGCCACCCCACTGGATGGTGCAAGTCCGCAGTATCTTAGGAGACAATTATCTCATGGAATTGGTGTAATGTGGGAGGTATAGGTAAGCACTGTTTCTGGATTTAGGCTCATATGATGTTGACTCACTTAATAAATATTTATTAGATACCTACTGTGTGCAAGACACTGGGCTAGGTGCTGTAGAAATAGTACAGAAATGTACTAAAAAAAAAACCCTAGCCTAATGAGGATTTCATTCCAGTGAGGTATGCAAGTACCAGATTACATGATTAACATTTAACACTGAGTACTAGGAAAGGACATCACAGAGGCCAGGGGTCAATGAAGGCTTCCTCAACCAAGTGACATTTAAATGGATACTGGAAGATACTTTGGCTTTAGCCAGACAATGTACAATGAGAAGAACATGAGGTGGGAAAAACAACTGTAGTTCAAGGAAATTCCAGAAAGTTGATGTATTAAAATAGAGGGAGCAGAGCCTGGGAGAGCCGTGGTTAGATGAGCCTGATCGACAGAAATATACAGGGTGCTCCAAACCAGTACTGGATTTTATCTGAAAAGCATTGGGAAGCTTGGAGGGTTTTAAGCTAGACTGGAAAGATCCATCGTATTTTTGTGAGGAATTAAAGATAGATATAAATTCTTTGCTGCACTTCCCATTGAGAGTTGGAGTCTAATTCCTCTCTTTGAATCCAAGTTGACCTTAATGATCTGCTTAACCATGAGAATTTGGTGGATGTCAAGTTGTGGGATTTCCAAGGCCAGGTTATAAGAAGCCTTGTAAACCTTGTAGCTTCAGCCTAGTCACTGGGCTTACTCTCTCTGGGAGCCCTGAACCACCACGTTAAGAAGTCTAACTACTGTAAGAGAGCCAAGTCAAGAGCCATACCATGGGGAGAGGACCCAAGGCGATGAGCTAAAGAGAAAGAGGTCATCCTGCGCATGATAAAAGTCTCCGCTAGTTTCCAAATCAGCCTTGCCCCAAGGAGAGAGTGGATTCCCATCCTATTGGTCATTCATGCCATCACAGCTGAGGTCCACACATCTGGAGGAGAGGTGAGCTGTTCTACTGAGCCCTACCCAAAATCTCCTGCCCATAAACAAAGTAAATGGGTAGTTATTTTAAGCCACCAAGTTTGGAAATGTTTGTTTCACAGCAATGGATACTTTGAATGGTTTCTGATAATTTCTTTGCCTGCAGTGTGGAGGTGGCCTACAAGGGAACAAGGACATGTGGAAAATAGTCACCGAGCCAGAACTTTGCTGTAGACAAGGAGGGAAGAGGTCAGCAACACACGTTATTGTCTTCATTTTAGCTTTCTCATCTGTAATTTTTTTCCCTAAAGATTTATTTACTTATTTTAGAGAGGGGAGGAGGGGGAGTGGGAGAGAGAGTCTTAACCAGACTCCCCGCTGAGCACAGAGCCCGATGCTGGGCTCAATCTCAGGACCCTGAGATCATGACCTGAGCTGAAATCAAGAGTCAGGCACTTAACCAACTGAGCCACCCAGGCGCCCCTCATCTGTAATTTTATTTACAGCATTGAAGAACTAAGATGAGGGTCTTTAATTTTCTTTCCTTTGCCACCTTTCCCTTATGTTTTTTTTGGGGAGTGGGGGTAGGTCTCAAGAGTGTCTGTGGCCCCATGGCCATGAAAATAACTTAGGTGTCACAGTAGATAAAATGCCTGTGATCCATCCTTGGAAAGAACATGATTGGATTTACTGGGAAACTGTACTTCCATGGTCAGGTGGCTTAAGAAATAATAAAATAAATCTAGAAAAAATTGAAAACATCTACCTTCACCCCATTGTAGCTAAGTAAAAACCATTACAATGTCTCTAAGTAGGAACAAGTATTATTAGTGGTCAAATGGCAAGAGGAAAGAGTCCCCAGCAACTGGCATCCCATTGGTTAAGTCTGCCTGGGGTTGGTGCCCCAATGCAACACCATCTCCTAGCGCCATTTTGGAAAATAAATGTAGTGGAATTTTGTTTAATTGGGTCATTTAACAGGGAAATTTTCATTGGTATTTATCTACAGTAGTTTTATATTCTCAATTCTTAAAGAAGCTGTTTTTATTGTGAAATCTTGGGCTCATGTAAATAAGAGATTTCTCGGATGTCTCTAAGAAAGCCTTCCGTGCATCAATAAAGGCCACAGTTTTTAACTCATCAGTGTATTGCAAATTAATTACAATCACATTTTTAAAGGGAAATTGTTAGAATAGAGAATGGGATGTAAAACTTGCCCTAGCATGCACACCGCTGAGAAGAGATATTACGGCCCACTTTTCCACTTCACATTTGGGGGATCCGTAGCTATTATTTCTTATTTAGGAAGTAAAATTGGCTGCACCTGGGCATATTATTAGCTGTTCACCACAGGGAACCTCATGCTGATGGGCTATAATTTAGCAGAGAAGAAAAAAAAAAGCAAGCCAATTAAAATGAAGCACATCACTTGGTGCCCATTCACTGATTGTTTGTCAGAATTTATTATCTTATATTGAACAAATAAGGGATAATTAGAAAAGGAATAAGTGTGACATAATCAAAATCTGGAGGACAAATTATTTCTCCTGCACATGAAGAGAAAGTCTGAGTCCTGAAAATCAGTCCTGCCCACGGAGAAAAGCACACCGACCGAGACGCCCCCACCCCCCGCCCCAACACTCACTGAGAACTTGAGAGACACCCCATCAACCAGAACCCAACCCCAACCCCAGGAGCTGGCCATGTAGACCCTACCTAAAGTGCGGCCCACACCTGGCCCACTCAGTGCCCACAGGACCCAGGCTTCTAGGAGGAGTAACTGAGCCCCAGTTACAAAAGTCTGGGAAGTTGGGTGATCATCAACAGCTTCTTTAGGGTCAAGAAACCATTTTGTTTTGTTTGCTTCTTCACATTATTTGGTAAATTTAAACAGGCTAACATCTTTATATATATATATATATATATTAGAGATTTTATTTATTTATTTATTTATTTATTTATTTATTTATTTATTTATTGAGAGAGAGAATGAGAGATAGAGAGCATGAGAGGGAAGAGGGTCAGAGGGAGAAGCAGACTCCCTGCTGAGCAGGGAGCCCGATGTGGGACTTGATCCCGGGACTCCAGGATCATGACCTGAGCCGAAGGCAGTGCTTAACCAACTGAGCCACCCAGGCGCCCTAAACAGGCTAACATCTTGATTAAAAGAAAAGCCAGTGAAGTTCATGTAAAGGTTTTTCTGGTGGTTCCTTACTAGTCAAAATAATTTTACATTTTAATTACAATGAGAAGCCATTTCTGCACACACATGTGCTAATCACTAAAATTGGTAAATTGATGAGAAAATGGGCCCTCTGTGAAATGTGGAACAACTTCTATGCAGGACAACTGGCCCTAAGTTTCAGTTGGAAAATGTGCATATCCTTTAATTTAGAAATTACACCAATAAGAACATAATCTTGAGAGAATATCATATGTGCTTGGAGATTTGATGGAAGATTGTCATCACAGCATGACATGTGACATAAAACATACAAATAGCTGTATGCCCAATACCAGGACTTCTAACTGTGACACAGCCATGGGAGGAAGACTCATGAGGCCAGGTAACATTCTTCAACAATGTGGACAAATATGTAATGTTGATATAGTGTCAATAAGACAAATGAAAAGCATGTCACGCAAGGACATCAACAGGAACCAAATGACATAAATAGTATATAAATTACAACTATATGGATGCATATTCCTAGGCACATATGTGTGTGTGTACATACATATACACACATAGCATCCCTCATCTATATGCCTTCAAAGTAGGTGGGAATATTATACACCAAAATTGTAGCAATTCTCTGAATAATGGAATTACAAATTATTTTTATGATCAACTTTACATTTTCCTGTGTCTTCATATTTTTAATAACTCTGAATTACTTTTGTAATCTGAAAAGAAGGGGGGAAAAGTATTTTCAGAGTAGCCTCCTCATCATCTTTAATGTCTTAGAAAGAGAGAGAGGAGGCTGGTATGGGAGAAAATCGGACAAACACACCACAGCCATGGCCAAACATCTCATACTGAACTCTTTCATGATTGCGAGTGATAATACTGCTTTCCTCGGAGATTATGATCTGCACTACACACACAGTTAGTAAGCACATAAGAAAACCAGGATGCCTCAGACCACAGCAATGGCAGACCCAGACACAAGAGCTAAAGGCACCCCCCAAGGCACAGCGCTGCACATCGACAAAGGTCTAAGTGTGATATGAGCAACCCCTGTGCAGGTCTGCTGGCTCTAGTCTATGAGGCACCTGGGTGGCTCAGTGGGTTAAACATCCAACTCTTGGTTTTGGCTCAGATCATGATCTCAGGGTCCTTTTTTTTTTTTTTTAAGATTTTTTTTTTTATTTATTTATTTGACAGAGAGAGAGAGAGAGAGAGCACAAGTAGGCAGGCAGGCAGGCAGAGGCAGAGAGAGAAGCAGGCTCCCCGCTGAGCAGGGAGCCCGACGTGGGGCTTGATCCCAGGACCCTGGGATCACGACCCGAGCCAAAAGGCAGACGCTCAACCGACTGAGCCACCCAGGTGCCCCATGATCTCAGGGTCCTGAGATCGAGCCCTGTGTCAGGCTCCACTTAGTGGGGAGTCTGCTTGAGATTCTCTCTCTCTCCCGCTCCTTCTTCCCCTCCCCCCACTCTCTCTCTAAAATAAATAAATCTTTAAAAAACAGATTCTCTCTCTCCCTCTGCCACTCCCCCTGCCCGTGCTCGCTCGCTCTCTAAAAAAGAAAAAAAGAGTATTTTAGGGCTGCCTGGGTGGCTCAGTCGGTTAAGTGTCCGCCTTCAGCTCAGGTCATGATCCTGGAGTCCCGGGATCGAGTCCTATATCAGGCTCTCTGCTCAGCGGGGAGTCTGCTTCTCCCTCTGCTGCTCATCCCACTCGTGCTCTCTCACTCTCTCTGATGAATAAATAAAACCTTTTTTTAAAAAAAAAGTATTTTAAATACAAATTTTTAAAAGCCACAGGGAGGTAAATGGAATTCCCTATTTCACCCTCCCCATTGACTCATGTATGGTCTCCAGTGGAGCCTTCAAAGAGCTCACTTTTGATGGAAATGATAAAGATATCAGTTTGAAATAACACACACACACACACAATCAATGCAAAGCACAAAAGTGGCCTTGGTTGTGATTTTTTGAATGATGTCATGCACCAGTCTGCTCCTGCTTGTCGGCTGTAAGCACCAGCAACCAAGCCTGTCGGATTTAAACACCAGGGCTTGGCTGAGAGGCCACCGATGACCGCAACGTGTGGTAAACAGAGGCCGGTGTCGCTCATCTCCCGAATCTTCCAGGGGACCTGCTTGCATAACTGACCTTGGCCTTTGCCCTTGGAATCTTCCTTATGTCGCTCATTAATAAGGCTGTTTGTACACCAGGGGCCCGGAAACATGCTGCATAAGCTTACCTGGCTGGTCTGTATCATCAGTGTGATTGATGGTGGTCACCAACTTGCCTCTGGTTGTCTGTGCCTATGCGACCACACCCCCCCCAAAAAGCCGTGGCTTCTGAAATTCAAGCGGGCTGCCCCAGCTTGAGACACCGCACATCCGTCACACAGGTCATGGCTGGGTGGGATGAGTGGGTCCTGAGCAATTACATGGGGAGGACTTTGGAAGCCAGTGCCCCATCTCCTCCAGACTTTTCCTGGTGCCTCTTCCCCCTTCAGTGACTGCTGGATGTATTTTCTTTTTTTTCTTTTAATTTTTTTATTGTTATGTTAATCACCATACATTACATCATTAGTTTTTGATGTAGCGTTCCATGATTCATTGTTTGTGCATAACACCCAGTGCTCCACGCAGAACGTGCCCTCTTTAATACCCATCACCAGGCTAACCCATCCCCTCACCCCCCTCCCCTCTAGGACCCTCAGTTTGTTTTTCAGAGTCCATCGTCTCTCATGGTTCATCTCCCCCTCTGACTTACTTCCCTTCATTCTTCCCCTCCTGCTATCTTCTTCTTCTTTTTTTTTTCTTAACATATATTGCATTATTTGTTTCAGAGGTACAGATCTGTGATTCAACAGTCTTGCACAATTCACAGCGCTCACCATCGCACATACCCTCCCCAGTGTCTATCACCCAGCCACCCCATCCCTCGCACCCCCCACCACTCCAGCAACCCTCAGTTTGTTTCCTGAGGTTAAAAATTCCTCCTATCAGCGAGGTCATAGGATACATGTCTTTCTCTGATTGACTTATTTCCCTCAGCATAACACCCTCCAGTTCCATCCATGTCGTTGCAAATGGCAAGATCTCATTCCTTTTGATGGCTGCATAATATTCCATTGTGTATATATACCAAATCTTCTTTATCCATTCGTCTGTCGATGGACATCTTGGCTCTTTCCACAGTTTGGCTATTGTGGACATTGCTGCTATAAACATCGGGGTGCACGTACCCCTTCGGATCCCTACATTTGTAGCTTTGGGGTAAATACCGAGTAGTGCAATTGCTGGATCGTATGGTAGCTCTATTTTCAGCTCTTTGAGGAACCTCCATACTGTTTTCAAGAGTAGCTGCACCAGCTTGCATTCCCACCAACAGTGTAGGAGGGTTCCCCTTTCTCCGCATCCCCGCCAACATCTGTCGTTTCCTGACTTGTTAATTTTAGCCACTCTGACAGGTGTGAGGTGGTATCTCATTGAGGTTTTGATTTGGATTTCCCTGATGCCGAGCAATGCTGAGCACTTTTTCATGTGTCTGTTGGCCATTGGATGTCTTCTTTGGAAAAATGTCTGTTCATGTCTTCTGCCCATTTCTTGATTGGATTATTTGCTCTTTGCGTGTTGAGTTTGATAAGTTCTTTATAGATTTTGGATACTAGCCCTTTATCTGATATGTCATTTGCAAATATATTCTCCCATTCTGTCGGTTGTCTTTTGGTTTTGGGGACTGTTTCTTTTGCTGTGCAAAAACTTTTTATCTTGATGAAATCCCAGTAGTTCATTTTTGCCCTTGCTTCCCTTGCCTTTGGCGATGTTTCTAGGAAGAAGTTGCTGCGGCTGAGGTCCAAGAGGTTGCTGCCTGTGTTCTCCTTTAGGATTTTGATGGACTCCTGTCTCACGTTTAGGTCTTTCAACCATTTGGAGTCTATTTTTGTGTGTGGTGTAAGGAAATGGTCCAGTTTCATTCTTCTGCATGTGGCTGTCCAGTTTTCCCAACACCATTTGTTCATTTGTTGAAGAGACTGTCTTTATTCCATTGGACATTCTTTCCTGCTTTGTCAAAGATAAGTTGACCATAGAGTTGAGGGTCCATTTCTGCGCTCTCTATTCTGTTCCACTGATCTATGTGTCTGTTTTTGTGCCAGTACCATACTGTCTTGATGATGACAGCTTTGTAATAGAGCTGGAAGTCCGGAATTGTGATGATGCCAGCTTTGCTTTTCTTTTTCAACATTCCTCTGGCTATTCGGGGTCTCTTCTGGTTCCATACAAATTTTAGGATTATTTGTTCCATTTCTTGGAAAAAAGTGGATGGTATTTTGATGGGGATTGCACTGAATGTGTAGATTGCTCTAGGGAGCATTGACATCTTCACAATGTTGGTTCTTCCAGTCCATGAGCATGGAACGTTTTTCCATTTCTTTGTGTCGTCTTCAATTTCTTTCATGAGTATTTTATAGTTTTCTGAGTACAGATCCTTTGCCTCTGTGGTTAAATTTATTCCTAGGTATCTTACGGTTTTGGGTGCACTTGTAAATGGGATCGACTCCTTGATTTGTCTCTCTTCTGTCTTGTTGTTGGTGTATAGGAATGCCACTGATTTCTGTGCATTGATTTTATAGCCTGCTGCTTGACTGAATTCCTGTATGAGTTCTAGCAGTTTTGGGGTGGAATCTTTTGGGTTTTCCACATACACTATCATATCATCTGCAAAGAGTGAGAGTTTGACTTCCTCTTTGCCGATTTGGATGCCTTTGATTTCTTTTTGTTGTCTGATTGCTGTGGCTAGGACTTCTAATACTATGTTGAATAGCAGTGGTGAGAGTGGACATCCCTGCCGCGTTCCTGACCTTAGGGGAAAAACTCTCAGCTTTTCCCCATTGAGAATGATATTCGCTGTAGGTTTTTCATAGATGGCTTTTATGATATTGAGGTATGTACCCTCTATCCCTATACTCTGAAGAGTTTCGATCAAGAAAGGATGCTGTACTTTGTCAAATGCCTTTTCTGACTGCTGGATGTATTTTCACCATAACAAACTGCCCCTGAGTCCTGAGTCCTTCCCGTGAGTCACTACACTTGAGGGACATCACAGGACTCCAGAAGCAGAGGGAGAAGAACCAACAGAAGTCAAGACCCAGGACAAAAGAAAGTCACAGCACCAGTGCAGAGTGGACACCACCACCAGCATCACTGAACACCCCCACCAGTCCCAACTAATACCAGCACCGGACCCTGGAGACCTGGGGCCCCAATCCCATCACTGCCCAGGATACCCAGTGACCTGCCATCAGAACGGACCTGAGATCCCCATTTCTTGACTTCACTGGCTCCCCGGTACTGCAGGGCTTCTCGATCTCAACACTGTAGACATTTGGGGCTGCATAATTCTTTGTTGTGGGGACATTTTGAGTATCATAGGATGTTAGCAGCACTCCTGTCCTCTCCATACCAGATGCCAATAGCTCGCTCCCTCCTGATCATGACCATCAAGTGTCTGCTGACATTGCCACAGGACTCCTGGGGGCAAAACTGCCCCTGGTTGAGGACCACTGACTTAGAAGAAGCTAGGTCAGGGGTCCAGTGCTTAGCTACAGGCACATCTGGAAACCAAGACTCTGCTGACTCAGCTTCTACTATTTCCTCCCTCCACCAAAACTCATATGGTAGACAAATCCCCAGACAGAGGAAGGGCATTTGGATGGGAGGCATCCGTCCACCTTGAAATCCCTTCAGGGTCTTCATCAGTATGGCTGCCTTCATTACAGAAAATAGGTGAAAGCAATAGAAATGTCATGGCTGCTTTCAAAAGAACATTTTCCTTACTCACTTTCTGTCTCCTGAATTCAGAACTGTGTGGAACTGATTAACATATGGCATTGCTTTAAGAAATTAAAGCATCGTGTTTCAATAAACATCTTTGATAAGAAGAAAATTGCTAGTTAGTGCACATAAAATCAATAGGCTTCTCAATGCCTCTCAGAATGCATGCTCCTTTTTCATAAAATCTAAACGAAGAGTGAATAAATGCATTTTAAAATGTTGCCTCATAAAATCCACAGATATGAACTCTACATGGTCTGTGCTCTGCCCTTAAAAAAACTTGCACTAGACATGGTCTCAGGAAGGATGGGAGGAGGGTGGCAGGTCGGCAGCAGCCCCAGTATGATCAAGATGAACTCAGGCTGTACCTTAAAGCTCTCCTCTCCATGAGCACGCACCCCCCCCCTTACCTTCACATTGGTGGCCTGGGGGTGGGCAGTGGGGGGGAAGACCATCAATCCACATTCTGGACATCTGGGTTCATTCTGCTGAGGGCTTTGCTGTGCATGTATGCTCCGTCAGATATAATCTACACAGCACTTAATTCTGGATGACTTAATTTGAATATTACAGATGAGTAAGTTACAATGGGCCAAGAACATCCCTCCAGGTGGACAGACTCAAAAACAAAACAACAACAAAAAGATCAGTGTCTTAGGGTAATATTATTTCAACAAAATACAATTCACTCTAATCTTATTGTTATGCAGTCCACATTTCTCCATTTTGTTCACAAGTCTGAAATACAATGTTATATCTCTGAAATTATTTTAATATACAACTTAATTAACTCATCAGAAAGGAAGGAAATCAGGTCCCTTTGGCATAACTTATTTTTAGTGAGGGCTTCTGTTGATTACGACTTTATTTAATATCTACTCCTAAAGGATCTACAAAATAATCTGTCTCGAGAAGCATGCTTTCCCATCACGTCCACAAGCATTGTAAATATGCCAATCCATAGTTGCTAGACTCAGTGCATTCTTATTTTGTGAACAATAAAATTTGAATGGGAAAACTCTTTAAAGAAGCCCAGTCAGAAGGTTTGAATAGATAACTCCAATAAAGAAAATATACACATAGTGAATAAGCAAATGGGGAGGAGAAAAGCTCCAATATATTAGTCATCATCATCATCGAGGAAATGCAATTTAAATCATGTGACACAATACTCACACCTATTAGCATGGCAAAGCCGGAGAGGGAGGACCGCAGAGGGAGGGGAATCTGACAGTACCCAGTGCCGGTGAGGATTTGAGGATAAGAGAGGAAGTGGGATTCTCCTACGTTGCCGGCAGAACTTCAAAATGATTTAGCCATTCTGGAAAACAACCTGACAGTTTTTTACAAAGTTAAACATTCACCCACACTACAACTCAGAAATGCTGCTCCTAGGTATTTACCCAAGTGAAAGAACAACCTATGTTCACATAAAAGCCTATAAATGAATGTTTATAATGGCTGTGTTCATAATCTCCCATAACTAAAAAAACCCCCAATGTCCCTCGACGGGTGAGATCATAAACAAGCCTGTATATCCATACAATGGAATACTTCTCAACAATGTAGAATCCCATTCAGCCTGCACGGCTATATGTAGTAACATAAACAAATCTCAGGTGAAACAAACCAGGCTCAGGGGCCACCAGAGTTGGCACCTGCAGGGAACAGGGTGGGGTAGGCGTGCAGAGATGAGTATTGACTATAAGGTGACGCCAGGGTGTTTGAGGGGCTTGATGCCAGTGTGACTGTGGCAGTGATTATATGACTCGATGCATCTGTCAACATTTGCAGAACTGTACATTAAAAAGAGTGAATTTTTATATGTAATTATATTTTCATAAAAAGAAAAAAAAAAAAAACCTAGCCAGTAGGCAATAACAAAGCCAGCAATTTCGAGGTGAGGTGAGCTTAGGAATAGTGACTTGTGGGGCTCTCCTCACACCAGACACTCTTCTGGACCTCCTCTCCCACATTTCAGCCCTTGGGAGTCATGACTGGACTCCCCAGGAGCCTTTCATAAAACCTGTCCTGGAGGTGAAGTCAACGTTCTGCCGCCTGGGGTGACATTTCATTCCGGGCCACAAAAGAAAACACCAAGAAGATGGGCATCTTAGGAAAGTTATTATCCCCAGGACATCACTGGAAGGGGCGTGAGGATCCTGGAGTCAGAAGCTCTAACTTACAGAACAATGATCTCTGGGTCTCTGACCAGCAGGCGCCAGGCGTTGGCCGCTGAGCTCTCTTTGTGTGGTTTAAGCTGACAGGGAGGGATGGTGATTGCGCTTCAAGGGTATTTGGTAAATCTATTTGCAGGCAGCTTGCACAGAGATGGCCCCAAATGCCTATCCAACTGCGCAATTAGGGACTGCTTTTATGGAGAGTCTGTGCACAGAGACAGAGAGGGATCAGAGTGGAAGTGAGGGCAGGTACTGAGTCATGGATCAGCCACATGGAGAGTACGAGAGACAGGAGACAGGAATGGGGAAAGCCGACTTTACATCAATTATCACTGCAATAAAAAATCTCTAAGAGACAAAAGATGGTTCAATGCTAAGGGGATGGGTTGCTTATTTTAGGCCAAATTTCTTTCGCTCCCTACAATTATCACTTTCCTGTTCTTTTCTTAATCCTTGAGCTCCAGCTAGTACCGTGAGTCAGGTGCTTTCCTAGTTGTAAAAGCCAAATAAAGGATTTGAGTATCAGCCACCCTGTCGGAGGTCCCGGAAAAAAAAAAAAAAAAAAGTTGTGCTTCAGTGAAAAACTGCAAAACATGCAGAGATTATTCTGGGCTTTCATTACCTTGGAGCTATTTTACAATTCTGTGGTTTGTATGTAACTGATGGACACAAAGTCTGCTGTATCTGGTGGGAGTCTAATGGACTTCCCCCCAGCCATCCCTCCCACCTCATCACCGTGGGAAAGGCAGCTCTGACTGTGCTGGCCCACTGATTTCAATATTCCTGGTGAATATTTGAACTGGTCACAACATCTTCTCTGCTCCCTTATTCAATAAGTTACATAAAATCTTTAACACGTGTTCACTCCTATACCTGCATGAGGTATCTTTTGCAGACAGGTATGTGAGAGCCACCCCACCCTAACCCAACACCTGGGATGCCCTCTGTTCAGAGGAAGGCCTTGAGAGGTTCCTGATGCAGTAAAGTTCCTTTTAGCTCAGGGAGTAGACGGGACCAAACCCTGCTCTGTCTTCCTGCTAGTGCTTTTCACTGAGCTGGCTCTGAGCATGCCCTCAGGGAATATTTATTTTGAATTAAAAGCACTTACCACTGATTTGTATGTACCCTTTACAAAAACTAAAAAGAAATAATAATAATAAGGGTGATACTGTACTCACAACTTATCATATAATTGGACCTAATAAAGAAACATCACATTAGTTACCTAAATAAATTTCAATTTATTACTGAATTAATAGCTGCCCCCGCATACATCAGATATTGTCAATACTCTCCTGGAAGCTGGTGCCACCCACAAATGTAACCAATTAAATAATTAATTGAAGTGAAATGACTCTTGTCCAACAGAAGGGACATCAGATGCTTTTCCTCACTCTATGAAATTCCCCTTTTTCTATGTTGCACCATTTTCTGAGAAGCAGGGCAGAGGGTGGGCTCAGGCTGCCTCTCCCACCAAAGACTGCATGAAATATTTTTGAATATTTTGATTCAGAAGGATCGCATTAAAAACAACTTTTGTGCTGGAGGTTAAGTGGCAGAAGTCTTTATAGAGAAAAGTCCCTCTGTGCTGTATGCTACTTCCTGAGTGCAGTGAACTTATTAAGCACTTTGATGTAGCAAAAAATGTGATGTGCATATGTACAAATGATCCAAACACAGCAAAACGCAGCTAAAAAAAAAAAAAAAAAATCAATAAAGCTGCTTTTTAACAAATGCATTCCGAACTGGATCAAAGGGATAGCCTCCCGGCTACATGCTACTGATCTAACATTCTTTACATTTTCAGTTCAAGGAAACATCTTTGGCAACAGAAAGGTGAATTCTATCTGTAACGAGCTTCTTCTAAGGCAAGAGGAAAGCTTCTTTTCAAATAAGAGACTAAATAAATACAGGGCTTATGGAGGCTCTACAAACACAAGGCTGCAGAGGGCTTACCTCTGAAACACAGGCCACTTGAAAGCAACTGCAGGCTCTGAGGGCAGCTCTGTAATCATTTGCTGCCTTGTTCCTCTCCCAGAAGAGAACCATACATGTGAATACGGACCAGGTTAAGAGAGACAGAGGGGCCGAGGCACAGTGGGCGTTTGGGTTTGGGTTTGTTGCTGTTGCTTAAGGTATGATCCAGCACTGCAACTATGTGCTCCAAGGAGCTCACCTCCAAAGGGCTTGATCATGACCTTCACCGCTCATCCTACAGCCCAAGGAACGGGCTCCTCTTGGAATTTTTAAGGCATGGGATTTTTCCAATGAATTCACTCTTAGAGGGTTTGTTTGGTTTCATGTGGGACGAGGCCTTGACACTGATTTGGGGCTGTGTTCTGAACACACACACACACACACACACACCCATTCCAAGTTATGCCGCCCAGGGGTGCCTGCCTACCCCGGGAGCACAGCACCCCAACAGAATGATGGACTTGCCAGCTTTCTGTCCAGACCCTGCTTCACCCCTCAGCCTCCCTACTCATCATCTGCCTCACTAACGTGGAAGCTTGCCCTTGCCTGCACCATTGTGCTCACAGGGAACAAAACAGAAGTGGCTCTCAGTTAGCTTCTGGTAATACAAGTTAGAAATAGGTGAATAAGGCACAGAGATCTAAAATCCTTTTTCAGACCTGCCTTATCTGAACATCTATCTAGAATAATATGTCCCCAGCATTACCAGGAAATACTCGAATTTAAAAAAAGACCCACAAGATTTTCCATTTTTTCTCCCAGACCCTTAGAATGGAGGCAGAGGATTACAGAAAGTAGGGAAATAAAGCAGCCTTGTCTCCAGATGGGGTGATGGGCACCCGGACATCATGGCTGCCCGGCAGATGCTCAGAGCAGGGTCTGCAGAACAGACTCCAGAGAAAAGGGAGAAGCACAGAGGAAGACAATCGTCAATGCTGGTGCCTTTTGTGTTCTTAAACATTGGCTTTTATGGACTCTAATAGGTAGTTATTTATTCCAAGGAAATGTTAGAGGCAATTTTTGTGGACGCATACACATACATACACACACACACACGTGCACATGCACGCCAACTTTACAGGCAAATCCAAATTATAAAATATTTCAAATATATTTTGAAAAAATGAGATAGTAGAATTAATGGAACAATTTCCCAAATGCCTTATTCATAGGAATCATAGCAAAATAACCTTTGTTTGTATAAATTAAAATGAGCTTTCATAATCTAACAGTATGTTTATTATGTTAGTTGTTAATGTTTTGATATATATTGTACAAATATATTCTTATTACAAAAGATGCAAATAATATATACATCTTGGAGTCAGGTAAAGTTTTACTTTAAATCTTTATTTTTTAGGTGTCCCAACTTGACAAAATGAACATTTACACCATGTCTGAGAGAGAAATGAGTGTCCTGGAAAAATGAGAGACGTTTATGAAATTCAACAGATACAAAACCCGAAATACGATTAACCTGGGAGTGGCGACACCGCAGACATAAACGTGGAGACCAGTTTGTCCAGGTTCTCCAAAGGAAAATAAAAAATCGCGGGGAATAAGAGCAAGATTACATAAGGATGCACCACAATGCACAGTACAGCTACATTTAAATCCTGAAACCAGCTCTTCCAGAGCCTTTCCCACCTGAAGCAGTCACTCAACAGGGGTCCACAACCCTGTGTCTAGCAGGCTTCTTTCCGTCTCCCTGAGGCAGGATTTTCATTTCCTCATCTCCACCTTCTCTCCAACAAGGTCTCCCAAGGCCTTCCCCACCCTTTCTCTGAACAGAAATCTCATCTTAAACTTCCTCAGTTAGAATCTCCCTCAACTCTATACCCATCTCCAGTTTACCTCCCAAGCCAGACCCCTCTGCTGGAGCTCTAGGAGCCCCCATCTTATGGGCCTCTTGAGGACCTCAGTCCTTCTGTTTTCTTTCTTCCTTTGTAACTGCCTCTCACTACCCTATTCTCTATGAGATCACTGTGCTCATCACGCAAAGATGCTTGCTATTTGTTTTGTGAAAAACACTTAAACAACTAACAACAATAAAACCAAATTCCCTTTGCTGGATTTTCTCTATTACTACTCCACTACCCCATTTTTTTTTTCTTCTCATGCACAACCATGTTTTTCAGAGGAGTGGGTCAAATATTCATCTTCATATCCTCACCAGCCATTTACCTTCAACCCCTTCAATATGGCTCCTGCCCCCGGCCCCAGGAAATTGGCCTTGTCCGAGTCTCTGACGATTTTGATGGTGTTAAATCTGGGGAATATTTCATGGATCTCATCTTGATCTCTCAGCAGCATCTGATACAGCCAAAGCCTCTCTACCATTATTCTTTTGATCGATGTCCATGACACCCCACATTCTTACATTTCCTTCCAATCCACTGGGTGTTCCCCTGAGATCTCTTCCCTCTTTGATCGCTAAATGTTAGCGTTCTTCAGGAATTCATCCCAGGCTCTCTTTTCTTCCCTCCTAGAGCATCACATTCATACAATGGCTTTAGATACAATTATATATAGCTGATACCTCACAGATTTATGTGGCCAGATGAAATCCACATATCTAACTGCCAACTTGCCTCTTCTACATGAGTGTCTGTTATATTTAAAACCTAATCTGTTTAAAAGCATTCTTAATTTCCCACCTACAACCTCTCACATTTCTTCTTCTTGGAGAAAGGGACCACTATCCACCCAATCCCTCAACCCAGGAACCATTCTTGATTTCACCACCCTCCTGCCTCTGGGTTCCTCCCTTCCTCTCATCCTACCTCAGCACATCCTTCAGGAGAACCCATTCTTTCTATTTCCAAAGTATATCTCAGACCTCAGTCCATGTGCCTCTACTTCCAGTTCAGGTCAACATCTTCTCTTAGGTAAACATTTGTCTCTCTGCATTCACACTTCCTCTTCTACAATTTATTTCTCCTTGTCTTCATTAGTGAGAGTGACCTCTTTAACCCAACATCAAATCACGTCATGCTCCTCGTCAAAATCCTTCACCGACTTCCCAGCGAACTTAAAATAAAATCAAAACTTTTCCCATTGCCCCCCAGCCTCTGGGCAACCTAAATCACCTCTCCCTGTGACCATTTCTCCTTTTCAGTCTCACTCAGCTCCAGCCACACTGTCTCCTTGTATTCTCCATTAATGTCACCCTCTGCTCTTCATGTGGCTGGTCCTGTCTCATTCTGCAGGACATGGAGGGAACTTCCTGCTTCCCTAACTCAAAATAGGTGCTCTCCCACCCTGTGCCACCACTGTATCTCTCTTCCTCATTCGTTTCCTTTGCAACATTTATAAGAGTCTTTAATTATTTCATTTTTTTTCTGGAAGTAGCTCTTCTGGCTGTGAAGTCATGTCTTTTACCTTTGTGTTTGGAAAACTGTATGATTTCTGTTTATTCTGCCTTAGCTACAATAACCCTCTGAGTCATCCCCTTGCTTTGCCTTGTCTTTCTCCCCTCCAACTCATCCAGTACATTGATGGCATTATTTTCATTTATTATATGTTTCAGTTATTGGGATTTTTTTTTCTAATCTTTGCTACTGGACTATAAGCTCCTTGAAGACAGGAGTTCATGACCAGCATTTGCCATTGTTTTCCTGAAGTGACCATCACATAGTAGATGCTAAATAAGGATTTGCTGCTCAAATGATAAGGAATTTGGAAGCTAGTGGAAATAAAACTTCTCAATGAGGTCAGAACAGGTCATACAAAGCCAATGCTATCAAACTTGGAAACTTTATTCACAAAAAATACCTTGAGGTCTTAGATTCTCACTTTATAGACCAGGAAAATAATAGCTAGGATAAATTGGACATCCGGTTTCCAGATCCTCAGTAAAGTAGGAAAGTGCCCGTTGTGCCAAGTCATTCCAATTCTAGCTGGGAAGAGAAAGGTGTACTGAGGACAAGAGTAATGTCTATTTCATATGTCATTACCTTCACTTCCCCAACAGCTAGCACTTTCCATCACCCATAGCAGACAACTTCATATTTGTTGAATGAACAAACAAACAAATGTAACTCCTGGTAAATAGAGGTAACCTTGTAACCTCTCATAGATAGAGGCAATTACAAAGGACGAGGTAAGAACAGAAGAATCAGTGACATACATCCTTGGAGTTTGTAACAACAACTGAGCAAGCCAAGTCTTAAAAGTTATGAGGCACTAGAACAAGCCGAAAATGTAAAGAAAGCTGTCCACATAAGAGAAACCACAGGGGCGAAGCTAACAGCTTCTACCATTACTTACAAGAAAAGAGACTCTAGAGATCCTGAACCTTCTGACTCTTCTAGAAAATTGCTTGAGATTTAAAGAGTTAGTTGTTTTCCTTAAACAAGTATGAGCAACTTAGAATTAAATGACTCTCGGGCACCTGGGTGGCTCAGATGGTTGGGCGTCTGCCTTCGGCTCAGGTCATGATCCCAGGGTCCTGGCATCAAGTTCCACATCGGGCTCCCTGCTAGGCGGGGAGCCTGCTTCTCCCTCTGCCTCTGCCTCTCTCTCTCTCTCTCTCTCTCTCTCTGACTCTCATGAATAAATAAATAAAACATTAAAAAAAAGAATTAAATGACTCTCAGTCGCACTGAGTACATGGTTGCAACCTTCCCTCCATAAATGCAATCAACCTAGAAATACAACAAAAGTGAAACCATACCATGAAGACAACAAAGATGGTGAGGATTCCTTACATGTCTATGGAGTGTTATAATTCACCCAATATTTGCATTTACCTAAACTCCCCAATTATTCCCAGCACACAAGTAGGTAGATAACTTAGCTCCACTGTTCAGAAGAGAAAACTCAAATTTCGAGAAGCACTGAGCTTTGTACAGTCCCACAGCAGAAATACTGCTGGCCACTCACATTCAGCCCCTCCAACCTCAGTTGCTTCCCACGATGACTCTTCCTCACTCCTGGACAGATTTCCTCTGTGGTGCTTTCGCCTTTTATTCTACCTTTGTGGAGAGGCACCGGAAAGAAACATGAAGGTCCCCTAAGCTGTGTGTATGTGTGTGGTGGAAAACATTCAGAGGGCACATTGCTACTGCTTTGTATATTTTCCCAGTTTTGTGCCTAACATGCTTGTGTTAACTAGGGCCCACAACCCCAGCATGATGGCAGCTTGAATAACTTGTGGCTTTGTGTAGATAGCCAAAGGATCACCTATAAAAAGACCAAATTATTAAATACCTGGGAAGCCAACCCCTCTGCCTCTGATCTACACTTCAACAGCCTATCTGAACCCACCAGAACAGCGGGCATTACAGAGAAGCAGCGCATCCCCATGGTTAAGAACGTGGGCCCCGGAGCCAGCCTGCACAACCTTTAGGGCACCCACTTACCAGCTGGGTGACTGCTTATAAACTAATCTACTTTTATGAGTCTCCATTTATTTATCTATAAAATGAGAATAACAATAAGGTTGTCATAAGGAAAAAATAAGCAAATACAGGGGTCGACAAACTATAGCCCAGGAGTCGAACCAGCTCACTGCCTGCTTTTGTAAGCAAATCTGTATTGGAACACAACCACACTCACCTGTTTACAGTGTTTGTATTGCTTTTGCTCTGCAATGGCAGAGTTACGTAGTTAAGACATAGATCTCATGGCCCCAAAGGCTAAAATATTTAGTATCTGTCCCTTCACAGAAAATGTTTGTTAACTCTTGAGTTAATATACGTAAAGCACTTAGAACAGTCACTGGCATCTCATAAGCACGGTATCTATGTATCTATCCATCCATCTATTATCTATTTTCTACCTACTATCTATCTGCCCGCCTGCCGATCTTGTGTGTGTGTGTGTGTGTGTGTGAGATACTAGTCAGTCTGTGGAAGGTACTAGGGTATATGCAGAACTGCTTGCTCTCTGAGATTATTCAGTCCCTGCCCCCACACAGAGGCCCAGAGATTGGGAACCATGGCTCAAACAGTCCTGGAATTGGATGAGATTATCCTTGTAAGTTTCCTTGAGCCCTTTGATTCTAGGGAAATCAAAACTAAATCAAAATAAAATTAATAGAATTGGCTTCTTCAGAAGGATTAAGTCACATGAAAATATATAATTGTGTATCTTTCATGTGCAGAGTATATATCAAGCTAAATGACATCTAGCCAAACTCCTTTGAGGAAAGTCACATGCCCACAGTCTATTGACATCAGGACTGGCCACGTGACTTGGTTTGGCCAATGATGTGTTATCTCAAAATGGACAGATAAATATAACATAATTTGATGTTTAACCAGGGCTCTTGAGGACATTCAGTTGAGCACTGTGGAGGACACAATCCTTGGTCTCCAACCATCTGCAGGAGGAGGAGAAGTCAGAGCTGTTGGGCCCTGGGGAGCTGGGATGCCCAGGAAGTCAGACAAGAATGGGTTTTAGAGGCTGGCCAGGGAGACAAGCCCCCAGAGAGAACTCTGGTCAAGCAGCTAACAAAGGAAAGACCCCGGAAATTAAAACATCTTTGTAGTAAATGTGGAGAGTGAAAGGACTATCATTTTCCAAAATTAGACAACATAACTTTTTCCCCATGCTTTTAAGCGGTTATAACCGTTAAATATGCCACGTTATTCAGTAGGAATTTTGTATACCAGTGTTGACTTGAACCCTCTGCACTTACACATATCTACCAAGTCCCCTTGAATTGTTTTATAGGCATGCCTTTCTAGGGGAACCCCATGCCCTCTCTCACCCTCACCTCCGTGGGTCTGCAGGTCAGCTCTGCTAATGACACGCTTCCTGTACTACCTCATTTGTCTTCTTGGTTCTTAAGTGACTCTTCTTGGCAAACTACTCCACCTGATACTCAAACCAGTTGCTTACCTGCTCTACTAACTCACATTCCCTTCCCTAGCTTGCAGATCAGTTCTAGTAACTTGTTCCCACATCTAACTCATCAACCACTTTTGTTATTTCTTCTAAATGAAATTTGTCAGCTTTCCTGGGCATAGCTTTGGAGTGGGATCCCAGGCTCATGCGATGGTCATGTTGTTCATGTGGGCCATTCACAGTTTTCCTCCAACTGGCCCTGCACCTTCGTGACCCCAAAACAATTTCACAGGATCGTTTCTTTCTTTGTCCTCTCTCTCATGCTCCATGATAATGGCAACGATGAGAAGGAGCTGAAACACTGGAATCTGTCATCTAAAGAGATAATCTCTGTTCACCTGGGAACAATGTAGGTAGTTTTCCATATTTACCTAAATGAAACTGAGTGATAGACTCTCAGAGCGGGGAGAGTCAGAGAAGTCTCAATTTATTATCTCTTTCTAAACTAGGAATTTACGACAACGTGTGGTCATTCAGCCTTTGTCAACCTCACTGTCCATGAGGCTTCCCAGTCCGACGTGAGACACAGGCTTATGGTGCAGAAGAAGGGAAAGGACTGATGGGGACAGTAGCCCCGGGCTGGAAACCAAGATATGACCCAGCCCTGCAACTGTGAGCAGGTTCCTCAAACACTCTCCTTCTCAATGCTTTGCCTGTAACGCCTGGACAACGGCAATGCCTGCCTCCCTGCATGCTGGAAGGCTCTATAAGTGTGGGCCTTCGGAAGCACGTGTTCACGCAGAGGAGGTGGGCATCCCTTTACAGGTTTGAGTTTGCAAGGGTAGCTCCAGCTGCGTGCGCCAGGCCTCCGAGGAGCTGTGCCAGCTTCCAGAACCGCTGACACCAGCGCTGTTGGAAGTGCTCCTGGGTGAGGCCCTGGGACTGCAATAACCAGGCTTCAAAGGCCTTTTGCACATAGGAGGGCAGAAGCAATAACTGAAATCGCCCCCAAACGAGTCCAGCTACTCTAGCCCACTGTAGAATTTGCCCATGCCTGCTTGTATTAATATTTATCATTCTCTATATAAATGAAGATAGAAAAAGCAGTTCACAAAATTAAAAAGAAGTTGGGGGTGGGGAGAGAGAGAGAGGAAGGGAGGCAGAAAGGAGGGAGGTGGAGGGAGGGATGGAAAGAAAGAGAGAGGTTGTCCGTGGGAGTGGGGCCCCAGATGCCGGAGCTCCCTCGAGGAAGTTGTCTAAGAAGGGGAGGAAAACCAGGAACAGCTGAGTAGGTAGACTTAGTGAGGAACCCCTAAAAGAGCATGGTTCCAATGTGTGGGAACAGTATGTCTTCCCATACTTGGGAATACGTGCTGCTCCTGCCCAAAGCCCACCCAGGGACCAGATGCCCCTCCCAGTGCTTGGAAAAGGCTCCATTTGTCAGCACCTCCCACAGCAGCCACCCACTGGCCCAGAAGAAAGGCACTCTGTGCCACTCAACTGAGTCGGCCCATCTGGGTGCCCCCGTGGGCACCTCCTCACCTCATGGCTGTTGCTTCCCCCACCATGGCTGCCCTGTCCACTCATGGCCATCCTGAGCCACCCGAGAGCAACGATGGCCGTGGATACCCCAGGGGCACTTTGGTGCACTTGGCTCTCCTTGACTTGTCCCTGGCTTTGAAACTTGGCTGCTTTGCCTCAAAGCTAGAAGCTCCTTGGTGGTCTTTGTTTTTCTTTTAGTAGCACTTCTCAGGCAGTCTCTCCACCATGTAGCTTTTCTCAATCTCAGTGCACCCCATCACAGGCATGGCAGGAAAGAGGGGCCCGGCCTGGCTTTCTACACATTCCTGCGTAGCAAGGTCTCTGCTAAGTGTCCCCTCACTCTCTGCGGCACTGCTAACCTTGTGACAAAGAAAGGGAAAGAAAAAAGGTGTGCAACAGTGCTGCCGCTGGTCTGAACAAAAAACTAAAGTCGGTGTTCTTTTCCAAAAGAGCACACTTTGATACACTTCAGAGATTTCTAAATACCCCAGCCCTAACTCGGGTACACTTTAAACAAACATATTTAAATATTAAATTAGTAGTTTATAGGAAAACCAAGAAACCTGCATAAAGGTAAATGGCTCCTACAAAGTCTGAGATTCCATACTGAATCAAAATGCTTTTTAGAAACACATTGGTTAAAGCAGATTCTGATGTGACTTGTGAAAATGAACAAAGGGAAACCTCACTAAAATGAAGTTAGAAGGCCAGAAGGGGAGGCCAGAGGGAAAGCTGCAGCACTCCACATCAATTACAGGAAGAACTGTCAATTACAGACTCCACAGAAGAATCCTCAAAAGGTAAGAATCATCCATTACTGGCCCCAACAGGGAAAGATGTGCACTGCATCTCCTACAAGCAACTGGCCACCCCTGTAACTCAGCCAACGAGAAACCATCATCACCCTGAACACTCACTTTTCTCCAAACGAGTTTCCCTCAAAGCAGCTTCCTCCTTCTTCTCCATAAAACAGAATTCCTCTCCTTTGTTGGACTTCCTTATGGTTTTGCCATAGTTTGCTTATACCAAATTCCAATTCTCTGTTATTCCTGAATAAACTCATTTTGCTGGTAAGAGGACTGGCTGTTTTATTTTTTAAGGTTAATAGATCCAATACTTCATTCCACAGACAAGCAATGTCAGGGTCTGGAGGTGAATGAATAAGGCAAAGTTCTAATGGAATTAATTTATACTAAAGATGTCAAGTGGCAATGAGAATGGAACCCAGAAAGTGAGAGAGCTCAAGACTGTTACAAAGTTGTGGCAAAGAACAGAGATGTCAGAATCCAGTAGCAGGATTGTGGCAGAGATAAAAGGTCCAGAGCAATAGAGCATTTTTTTTTTAATTTAAACTCAATTAGTTAACATATAGTGTATCATTAGTTTCAGATGTAGAGTTCAGTTATTCATCTATTACATATAACACCCAGGGCTCATTACATCACGTGCCCTCCTTAACGCCCATCACCCAGTTACCCCATCCTTCACCCACCTCCACTGCAGCAAACCTACAGCATTTTCTGATGCCTTCGCTGCCTCCCCACAGGGGTGGAGGTGTGGCATCTGAGCTCCCCTAGTGGTTTACTCTCCTCCCCTCCTATACAAGTGACCTAGTACTTTATTTTATAGTTAGTGAGTGCATCCGTTTTTCTATCTACCTAATTCTGATCTCCTTGAAGACAAGGACTAAGTTGTATTCAACTTTGTCACCCAAGTAAGTTTAACACAACGCCTTGCTGTACAAAGTGAGTGCTCAAAAATTAGCTTTGAAACAAAGAATGAATAAATATGTCACTCTGCATACACTTCACATACATGGCCCCGCGAATCTGCATAAAGCAGTGCTCCCACATTCCCAGTGTCCTTCGCTCTCTGTCCTTCCTGCTTAAAACCTTTTCATCAGTAAGAGCTGGGTTCAGCAGTCACAAATGGCCATGTTCACAGGGCCAGTATGTTCATCACTGTGTGGTTGGAAGCAATTTATCTCCTAGAGCATAAGAACCATGAGGACCCCATCTCTGGACCCTGGAACAGACTGTCATGTTGCAGGCATTCAGTAAATGTTTACCCAGGGACACTGAATAGAATACGTAAGGACAGAAGAGTTTATAGCTATTTGTAGTTGAGTCAGAAAAATCACATTAAATATAGTATCTTTTAAGTCTCATTTGGTGTACTGACTATATCACAAAAACATGATGAATAACAGACAGAGACTGGAACTATTAAGCAAAGAACAGCCCTGAATCTCCTTCTGGAAGTGAAGGCCCTCCTCGAGGTCCTGACCTGGGGTAGGAGTGCAGGATGCTGAGTGGCTGGAGGAGGTGGAACATGGCTCTTCTTTCTATTTCTTCATTAGGACCATCTTGGGAATACTTTTAAGCATTGATTAGATAGATAGCCACATTTAATTAGATACCTATAAAGCATAATCGAAGAGAAAATCTACCCACTTACACAGTGGCCCATCAGAGTTGTCCATACAGAATGATAAAGGATGGTCCCTACAGGCTAGGGATCCCTGGTGCTCCCTGGTAGACATGGGCCCCCCAGCAAGTGGGGTTCCCATCTGCAAAATGGGAAGAGTAACAGTGGCTATTCATCAGGATCACTTCACACATACACACACACAGACTGCCTTACATGCGTGTACACATACATACATGCATGCATGCAAACATAAATACACATGCATGTGCATATATACCTAACAATGGGTTGTTATATACGTACACATATAGAAAACACACGCACTATACATACATATAGATAGTAGCGTTGTAGTAGAGTTGTCTTATATAGACACGTATATCAAAGGGTTGTTTCACACACACAAATACACACACTAAAGAGGTAAAACATATAAAGTGCCTAACAGTCCCTGTAGGTGCACCAAAAACGTGGGATATTATGACCACCCTTAGTGTATCAGATACCAAGTCCGAAATGAAATCAGGTGCTGTGCCTATTGGGAGACACAATCTTAGTACAGCTTCGAAACCACTCACTTGGAATATGCAGGTGCTTTCACTCTCACTCATCCTTTATTCTAAACCTATAGTTTTTATTCAACCCTGACTTTGGACAGTAGTTTCAGAAAGAAGGAGCCACACACAACTGCACTGGACCAACACGAAGCCCAGCAGCCTTGGAATTTAAAACGAGAATGTGACCAAGTGTGAACCCCCTTCAAAGGGGTGTGAATTCCATTTGCATATTCTAATCCACAAGTACTTGAATCATTTTAGGTACAATTACTTAGATCATTTGCATAAGGTTTTCACCCACATCACTTTTCCCTTCTATTTGTCCTAAGAGAATTTATTCCCAGGGATTTTGCAAAATAGCATGTAGAGGAGTTAATTATCCATTTCCTAGTATTGCCGACATCCATAGTGCCATATCGATTTGTTATTCAAAAGAGCCTTTAAATTGTTTATTGGTATCTTCCCAGCCTGCGGCTCTCTCTTATTTAATATATCACCAGAGAATTTTAAAAAAAGCTGAATGGCAATTACTTTAATAGATTGCACCTCTGAATGTGATACTTGGTTTTAGAAGGAAAGAGCAACAGCCTGAAATGATTTTTCTATAGCACCGGTCACACGGTCACAGAGGAACACACAGCCTTCACTATCAAATGGCGGTGGCCCTGGGGGGCATGCAATGACCCCGCAAGATGAGACAGCAACACCTGCCTTCACGTCACTTCTGCGAGTGCAAAGACCCACAGCTCAGATGCAACGGGGCAACCATGATTCCAAACACATCCCCCACTATTCACTATTAATTGTCCTGGGAATAAAATAGCATCTAAATAAATTACATAAGCAATCAGTAAAATAAAATATGCATAAGTCAAATAAATAAATCTAAAACAATTTTTTTTCAAAAATCCCACTGTCAAGTAACGTATTCATTTCACTATATTAGTTTGAAACCTCATATCTATCTTTATGAACTTAGCAAATACACATACGGATTCTTCCATTTGGGCAGTTAGGTGAGTGGGAAGAAAGGAGGAAACTAGCTAGAAATTGGGGATGATATCATCACCCATAAAGGGCATCAGTTAGGACTATAGGGTAAGAACAATTTGATGGGGACACACAGAGTAAAACCACAAGGGCTGGATGAGCTGTGGTAGGGAATGTTCAGTAGAAGATCTTTGAGTGCATGAGAAACAAAGAACCATATCTGGAAAACACAAGCTTATTTTCTCCAAAGGAAGGACATGATGGATTTGCCCTCTTTTTCTCGACCCAGGAACAAAGACTAATTAAAAAAAAAAAAAAAAAAAAGGAAAGGAAAGAAAAAGAAAACCAGCAGCTATTTCTTCTCAAGTATATTGGGATACATTCCTTTAAAAAGGTCTCAAAGATAGAAAATGTGAGCTTCTCTATTTAAAGATGACGGGGGGATGGCTGTTCTCCTTGGTCTGTGCACCACCTGAGGGTCAGCTCTCTGCACTATGCACAGAGTTGTCCCCCGCCTGTCTTTGCATGCACGTTGGGACCTTGTGACTGCAGCGTGATGCTCTCGTGTTCTTTGCTCCACAGCCACAGGGCCTTCTGGGACTTCTGCAATCGAAATGTGAGAGCACCAATTTTCCACTTTCTGCCTGCCCAGAAGACTCTTCCTCCACATATATGCACATCCTTTCCCCACACATCTGCCTAGAGATTTGCCTCTCCAGGAGGCCTTCACCCAACATCCTACTGCAAGTGTGAAACAGTCTACAGCTCTGATCACACTCCCTCGATTTGCTTCTACAGCACTGCTCGGCAAGCATGTCACGGTCTACATGTTCTTGCTCATAGTGGTCGATCTTCTTCCCCACTGGAAGGCAAGCACCCTGAGGACAGGAACTTTGCCCTTGGGGTTCTCTATTACATCTGCAGACCTCAGAACAAACGCTGGCACACGTGAGGGGCTCAGTATACATTTGGGTAATGACAGAATGAATGCACTGGGGATGGACGGCTCCTATAGAAGTGAGAGGTAAATGAGGGACGGGACACAGATGGGTTGCAGCCAGGGCAGGAGAACTGAGAGGAATCCCACTGAAGGAAAGAGCAACCCAGAAGATCAAGGGAGAGGAGAGGAGCGAGCCAGGGAGGGAGGGCTCTCAGGGGGAGTAGGGTGGGGCAGCAGACGAGGTCAATCACTCGACGAGGTCCAGCAGCACGGCCACTACTGGATCCCACAAGTAAACACGCATCGGTGACCATCAAACGAGAGGTTTGGGCACAATGGTCCATCTAGACTGCAAATTACTAAGAAGTTAAAGGGAAGATTTAGAAGACAGAGTTAATGAAAATAATTTAAGAGAGAGGGAGTGAGGGAGGCAGGCTGGCCAGTAGTCTTAGCAGCCCAGAATCTAGAAAGAGGGCTTACTGCCTTCAGAGTTGTGTATTGCACTGTGGGGGCGGGGGGGTGTTAGGTGTGTGTATGTGCCAGTGTGTGTGTATCTGTGTGTCTTGAGTGAGCGTGTGTGTCTGAGTGAGTGTGTGTTGGTGTGCATGTACGAGTGTGCATGTCTGAGTGTGTGTGTGGCAGGGGTGCCTCTGTGTTTGGGTGTGTGTCTGACTGACAGGGTGGTGGACAACCTAGGAGGAGTCCTTTCAGTTCCATTAAGAACTAACCTCACGAAGGGAAAAATGAAGGGGGGGATTTGGAGGGGGAGACGCACCAGGAGAGACGATGGACTCTGAGAAACAAACTGAGGGTTCTAGAGGGGAGGGGGTGGGGGGACGGGTTAGCCTGGTGATGGGTATTAAAGAGGGCAAGTACTGCATGGAGCACTGGGGGTTATGCACAAACGATGAACCATGGAACACTACATCAAAAACTAATGATGTGATGTATGGTGATTAACATAATAAAATAAAAAAATATAATAAAAAAACTAACCTCACCAAGTTTTCTTCTAAGGAAATGTGAGAAATTAACATGGAATTAAAATGCCATTGACAGGGTGAATTTTGATTCCTCTATTTTGATTCCAGGAGATAAGATATCACAATGTCCACACTTCAATTTACTTAGGACTTTTTTAGATAATAATTTTAAGACAGCTCAGAACTAAGTCTTCAGGTCAAAAGAATTTACCTAAAATGTGCTGTTGACTCAAACAAAAGAATAGTAGGAAGCAAAAAAAAAAAAAAAGAAAAGAAAAGAAAGAAGAAAAACCCTGCATAAAATATTAAAACAAATGAAAAACCCTATAGGACCAGAGACAGAGGCAAAATGAATTCTCTGAAAAGGAAAATACATTTTGTTATAATATTCTCTTAATAGATTTTTTTAAACATGATAAGAAGATGGAAAGAAAGCTGAGAAACTCTGATAGATTATGCAAATACTCATTTCATTTCCCCAGTTTTGGGTGAAGTATCAGCACCATTTTAAAGCTGTAAACCCCCAACATTCCCTATCTCTGCTCCCCAGCTGGCGAGCACAACCAAAGGATTATGCGTAATGCACTCCCCGATCCAGCGGCAAAGACGTTTATGCAGAGCTCAGAAGAATCTGGGATACTGCAGGTCTCGGGGGCTTAGAATGAAGATTGTTAAAATACAGTTCCATGATTTTTACCAGCTTATCTCAACCAAGAGGTTAAATATTCTCTCCCTTCTGCAGAGAGAGGTGGGGGATGGGGGGTGGGGATTTGCTGCTCCTGAAGCCAGGAATGGAAATGACTTTGATTCTTTGATTTTAGATTTTCTAATAACCCCTAAGGCCTTTCCTCATCTTCCCTCTTTCTGAAAGTATGAAGTTTACATCAGGGAACATTCCACACCAAATTTTACCATAGTGATTCTTTTTTTCAGAGTCGTATCTCTAACACAGAAAAATATGCCCTGCTACCTTTTTAGGCTAAGGGAAATGAAATGAATACAATATGCTATATTTCCACTGTCTCTTCCTCTTCCTAAGAAAAGAAATACCACTCCAATCTGAAGATTTGCATCTAGGAATCTCATGGTTTCTTTGCATAGCATCTCATCCAACAAATATTCCATGGCTTGAGAATATGCCCCTCAAATAAATGTTGCTGTCATCCCTGTTCTCAGAAGCACACTGCAAAGTCAGGAGGAATGCCCCAAGACCTCAATGACCAATATAGATCAAGTCTATCTTCGTCACTCAAACACTGTCTTTGTCCGAAGGGAGTAATGGTGACTTTTAGACCAAAAGAGGGATCTGGATAGAATTAACCCAGAAAAATCCACTCTTGCTACAATAGTCGTAGGCAAAGGTATCTACAGACTTCCTCTTTCTCATGAGAACATAATTGAGCTTAGTCTTTCTCACGTGAACCTCAGAGATAAGACAATGTATTAGAAGAATAAATAAATCACAGCTATATTTGCCTTCGTGCTCCAATTTGTATTAAACAGAAATGATTGAAGAAGAGTCTTCTTTTCTCTATGTGCCCTGCTCCCTAATCTACACTGTCAGGTGTTAACACCCACGTGTAATCCTGAACTTTCAAATGGAATTTCCTCGATAACAAAATGGGACTATAACCCTGTAATATAAATAAACTGTGTATAACTGTAACACACAGGATGCAAAGGGGGAAGTCGGCTTGGATCATTTCTAGCAACAATAACCTCATGAGTTCGTCACTGGAAATGGATTCAAGACGATTGGCCAAAAATAAATTGTAATTTGAAACAGAATGACAAGCACTGTGGTTTAATATTTGGGTGGCGAAGGAACCGGGAGTTTATCAAACTCGAATTAAACAGACAGTCACAATGCTGTGCAAGCACTCAGGGTTAATTCAGGTCGTTTCCTCGGCTCTTGTGTTCCATGATTTGAAGCTCGGCAAAGCTGGGGTGTAATTAGGGAATGGGTAGTACTCACTGTACACAAGTTGGGTGTAAGCTTTAAACTAATAACTCAGCAATTACGAGAAAAATGAGCAGTAATTACACCCATTTTACTCGCGGCTAGACAGATGGAACATTCTCTCCTCATTATTGGCAAACTGTCACCACATTTATTTCATTTTTACTGTTTACTATTTGTTGTACTTTGATTAAGAGTAATTACAGGCTAGAAAAATATGAAAAATATGAATGTTGGGTATTTTTTAAAAATAGAAGGAGGCCCTTCCGATCTATACTGATAGAGCTCTCATTTTAGATCCTATTGAAACGATGTAAGTATCCTTAAAATACTCTGAGGCAGCTTTCATTTCTGGGACGGCTCTTCAGAAAGGGATTTCGTGTGTACTAGTTATCCGGGTCTTCACAGGTGCCACCTCCCTCACACTCACTCCTAGTGCGGTCAGTGAACAAGTTAAAGCAGAAATTCACCTGTGTCTGGAACAAAGCAAGTCACGCAAAACATATCGTGGCTATTGTTTTCATGTTTTTTAGGATGAAACATCTATTTCCCTCCCACCATTGTAGAATAATTTAATAGACATTGTCCAGTAAGTAATAATATTGAGTTCCTTACTCAGATTTCCCTCTGAAGCCCTTCAGCATAAGTGACATCAATTTTAAGATCCCGTGATATTTACACTGCAGTTACTGACAAGGCATCAGCAGTATTGATTACGCCAGTGGGGAAACACACTTGAATTCATTTTCGGCAACCATGTTTCTAGCTGGCATTATTAATTTTTAATTTATGTGGGCTAAAAAATGGTACTATTTTAAAAGAAATGTTAGGGACAGAAGAGCCCCTGGCGAATTATCGTCCCTTGAGTACAGATTTTAGCTAATCTTAAAAACAGTATCTATTTTAGAGCAAGTACCCACATGTAAAATAATATGTTCTCCATGTATACAGTTAGTGTGTGTGTGTGTGTGTGTGTGTGTGTGTGTGCTGCTTTAAAAACATTTTGTGAATCATGATTGCCAAGGGTGCTACTCCAAATTCTGAGCCCTGCATGATGACACAGTCCCAGGAGAAATAAAAGCCATCACGGTCCACAATTGGCCCACACAAAAGCATGATTTTCCAAGGAAAAAAAAAAAAAAATGTTTTCCCCTTCCTACAAGGCATACTAGAAAACATCTGAAAAGTTGTTTCTGGCTTCAGTTTTTCTTAATGGGAGAAAAAAACCCCACACGGCTTGTTCTACACGGGCTCCATATTGATTCATGGAAATGCCATGTGTTAATGCACCGACTTGCTAATGGCTCTGCCCGTGTGGTGATCTGCTGCGCTGGTGCAGTGCACGGAATTGATTAGTTCCCTTAATGAGCCTCCGATTGTGCTGCTAGCAGCATGCAGAATGCAAAGCAGGGGTAAGTGTGCAACTGGAGCAAACCTGCCTCTGAGCAGCCGTCAGGAGAGAAGCCGAGAAATGCAAGTGGCAGAAGAATGTGGGAGGGGTGGAACGGAGAGCAGAGCTGGAAGCCAAGACGCCTTTTCTCTTTTAGGGGACGCTGCAGCTTGCTACGTCCCAGGCTTCCTCCCCGGGGGGCGGGAGAACAGGGCAGGGTGATGTGCTGAGCCCACTCCACAGCAGTCTCCGCGAGCAGTTCCAGAATCAGCTGGAGCCAGATCAGATGGGGAGTCCACTCTGGTCTCTGCCCCCAAACCTCCCCTCCCTGACCCGCAGCTTCCCACCAATGAGGGAAGGAGGGAAGTGATGTAACCATCCCCATCTTCATTTGTGTATTAAGTGCATCATACAGTTTCAGCTAGAAACGCACTAGAGGAAGTAAATAACGTAAAGCTATGAAGAAAGTCGGTTTGGTTCATGGCTAGCCAATGACTGATGAATGCATCAGTGGGAGCAATGGGGGCTGGGTCTTCTAGGAGGCCCGTTGTTAAGGCCAAGGGGAGCCCAGGAAAGAAGGAAAAGAAGGTGTGGGTGGGAGAGATTGGTGTAGATACTTTTCATGTATGCAAGGACCCAATCGTTTGTGTAAATATCCAAAAAGCTTTACAGAGAAAGAAAGAAGGCAGAAAAAGAACAGATCAAATAGCTCCCCCTTTTCTCTGTCCCTGCTTCCCCTGCCTTTCCCACCTCAAAACACACCACACACACACACATGCTGCACACACACAAATACGCACAGACACAAAAACCACATATACACACACCACACACACACCACAAACACCGCACCCATATCACAAACACCACACACACATCACACATACTGCACACATGCCGCACACACAAATACACACACATCACATATACACACACGACACTACACACACACCGCAAACACCATACCACACCACAAACACCACATACCACGCACATACCTCACATACATACTACACACCCAACACACAAAAAATACCACACACATACCACACACGTACATGCCACACCCACACCACACACAAAGCACACACATCTCACACACACATTGTGCATGCATACCACACATGCACTACACACACACACACCACAAATACCACACACAGCACACACACATCTCACCACACTACATGCATATTACACACGCTACATACACAACACACCCAACACAAAAAAATACACAAATACACCACACCACCCACAGAACATACACAACACACAGACACACCACACACACACATCACAAACACATCACACACACATCTCATACACACATCTCACATACTCACACACACTGTAGAAGAGGAAATGTTGGATAAGCTGTTAAGAACTTCTACAATGTTTCCAAGCAGTATGTGAGAGCAATGTAGGAAAACACTTCCATTTTCTGAAAGAAGGAAAAACAGGCACTGTGAGCCACCCCACTATGCTCCTCTGGGAAGAGCAGGAGTGCAGGAAGCCCTATGGCTTGTGGAGGAGAGAAATCCCATCCTCACCAGGAATGCATAAGAGAACTCATGGCACAGAGTTGTATATGGGTAAGTCAGTGTTTGGTTCCCCTCTTGCCCTTATTGAACATGAAAGTGTGTTCCTCGTGAGATGGAACAGAGGGTGTGGCACGTGGATAAGATGCATCCAAGAAGCCACATGATGGTCTTGATGGCTGCGTCAGTGTGGTCTGTGTGCTGGACATTTACGTTTATGTGACCACAATGCCCCAGGTGCCAGACACAGAAAAGGGAAGACAGGAAAGACACGGGAGCTACTTGGAGGAAAAGGTATCTTGATTAAGTATTCAAGGATGCCTCCCCTTCCTCCAGATGCTCAAAAGGGACTCCTGTTCATGTATTAACGCCCACTGGACAGGTCATACTTAAGTCAAGGAGAGGGTGTTTCATTTTGGTCATCAGAGGCCACTGGCTTTCCTTCCCTTCTTTTAAACATGTATCACGAAAGACTTAATACAAATTGAAAATATCTGGAAGTGAAGTTCTAGAATAATCTTAAGACTTCAGATAAGAGGGGCGCCTGGGTAGCTCGGTCGTTAAGCGTCTGCCTTCGGCTCAGGACATGGTCCCAGGGTCCTGGGATCGAGCCCCGCATCGGGCTCCCTGCTCGGCGGGGAGTCTGCTTCTCCCTCTCCCGCTCCCCCTGCTTGTGTTCCCTCTCTCGCTGTGTCTCTTTCTGTCAAATAAATAAATAAAATCTTTAAAAAGACTTCAGATAAGAATTTATTTGGTTCTGGGGCGCCTGGGTGGCTCAGTCAGTTACATGTCCGACTTGATTTCAGCTCAGGTCCTGGTCTCAGGGTCATGGGATCAAACCCCACATGGGGCTCTGTACTCAGCATGGAGTCTGCTTGAGATTCTTTTCCCCTCTCCCTCCCCTTCTGCCCCTCCCCCTACTCTCTCTCTCTCAAATGAATGAATGAATGAATACATAAATACATACATAAATAAAATCTTTAAAAAAAGGAATTTATTTGGTTCCAATTCAGTAGATTTTTCTGCTCTGAAACAGAGATACTCACAGATTGGTAAAAGCCCAGTTAATATGTGTTTCAAAGATGCACAGTAGCAAAAAATAATAATATAGTTGAATCACTACTATGACCCTTGAAAATGATAAGTAATAGTATCAGTTTTCAAAGCCTGCCCATATATTATATGGCATCAAGTGATAAAGGATGCTGTACAAAGTTAAAACGGAGAGGTGAACGCAACCTTGGGAATACACGTTCCCAAATCCCCAATGCTAGCACTGCCAAGTCAGACTCATCACGGTATGCTTTCAGGGTGAGTCCCTTTGATAATACATATTAACCATCTACTATGTGCCAAATGCTTTGCCAGACACTGGGAGAAGAGAAACAAGGAAAATGCAAAGTTTCTCCTTTGAATGAACTTATAACATACTTGGAGAAAAAAAGACCAACATTTTGCAGGGTTTTTAACGGTTCACCTTTTTTTTCCCCTTTTTTGTTAATCTTTGTTGTTGCTGTTCTAGTTCTTTTGACCCAGAGAATAACAGGAGGTAGCAAAATCCAACGCTGGCAGACACCATGGAAGAATGTACCATTTCCTGTGGGCCTACTATGTGCCAATATTGCACAGCATGATTTAGAGATGTCCTCCCAGTTATCCTTATGGGGTCTTTACAACATAATGATTATTATTCACACCTGGGCTCCTGGATGGGAAAGTTGAGGCTCAGAGAGGTGAAGTAATTTGCCCAGGGTCACACAGCCTTGGAATGACACAGCTGAGCCCTGGCTGTTGGACCCCACAACTGAAAGGAACTCAGAGATGAAACTCTCTACATTGGCTTTAGCCACTGAGTGGGCCTCACAGTAGAGGAGAGGCCACTGCTGGTCTACAGGATGAAGAGATGCCCCAGGGAAGAGCACCACAATGGAGGCAGATGGCGGGGAAGGACTGCCCCAGGCCATGGTGGAAAGTTCCCATGAGAAGCCATAAGAGTTGAAATTACAGACAGCCACAGTCTAGAACCCCAGTCTCCACCCTGACTCACAGGAGACATTGGTTCTGGAGATGAATGATGAGTCCCAGAGGAAGCCTTTTTTTACAAGCTCTCCTGTGACCTTGGTATACCTGCCATGAGCCTGGGGGTCATGGTGCCAGAAGCCCCCTAGAGAGCCAGCAAGGGGGTTGTATTTGCTCTGATAAGAGCCTGGAGCCTGGACCCTGGGTTCTGTGAGTGCATAGATTAGGGCTATCTTGTGTTTCTGGAATGTAGCAATATCTGGAGTAGAATAAAATGTTTTCCAGTGGATGGTGAGTAGATGGATGGGTAGATGGAGGACATGTAGGGATGAATATAATAAAATTCTTCTTAAATGCAGCCCATATCTATCTGAGTTGGATGTGCATGATGGCTACTGCATATAAAGAGTACTTAATATTTTTCAATATCTTAAATTAAGTAAAACAAGTTGATGTTCTCGCCCCTAACTCCATACCTGGGTGGCCTTCAGTCAGGGGCCTGACTTCTTGTTTTATTTTTCTCTAACTCAGAGAGAGAACATATTTTACAAGTAAGCAATGTGTTATCAATAGCAAGTTTGCAAACACTGGAGCCTCCTGCTCCAATAGCTTGAGATACTCCAGGCTCAATTCAGTGGCACAAGCCTCCCTGGGAGAAATTCTGAGAGTCTTAACAGAACCTGGAAGCTCTTGGGTGAGAAAACCATATCCATACACCATCTACTAGCATTCCACAGAGCAGACGAAAACACCAGCTAGGAAGGTGGCCAAATCAGCCAAGGGTGGATGCTTCCGCCCTGTCGTGGGCTGAACTGTGTCCACAATCCCTCATTCATACGTCAACATCCTGACCCTAGTACCTAAGAATGTGACCGTACGTAGGGATCTAGACTTCAAAGAGTTTAGATAAAATGAGGCATTAGAGTTGGTCCTAATACAATCTGACCATGTTCTTGTAAGAAGAGGTCATTTGAGCACGTGGAGGGGCACCAGGGGCATGCACACAGAAGAAGGGGCACCAGGAAGGCAGTTGTCTACGAGCCAAGGAGAGAAGCCTCAGGAAGAACCAGTCCTGCCAACAACTTGATCTTGGATGTCCAGCCAGGAGACAACACATCTCAGTTTTTTAAGCCACCAAGTCTGTGCTATGTTGTTCTGACAGCCCAAGCAAGCTAAGACATGCTCCCTTTGGTCCACATCCACTCTGCTGAGACTATGAGGCTCACAGTACATACGAATCGCTGTGGGAGTGACTGAAGGGGGGGGGACTCATGGGAGGTGGTCCACAGGTACAAACTCACAGTTATGACATAAATACGTGCTGGGGACACGATGCACAATGTGATGACTATGCTAACACCACTGCACGACATACAGGAAAATTGTGGAGAGATCCTATGAGTTCCCATCGCAAGGAGACAGCTTTTCTTTCTTTTCTTTCTACTGTATCTGTGTGAGGTGATGGATGTTCACGAAGACTATAGTGATGACCATTTCACAATATACGTCATCAAAACAACATGGTGTCCACCTTAAACCAAGACAGCGATGTATGGCAATAATGTCTTAATCAAACTGGAAAAGAAATGAAGTAAAAAAAAAAAATCAGTGTGAACTTTGGACTTGGTTAAATTCCCAATTTCCCAAGGCCGAGCCCAGAGGTTCAGTTCAGCTGGTCCAAGACAGAGATTCAGAATATGGGTGGTTGCAGAGCTCTGCTTTGACCTCACAGCCTGACAGAGGGAGAAAAGCCACTACATAGTACACGCTCCAGGACTACTTTCTGGATGGATGAACGAACCAACTCATTCTGATAAGAGTATAAAGCCAAACCCAGATTTTATGGCATTTCTCACTGCGGCAAGTAGTGTTTGGGGCAAGACTGAGGCCATCCGTCTGTAGTAAAGGCCCTGATGAGCACCTGTACAAACATGAAAATCTACGAATGAATGGGACATACCATTTACAGTCTGAGGGGACTGATATTTTTTCACTCACAAATGAAGATTAAAAAACTTCAAGATTTGTCAAATTGTTTTTGAAGTAATGAAAAGCCAGGCCCTCACACTCTTTTATTACATTTTACAAATAAGGATATGTGGTGGGGGGAGCTTCATTTTCTTCCAGATCTGGCCACAGAAACACACAGTGGGAGCTGTCAAACCAATGACGTTTTCCTAGGATAACAGCATAATGGAGTGTTTCATGAAGAATTTCGGTACTCTCTTCCTACAACTTTTCTCCCTAATATCTCTCCCCTTCTTTCCTTCTCTGGTGGGTCGTTTGATGCCCTGGAAGCTACAGCAGTTAAGGAAACCATCACAATCCACATGGTTTCTCCTGGTTTGGGTGATTTACTACGCTACACAGTCATGCGGAGCCACAAAGACACAGTTACTGAATATGAAGTCCCTGATAAAGAGCCCTTGTAAATCATGCACCAAGAGCAAAAGATTTTATTAGAGATGATGATACACAAAGATGAAATTTGGCTGGAGTGTAGAAGGCTGTTAGCTGAATTACGAGTAACGGTGAAGACGGAAGCAAAACTGTATTTATGGAATCCTGCGATGCTCCGATGTTGTCCCATTGAAGGCACTCACTCCGTTAGTTTATATCCACGAGTAAAGCAAGAACAAGTAGGGGGGAGGAGCCCCCAAACCTCACAGCCATTGGGCAAGACCACAAAGGGCCCCCCCTCCTCTTTCATGTGGTAAACGTGTACCCTTTCTCTGGACAAAACGTGGTCACATTTGGTCATATTGGGCCAAGGGCCTAAACACCATGTAGTTATCACACAGGTAATTTATCCCATTCACTTTTACATCCAACTCGATTTATATCCAACTTTTAAAAAAAAGGAACCAATTAACATGAAAGTATATTCATCATGGATTCTTGGTAAACTAAAGGTAATTCACGGAGAAGGAGGGGGGGTGGAGGGAGGAAGGAAAGAAGATGCCACTTAATCTAAAAAAGATGCTGTTTTGTTCATGGGATAGTCCAAAGCAATGGATTATTTGAGCAGCCTTGTGACACAAAAGATCTATCCTCCACAGAGTGTAACGGGTCCAGAGTGGATAACGCGTAATGAAAACCGCGTGTCTGTTACAACCGTGTATGCTCCGGGCCGTGAAATTCGCTGTGTTAACCACAGAGAGACCCTTGTCAGCAAGGAAACCGGGGACCCAGTGCCGTTCCTGCCAAGGAAGGAAGTCGGCTGGCAAAAGCATCACGACTGAAGAGAGAGACATATGGCCAGAGCATAAGGCCAGAACTTAACTATCCTGCAAATCACCAAAAGAAGCAGGTGTTCACCTGATACCTGACTTCTGATTTCTTGTTCTCAAAGAGAAATAATGAGTCATTGGCTTGGTCTAGAGTCAGTTCTGTGCCCACTAAACTTCCTCCAAACTCTGCTTCTTTCCTCTGAGTTCATCCTGGTTTTTCTTCCTTGGATGAAATATTTAGAGATGACAGAAATAGTCACCTCAAATGTAAACTATCCACGAGAAAAGACGAGGAAGGAGAAAGGATTACAGAGAAAATGGAACAGAATATAAATACGGTACATGGCGAGCTAGCAGGTGGTTGGATTTCAGGGGGGCCCACATGCCCACTCTGGAGGCCAGAGAGCATGAAAACTTTGATTCTTCCTTCCAGGCTCTCCAGGTAAAACTGGACTGTCCCCTAGGCTCACCAGAGCTTCTGGGCAGCTCAGGGCCCCCTCCCCGCTGCATGCAGGCCTGCATCCAGGCACATGCGAGTGATGGGAGGGCTGCCCTCCCGCCCACCCTTTGGGTCTTCTTCCAAAGCTGCTCTTTGCTCTTAGCTATGTGCATTCTCACTGAGAATCTAGAACACTTTAAAGACACAAAGTCATTTAAATTTTGCTCTGGCTTTTAAAGGAGGAAAAGTTCAGCCATTGAATATTCACTGAGCGATGCTAATTTATCATTGTGAAGGTAAGTTTTCCAATCCTATAATTATCACTTTATTGGTTTCTGCTGTAGAAGTTGTTAAAATTCACAAGACTGACATCGGCCAAATGTTACTGAAAAGATGTATACACTATAATTATAGCTTAGGAAGGCCGATCAGTTTGCTCCTAAATTATAAATGCAACAATCTTTGACTTAGTCCTCATGTGTATATGTACTAGTCCTCTGATAATCATACCCTTACTTCTGCAAAGTGACTTTGAATCTTGTTTCTCTATCAGACATATTTAAGAAAATAGCCGTAAGTAGCCCATTAAATGTTTCCAACCTAACAATTCAAAATACTCTGATCCAACGTCAGTTTTAGATTAATACTACAAAGTAACATGTGACATATTATGGTAAATTTTATGTAAGCTTTTGTTATTGCTAAATAAATTTGGCTGCCCTCCAAGAAATCCCATCATGTTGTCCAAGGTCTGGTTTTCTTACCTAAAATGGTAACATTGCAAGGAACAGGATACAGAATTAATAGTGCCAGCCTAGTTATAAGACAGAACCTTTGGTATAGTGAGAATGTCAACTATATGTCACTTAACAAAAATCATGCCCATTGAAAATAATTCTTCTGAAACTTTTTACTTTCAAAACTCATCAGATTACACTAAGGGACAGCTATTTTTTTATTTCATGACTCAGAAACCCTAGGACTTTCAACCCAACCCAAAACGTGGCTGGTTTATATGATCTCACACATCTGCACGAAGAATACGACACTGAGCATCATCCAGCTGTACGTAAATGCCCAGACGCCCTGGAACGATCCACCCGTGTGTCTTGCACATTTAAAGTGCCAGATAGTGATGTTGAGTGGGCACTAATGTCCTACACAGGGGAGGGAAAGACGTCGACATTACCTAGAGAAGTAAGATAAGTTAGGTTGGTACGTGCAAGAGAACATGTTCAGATTGAGAAAAAAAAATAAACGGAAAACCAGCAATGTCAAATGTGGTATATTTCCCATCCTTGCAACAATAAAAAAAAAAAAATAGGATTTTGGAAAAGGAGAGCAGAAGAGTCGGTAATGACTACACAGATTCCCAGGGGTGATATTAATATATTCAACAACCGGTCCAGCTACACAATTCACTAAGTAAATGATGTAATTCAACATTTTCCCCCAACCTCATTTTCCTGAATATATACGTCTGCACACCCTGGCTCACACGCCACAGCTAACCAGCAGGTGACCAAAACTGTAGCACCAACTAGTTACCAAAGTGTTCTAGACTTCGGATTTCAGAAATTGCTGGTGTTAGAGTCTGTTTGCTGCTTCTGTCACAGCCAAATGATGAGCCGTCATTTAGCATCAGACACTTTCCTGACCTCCCCACAGGGCGGACAGTCTTTGGGCCCCTGCACCTGCTTGCGGAGGAGGTATCTGAGTGGGGTGTGCCCTGGGTGCCTGCAGTTTCCACGTGGACTGGACTTCACAGAGCAGGGTCTTGACCCCAATCCCAGTTCCACTTCATGCCTTCAGCCCCTCACCTGTTCACTGTCTCCACTGTCTCTGCACCACCCCTGAGCAGCAGGGGCATCACACATACCCCTGCCCCTAACCTCTACCCCTGTCCACGTCTAAAACATCCCCATTGCCATGTCTACATCTCCTCCACGGCCTCCACAGGGCAATGTCATTAGATCCTGTGTACTCTTAATAAGTAGACTATTTTCTGTTTACTAAATGGTCCAAAAGACTTCTGATTCAGTTTTCCCTCCCCTCCCCTCCAATCCTCTGTGCTGTTTCTGTTCCATATTCTTATATTTCACATACGAATGAAACCATATGATAATTGTCTTTCTCTGATTGACTTATTTCACTCCACATAATACCTTCCAGTTCCATGCACTAGATGCAAATGGCAAGATTTCATTCTTTTTGATGGCTGCATAATATTCCAGTGTGTGTGTGTGTGTGTGTGTGTGTGTGTGTGTGTGTGTGTGTGTGTGTGTGTGTATTGCACATCTTTATCCATTCATCTGTTGATGGACATCTTGGCTCTTTCCACAGTTTGGCTATTGTGGACATTGCTGCTATAAACATCAGGGTGCACGTACCCCTTCGGATCCCTACATTTGTATCTTTGGGATAAATACCCAGTAGTGCAATTGCTCGATCTCATGGTAGCTCTATTTTCAACTTCTTGAGGAACCTCCATACTGTTTTCCAGAGTGGTTGCACCAGCTTGCATTCCCACTAACAGTGTAGGATGGTTCTCCTTTTTCCACAAATTAAAAATAAATAAATAAATAAATAAATAAATAAAAACAAATGGTACAAAAGAATTTTTAGAAACATATTTTAGGGGCACCTGTGTGGCTCAGTCGATTAAGCATCCAATTCTTGATCTCAGCTCAAGTCTTGATCTCAGGGTTGTGAGACCAAGCCCTGCATTGAGCTCCACACTAGGCATGGAGCTTACTTAATGAAAAATAAAACTAATTTAAAAAAATTTAAATATATATTTATATATACAAATAAATATAACAACAGATAATGTCTCGTGGTTGTATATCAGCTGAATGCCTACTCGGAATATACGGTCCCTTTGGCCCTGGCAAGGAAACCCCAATAGAACCACCTGGAAATGAGAACGATGGCACACAAACAATGCTAAGTAGTAGTAGAAAAACACGTGGCCCGGAAGCTCCACATGAGAGGTGGTCTAGAAAGGATTTCAACAGGTGGCCACCACTGTGATGTCTCCAAAGAGAGCTGCTACTGAGCCCAGGGCACCAGAGGCCAAGCTGGACGCTCTCTGGAGGAATGGGCACGGGTTCTGCCTTGTGCCTCACTTTGCCTCCCCTGTCCTGCCTGATGCCACTGCCTTCCTGAGAGAGCGTGGGAGAGGGAGACGCCGTTTGCTCACATGCGCACCTAGAGATTGCAGAGCTGGCCTTTGTCACTTCCAGAGCTCCAGGCTCCAATAGCAGGGACGAGCCACCCAGAGAAGAAAGAACACAACTGACTGGGGCCTGGAGAAGGGGAGAGATGAAGAAGCATTTTATGTGGTGCCACAAAATCAGGGCTGGAGACCTTCTCTTCTTCCGACTGGAACTGCTTCCTGAGGTCAAATACGGAAAACAAACCTTTCCTTTGGGAGAGGCCATACTTTCATCTGAGCATCTCTGAGCATTTACCGCGCACCCATCACATTTTGTGTGATGCTAGAGGCCACATTTCCACTCCTCATCACCCAAGTGCTTTGGCTAGATGCCTAAGGAGGCTTATCGCCCTTTTGGGGTGAAGGTACTTAGGCGAGGTTTACCCTCATCATGCCCTGCCCCCAAAGAGAAAGCCCTACATGCTCCAAACAGAGTCAGTACACACATAAAGAGATGTTCGTTTTTTGACACAATCACCTAGACGGTAATCCTAAGGTTGGTAAAGATTGTTATGTTTTTCCTTACAAATCGCATAGGCTATCAGGAGAGTGAACAAACACAAACACGGTATGCAAGACAGAGCCCCCTTTAACAGCTGCAATAGACACAGGTTTCTAGACAGAGCCCGTGGGGGCGTGTTTTTGTCTTTCCAGTGTGGGTGCGGGGTTAAAGGCAGCATCTCCCCACATCGCTCCCCTCCCATTCCACCTTGGTTGCTCACTGTATTTGTTAGCTTCCTGTGGCAGCTGCAACAAATCACCACAAACTTGGTAGCTTAAAACAACACAAATTTACTTTCTTATGGAATTAGAAATCAGGCTTGTAAATGGGTCTCACCGGCTAAAATCAAGGTGTTGGCAGGGTTGTTCCTTCTAGAGGCTCCCAGGAAAAGTCTGTTCCCTGCATTTCCCAAACTCAAGAGGCTGTCCACATTCCCTGGCTTGTGGCCCCTTCCTCCGTCTTCAGAGCCAGCAGTGGTGAGTAGAGTCCTTCCCACCTTGGATCCCTCTGAGTCTGATCCCGCCGCCCCTTCTTTCCCTGGACCGTTTTGATTATATAGGACCTGCCGAGATAATCCAGCTCCCCATACCAAGAGCCTTAATTACATCCTCAAAGTCCTTTTCAGCGTGTAAGCTAACACTGGCCCAGGTTCTAGAAATGAGGACGTGGGCATTTCTGGGACCAATTACTCTGCAGACCACATTTAGTAAGGACCAGAATCTGGTCCCAGGGTTAATACACAACCTTAGGAATGAAATCATCATCTCTGCCATCGAGGTGCTCAGTCCAGACAGGGAGGTAACCACGGGAATCCGTGTTTATACTCTGTGATCACTGGTTTAAGCAGGCTCTGAAGCAGCCGGAGGAGGACACAGACTCTGGTTCCTGCCTTTATGCAGTGCACAGCCCCAGACATCCCACATGCCCGTCGACATCCTGCCAGAAAACAGACATTTAAGGATTATGCCTCTTGCTTGTTCCCTTTGTCAGGAAAGTAAAAATATCACTCTCGTTTCATTTGTCCTCTTTACCCCCTTTTAAAGCCTACCTTCTATGCTTTTTCAGAGTTTCTATTTTATTTTCACGCACAAACCTGGCTTTCAGTTTCCTCCCAAGTCCCTTGAAGTAGGATCCTAAGGTGAACACTTTCCATCTGTTTTGGCACGCCTCGTCGCCAAGCCCTGTTGAGCCTGAGCGAAAGCTCTTGTCATTTGCTCCGTTAGAAGCTGCACTGTCACACGGGCTGTGTGTGTTCCTTCTCGCCCCGGCCCCAGGTTGACAGGGAAAGCCAAAACGCGCTGCTAGATGCTTCCATACAAAGAGTGTTTGTCAGCACAAGCCTGCGGTAGCGCAAGATGGATCATTCTGGGTGCTATCCCTGCCACATCCTGGGCCACTTCGGTTGAGGATTCCACCTCGAGACAATGAAGAGGCAAGAATATAATTTTTCTTCCTAGCTGTCTTTGAGGTTGGCAATTTAAAGGCTGGAGTTTAATTATTTGTGACATGGGGACAAAATGACCAGCCTGGTCATTCCACACCCACAGTGAGAAAAGCAGGTGATAGACACCAACGGGACACTTTCAGCTCAGTTTAAGTAAGGCTGTGAGGGTGGGAGGTCCCTTATGTTATCTTATCTTAGTTAATGTAGATCCAAGTCGAAAGTACTACGTGCCAACTGCCTAGGAAATGCTGCTTTACATAACCCCTTAATGCAAGTATGGCACCCCCCCCCAAATGTTATGTCTATCAAAAAAAAATAAATAAATAAAAGTCATCATTTTAAAAATTAAAAAAAATCTTATCAGTAAAATTTTGTGTTGCTTAGTAAGACGTTTTAAAGGTTTCTGAATGACTCTATTTTAGCAAAATCTTGCATTATAAGGAAGTTTTGTGCAGGAGTGGGTTGATTTGCTATCTACACATGGGTGGTCATCTTTCTAAACCACCGCAGAGGGTATAAATCACCTTAGCATGATCTTGGGTGGACCGAAGCCTACAGAGTCATGAAAAGCAGGAATGCTCCATCTCATCTTCCATCCCCAGAGGATACTTTCAGGCTGACATGAGGAATACATCAATAATTAGCCCTTAAGATGCAATTCTCTGTTGGCCTAATTATTCGGGCCGTTTTCTGCAGACAATAAAAGCAAAGAAACCAGAGTACAGCTCTTTTTAAAACGTAAGAGATGTTAAAAGCAACATCAGGGGGTGAGTTCAAGTGCCTTTCAAACAGTGAGAAAAAAATGTCAAATGGATGAAGTCCAGGGTTTTATTTTCGGCTGAGAACAGGAAAGATGCAAAGAAGCAGCTGAGGACTTATCTTCAAACAACACAGCCACGATTTCCTGGAGATCCCATGGACAGACAGAAAGATGCCTTCTAGAATGTGGCAGTTAAATTAGGGAGTGCTCCTCCAGAGAGCCCATGCCATGCTGATGGGTAAACATTAGTGGGACAAAGCAATACATCTGTATTTGTTTATGTATGCATGGGGAATTTCTGAAAGGACAGAAAACATATGAATGGGAATGACAATGGTACCTACGTGAGGGTGGGGTACGCATACCTGGGAGTTAGGGTGAGGGTCTGCAGTCGGACTAGAATTGCCTCTACGTACGTCTTAAAATACTTCTTGAGTTTGGGATTATGAATGTATCACCTATTTGCAAAGTAAATAAAATAAGAACAAGCCAGCAGTGATCTCCAATTCAGAAGATGCTGCTTCGTGGGAACAAAGTGGTCAGGTGGGGCTTTCCTGCCCAGAGCTGTCACAAAAGAGCCACCCACAAGGAAGAAGAAGCTCATTGCAGTCCCGGAGAAGTTGGCTCATTCTGAGGTTTTGCAGGGACAAAGCCAATCATGGCAGAAGAAAACATAACACAGGCCATTCCGCAAATGCCACCTCCTCCCGTGTCCATAACTGTAGCATTTAATTTCCAAATATCCCTGGGTCTGTGAAGACACTGATCTTCTCTGTTTTTTTGGGGTGTGTGTGTGTGTGTGTGTGTGTGTGTGTGTTTTGTTTGTTTGGGTTTTTTTGGTCAAGCCCTCTGAACAATGTGCCTCTCTGACTGCTTCTGCCAAGGTTTAAAAATGATCTAATATGTGGTGTGCCCTTCCTAGGAGTAAACATCATGCTGCCACTGAGCCAAACTGACACTCTAATAGGGCACAGTGAGCTGAGAAGGAATCTTATTGCAAATCCTCACCATGGGGCATCGTGGGAATTCTACAAGAATCTTCATATTCATGAAGCTTAATTATAGCAAAATTGCCAATCTGTAAAATACGGCTGCATTTGAATACTACTTTCAAGTCTGCAACAGGAACAAGGAGACGCGGGTCCCCCCGAGACACCCCGGCAGTGTGCGCACAGAAGCACCAGTGAAAAGGAATTCGGGGGGAAAGAGAAGACAACTGAAAACACATCAAGAGGCACTCTACTTCCCCAGAAAAATGAAAATGCCAATCACAGAAAGGGTCTTATTATGTACTTGTAATCAACCATAACATTCAAATTGGCGAATAAAGAATCAAATAAAATCACAAATTTAAGACATTAGTCCTAAAGATAATACAGATTTTAGTTACAGAGATGACTACAAAGTTGCCAAGGCTGCACGCACACCCCATCTGTTCGACAATAGGGCCAAACGAGGCTCTGTCTTTAAGCCCCTACAATAACCAACTTGAAATCATAAGTGCTCCTCTGGAGAGGAGGGGAAATATCTTGAAATAACAGAGACTGGGTGGGGGGGGGGGCAGGGAGGCTTCAGAAAGAGAGGAACAGAGCCGACAGCTGGAAGGAAGGAAAGGGAAGGGAAGGGGGAAGGAAGGAAGGGGAGGGATTGAGGGAAAGGGGGAGGGAGGGAGGAAGGAAGAAGAGAGGGAGGGAGGGAGGGAAAGGGAAAGAGGTAGATAGAAGGGAGAGAAGAATCTGAGTCAGCGCTGGAAAACAGGGCAGGACGCCATCGACTGTCCAGAAGGTGTGTGAATTTATAATGAAATAATCATGATCACAAACATCTACAATCTCTTATCTGCAATTCCACAACTGAAAAATATCCGAAAAAAGAGAAAGAATTTTCATGATTCACCTGACAGCAAAACCTGGCCCGAATGGACAGGAGACTCCATTTGGTCCTTGTTTATCCCACTCAGGATGAAAACTCCAGACTTCTGCTGCACAGAAGTATTAGAGCAGCTGGGCCCCATGCTCCCCTCCCCGGGGGTAGTGGGGGAGAAGACGTTCGGGATGTGCACAGTGTCACCTGTCTGAAATCCAAGAAACTCTGAAACACATTTAGCACCCCCAGGTTTGGACAAGGGCTGAGAACACATAGTGTCCAGTGACCCAAAGAATCTCCCCATCATGAAATGTCCTTCGCGATCAGAGGGACCACAAAACAACTTGCAGTCAAAGCCAAACCAGCAAAGACAGAAACGTAGTGACAAAAGGACCGGACATCTCAGTAACTGATGGATGGTGGGGGGGCGGGGGGGGAAAAGGCAGCCTGCTCTGTTGTCAGGAGAACTCATGGCAATGTTATCACATTAGGATCTGACATCATCCTCTCTCCTCTCCAGGCTAATTTCATAACCCAGTTTAGTTTGAGCCCAAGGACAGACACTTCTGGACCCTGATTACATTTGTGCCCCCCAGGCTCACCAACCCTCAACTGAGAAGCACAATATTTTGGTTGCACAGTTTCTGTGGAAAAATAGACAGCGTTTAGAGAAATGATTTATAAGAAAACCTAAGGGTGAGTCTTAATGTGTGTGATAGCATTTCCACATATTTTTAAACCCGACAAGTAATAGTTCTGTGGTTTATGAATTCATAAATATATTGTGCAGTATCAAAACATGCATAAAAATATCAGTGGGACCCTAGTTCTAACATTATTATTTATGAAAAGAATGAATAAAATGTGGCAAAGGATAAACCTCTGTCTCTGTACCTGTTTTGTTATTCTCTTTTTCTGTTTAGTTGCAATGCATTCGCTCATTCAACGTTTGTCTCAACAAAAATAATCCTCACTGAATGCCAACTGCGTGCCAGGCACAGAGCAGAGGAGGGAGAAAGCAGATAAAATCCCTATTTGAAAGGTTTACAACTAATATAAAAATTATATGAATTTACTGTGTCTTCTCAGGTCTAGGAAACAAACTCACCTTTCCCAGTATAGATGGGAACTATGTTGATTTGCTTATTTGGTTTTAGTGGAGTTTAGGCTGATAAAATAATTAATGACAATAGATTTCCCTGACAAAATGGACATATCCTCAAACTGTACAGAAACGTCAGGGATTACCAGGCAGAGAGGGAGGGATGGCGGGAGGGAGAGGAAACTGAAGGCACCTCTGCTGTAAGCAGGGTCTCTGCTCTAGATGTCCCCAAAGGTACGGAATGCAACATGAAAACAGACCGCGTGCAACGCCATTTCCCAAAACTGGGCCAAGTCTCTGAGCAAAAGTTCCTTGCGTGGCAAATAAATGTAAACAATATAGTAAGTAAATATTGGAAGAAATAAAATAATCAGATTGAGATATTTATTACTCAGACTATTCCTAGGAAGATATTCTTATTTTTTCAAAGTACTTATGCACAAAGGATTAGAGCATAAAAATCACATCATCACTCCCTTGGGAGCCCCTGGGAAGTAGTGCTTGGTAAGTGTTATGGAGATATCCTAAAAATGTAAAACTGATGGCATTTAAGTTGTAAAAAAAAATTTGTAGAGACAAGTGTTAGAATGCATGAGGATCTACAATTATATAAGAAACTAACATCGAAAGGAAGTTCACGGCCATTTCTTTCTTGAAAGGTATAATCCCGGCTACCTTTTATCCTTCAGTTCTATGGCCTTTTCCCTTTTATTTATCATCATCAAAATGAATTTCCTGACAGATATGTCAATCTAAACGTGTGTTTTTTTTAACTGAACGAGTTCCACGCTTTACTTTGAAAGTGGCCCATTTGAGTTCGAGAGCAGAGGAGAGTGCTGTGCTTTGGTCCACCACGAACACCAGGTCCAACTCTTACCTCCAAGTGCGCAACCGGAGAACAGGTAGCAGGTAGAGAACCCCCCCAAGGTTTGCTTTACCCCAAAATATACCATTGGGATTGGCTTAGCTCCCTTTCAAGGCACTTAATGAAAGTGGAAGTAAATAGAAAAAAAATAGAAGCAGCAGAGTGCCAAGGTGCTCATCAGAAGCCCAACTTCAGGGGGGTTCTGGAACACACAGGGGCTGGCTTTGGTTGTCAGTGATGTGGGGGGGGGGGCCTGTCAGCACAAGTGCCCAGGGCCACCTGGCCATGCACGGGCCATCCCACACATCATGGCATCATCCACGTGGCCAATACTCTCCTCCTGCCCCTTAAACACAGGTTTGTGGGCATCTGTCATTTTCATTCAAGGCATCCACCTGTCCCTCTCAAGGTAAGAGCAGCTGGGCTTTCCTGTGAGGATCCCTCCATCATGGGTGTGGGACCAAGGTCGCCACCATGATATGCCCACACAGATGGACGTGAGCACATCACAGGGACTAGAGAAAGAGAACTCTTCCCCTTGGTTGCCAAGCTGCTTGCTATTGATCGGAAGGAGTGTGCTGTACCTGCCTGCCGAGGGGCCAGTCTAACCCAGAGGAAATCCCAGCACAGTGAGACCGACAGCAAGAGGAAGATGTGCTCCCATCAGAGTTGCTTGAACACCTTGATCCAGCTGGACCAGAAGGTGGTTACTGTTAGACTTTTCAGCTATGTGAGCCAATAATATCCTTTTGGGCTCTTGTTTGGCATCTGCCATCAAAACAGTCCCAATTTGCCCAAATCCTGAACTGAGTTTATTGCTATAAAAAAAAAAAAAAACCCAATACATTTGAATTACAAGTTTATAACGTGTTGTAAATAGGTGTTCAGGTGTCAATCTGCCCAAATTATATATTCAGATTTACAAAGCCAGTGTTCCTCTTCTTCGGAAGTCTATCTCCATCTGCAAATGACCCCTCATCCACAGCCTGAGACAAAGAAGTACATTCTTCTAACAGGCTGAGAAACACATCCCAATGCCATCCAGTGTACATAGAACCAGTTGTGAAGTCTGTAAAAACATCTGTATTTTCATGGAGGGAGGGAGTGGGGTCCTTCCACTGGGACTCACAGGATGTCTCATCGTATTTGTAAAAATCTGCTCACTCTCCGTGGATGCCGTCACGATGCCCAAGTCTGCTTCCGGGCATCATTAGTCAGTCACTAGACAGAATAGAGTTGTCGGGTTTCCCCAAGGGTGAAGGCGAGGATTACAGGGACTACAATGCTGCTTCCAAAAAAATTGACAAAAACCATGAGTTTTGGCCTGGTGGGAACAGAGCAACGGCCACCTTGAGAGAGGGAGGCCCTATTCCTGACAACACATCCTTTGGAGAGACCCTCTTGTCATGGTAACTAGACTAAGGGCTCACTACGCAGGGGGGAAGGCACGCCTGGGAACCGTCCGAGGGTTGCACATATGCTGTAAGAGAAACATGGACTGCAAGCAGACTGAGAAAGCAAGGCCCACCCTGCCCTCCCTATCGCTCGGCAGGCTCAAGGTCCCCAAAGAAGTGACCTGGAGCAGCCAAGCAGCTGCGGTGAGTCAGCCATGCCCAGAACCACGCTGCAAACTTGCTCTGTGTATTTGGCCTATGAGTAGAGGCATCTTTTACATGGCTGTATTTCTGGAACTTTGACCATACTGGAAACCTTCATCCGTTGCTGCATAAACAGTGAGTGCTTAGTACATGCCACGCACTGTTTTAAGTTCGGGGAAGAGCACCGGATATGACAAAGGACCTACTTCCATGGGCCTTCATTCAGAAGAGGAGTAAGCAAAGAAATCAGTGAACAACAGACCTTCCAAGGGGAGTAACTGCCATGAAGAAGACGCGGTGAGTGGCTGGATGGGGGGAAGTGGCGGGTGCAGAATGAAGGTGTGTTCCCAACCATGACCTGAATGGCAAGAAGAGAACAAACAGGCCCCGTGAATATCTGGGGACAGAATATGCTGGTGGGAGACTGCATGAGAAAAAAATCCCAAAGCAGGAACCAGGGGGCAAGACTGGACTCAGTGACCAGGAAAGGGCCGTTCCCTTCCCCTTCACACCTCCTACCTCAGGGGCCCCACACATGCTGTTCCCTGCCCAAATGCTCCCTTCCCATTTAAATGACTACTTGCCACTTTCTAGGGGACACATCCCTCATGTCTCGCAGTTATAACTGGAGGGCCATTCGCATGATGGTTTGAGGCCTTCCCAGGCCCACAGGCCAAGGAGAACAGGACCCCCGACACTCCTGTCTCACCATCCATGCAATGCCTGACTCATGGCCACACCCAATAAACACTCCTTCAATGAGTTGCTGAATCAACTCTGACTAATATGCCCTAGCTCCAAAAGACAGAGAATTCTGGTGGCCATGACACTCGATGGGAAGCTGTCAGGACAGTGGTCAGACATGCTACACTGCCCCCGAATGTCTTCCATCCACTGTCCCTTTGGCGTGAAGGTGAGTCAGGTGCAGCGTCCACCGGTTTTCCCCCAGCTTCCCCGTGGCAAGCTTCTCTCCTGGTTCGCACCTGCCTCACCTGCCCAGGCCCGAAGGTGCTTGTGCCCTTGGCCACCTCTCCCTACTGTGGACCTTCAGTCATCAATGGTGACAACCTGAGGGGACCAACTGCACCTCCAATGTGCCAAACCAGGGAGCAAGAGATTTTTCTCCCTTCCCCGTTCGTATGCCCACATCCTGGTGGCAGCTGAGCTCGGGAGAGCGCTCTGATAATGAGGATGCTGACGGCCATACCCTTCGTGCTTCCTAAGCCCCAACAGGAGTACTTTCCAGGCAGTCTCCCCTTTCATCCTAAGAACAACCTGCTAAGAAGGGTGGTAACATCATCATCATTTTGTGGAGGAGGAAAGTGAGGCGCAGAGGTGCTAAGTAACTTGACCAAGATCACACAGCCCAGGAAGCAACAGAGCCTGGACTGTGGGCGGTCGGATCTCAGACCGCAGCTGCTCTCCCAGTGGATGCTGCTTTGCCTCGACTGGGCCACGGCACATTCTCTACCTGCTCAGCCAAGCCCTCCTTCTGCCCACATCATGAGAGCCACCCTTCTGTTTGTAATGGTTCATTCTGACGAGTCCGGGAAGTCCCTGGCAGGTGTTTTCCTGACCCTCTGGTCCTTGAAAGGGTGAAGCCATCAGCACCCATGGCCGGACCCTGCTCTGTCCCTCTGTTTTCTCAGTCTGTGGCTCCACAGGGCCAGCTGTGGCTCATACTAACTGAGAGGCACAAACCCAACCTGATGCTCCAGGGACCAGAAGCAAGGGCTCCCCAGATGGGCCCAAAGTGATGTGCAGCAAGGAGGTCCTGAGAACGCTGTGGTCGGTTAAGTGTCTGTTTAACGTAATGTTCTCCTGTTAGCTGGCTTCCACGGTTGGCCTGATTATTTTAACCCTCACATGCATGAACTGCAGGGGTTTTGTGAGAGGGGACACTGCAAAAGTCCTAAGGTGGCCTTCATATCTGTAGAGGCCACCTTCTGTGGTCACCCTCAAAGCCACACAGGCCATGCATTATCTCACAGAGGCTGCACCTGCTGAAGAAGCAGGCCTGCTGAGGAAAAGGTTTCCTAACATGTACATCGGGAATGCAATAGGAAGATAAAACAACATGAAAGTCACTTCCTGTCCATCTGATAATGCAATCAAAGTAATATCTCAGGAAAAGTCCAGAAAGCGCTTTCTGCTCAGATAGAAGAATACATGTCCCCGCCCCCAACCTGCACAGCAAGGTCATGCTTCTTGGAGACCCTGTCATGGCTGGGAAGTAAATGGATGGGACCTGAAAAGTAGACCTTAGAAGGGAAACTTATTTTTACCCAAAGCAATTTTTTAAGACTTCATTTCTACTTGTATTTAAACATACTATCAAAAAAATAAATGCTTGTTTATATTGCTGAGTGTTTGTTGAAATGACGTGCCCATAGTGTCTATCTGTTCTTCTGACTTCAGGACCTGGCAAATTACCGTGGATGTATGCCTCTCTGTTCTGAACTGTAGACTTCGTCTCATCTCTTTCTTATTTTATCTATAATCTATCTGTCCATCCAATATCCATCCATCCATCCATCCATCCATCCATCCATCCAACCATCATCCATCACAGATACAAACATTTTTCCACCACTTTCTTTCCAATACCTCCCCCAACTTTTATCCCAGAGTACAAGACCTCTTTCTTCCTCCATGAAGTCGGGGGCTGGAGGCCGAGACTACAGCCATGGGACCAAGTCACCCACCATAATCTATAATGTCTGAAAATGATCACTCACTTGCCCAGCAAATACATTTCTGCACACTAGTCCCTGTGCCGGGTGCTGCCTTATGATAATTCACCCACCTTCCTCGGACTCCAAGCAACACTGGTCTGCACCGGATCTTATCAGTGGACTTGGTTACCTGGGGTGACAGGCAAGTGGCAGCTGGGCTCGTCCAGGACAGTGGTCTTCATTACCGGCAGCTCATTGAAGTCACTCAGCGACCTTTTTAAAATATGGATGCTAGGGCCATGCCCAGACCACTTAAAGTGAGTCTCTAAGAACAGAGTACCAGTATTTATAAAAAGCCACCCAGGTGGTTCTCATGTATAGCTAGGGCTGAGAACCTACAGTCTTGCCACTCACAGTGTGGCCCCTGGACTAGCAGATTCAGAACACCTGAGAGCTCATTAGAAATTCAGAGTCTTGGGGTGCCCAGGTGGCTCAGTAGGTCAAGCATCTGCCTTCAGCTCAGGTCATGATCCCAGTGTCCCGGGATCAAGTCCCCCCATTGGGCTCCCTTCTCAGCGGAGAGTCTGCTTCTCCCTCACCCTCTGCCTGCTGCTCCCCCTGCTTGTGCGCTCTCTCTGTCAAATAATAAATAAATAAATAAATAGAGAGAGAGAGAGAGAGAGAGAGAGAGAAAGAAATTCAGAGTCTCAGACTCTGCCCTAAACAACTGAATGAGAATCCATTTTTAACAAGATTTCTCAGTGATTCATGTGCACATAACAGTTTAAGAAACATTGTTCTAGGATACTACTTTAGATAAAACTTAACTGAATTAATAGACTGTCCTACAGGAGGCTGCCTGTCATATCAGAAACTAACAACTGTATAACAACGTGTCTGTAAGATATAGATCTCTCCAGACCACACAGAGATGACAAAGGACCCTACTCTCTCTCTTTAGGATACTCCCACCAAAAGAATGTAATTAGAAAAAAAAATAAAGTACAAAAATTGGTGCTAAGACGAGGTGCTAAAGAAGAGGGTAGTCGGTATCAACCTCAGAAAGCAGTTCTATCCCCCTCCGCACACACGTCAGATTACCCGTTCCTTGAGTGTGGGGGCTCAGCATCTCTCTTAGTCACAGTGACGTTCACAAAGCCACACACGGGGCTTGCACACAGTAGGTGCTCACTGAACACGGATCGCCTGATTTAGCATCCTGAACAGAGGGTGCCTCTGTTACTCATCTATTTTGAGACAATGCACAAATCTCTCCACCCTTCTGCTTTTCAGTGTTTTTATCTGTAGGATCTGCTTACCTTATTTATTCTGAGATAGGAGATATTTAACAACTAAAAGATCACTGATAAGTAGTAACAGGCTAGAGACAAGGAAGGCTCCTCATCTCAGAAGTTCTGTAGCACTGGCTGAGGAACCTACTTTTGTACACACCACACACTCAAAGATAACTAGCACAGGGCGCCTGGGTGGCTCAGTTGGTTAGGCGACTGCCTTCGGCTCAGGTCATGATCCTGGAGTCCCGGGATCGAGTCCCACATTGGGCTCCCTGCTCAGCAGGGAGTCTGCCTCTCCCCCTGACCTTCTTCCCTCTCATGCTCTCTCTCTACCATTCTCTCTCTCTCTCAATAAATAAATAAAAATCTTAAAAAAAAAGATAACTAGTACACAGATACCCCAAGTGCACTCATTAAACAAATACTCACTGAGCTTATACTCTGTGCCCGCTCCTGTTCTAGACATTAACAAAACAGATCAAAAGCCCTGCTTTCTTGTAGCTTACATCCCAGTTCTATGCCATTCAGGCAACCATAGTGCTAAAGAAAAAAAACACTCGTAAAATTACTATCATATTCTTCAACTGTTATTACAACTTAAGTCTACCATTTACTTTTGTATCATTTTCTAAGGGCTTTCTTTGACATATGGCTATAATTTAAAAATCCAAATTCAATGTCATCAACCACATTCTTTTAAAAATAATTCTTACGATGCTTTTTGAAGTTGTTTGTGAAATACGGTGTTACACATAAGATCCTGTTTAGTTAACTCACCTAGGTCTTATCTGTGAACAAAATCAGTTTTCCCATTTCCCCATGCAATTATTTAAAGGGAGAAGATGCAATGATTTACTTTTTAAATTTTTAATTGTGGTTCAATATGTATAATATAAAATTTACCCTCTTAACCATTTTTAAAGATTTTATTTATTATGTATTTATTTATTTATTATTTAGAGAGGGAGAGAGAGGAGTAGTGAGGAAAAAAAAAAAAGGGGGGTAGTGGGGAGGGGCAGAGGGAGAGGGAGAAGCAGACTCTCCACCGAGCAAGGAGCCCAATGCGGGTCTTGATCCCAGGGCCCTGGGATCATGACCTGAGCCGAAGGCAGACGCTTAACCGACTGAGCCACCCGGGCACCCCAATCTCAATCATTTCTCAGAGTACAATTCAGTAGTGCTGAGTACATTTACATTATTATGCAACCATCACCACCACCCATCTCCAGAACTCTTTATCTTGCAAAACTGAAGCTTTATACAACAGCTCCCCATTTTCTCCCTCTACCCAGTCCATGGCACCCCCATTCTACTGTCTGTGTCTTTGAGAATTTGACTCCTCAAGGGAGCACACATAAGCGGAATCATGCACTATTTGTCACGTTGTGACTGGTCTATTTCATTCACAAGAAATGTCCTCAATGTCTATCCATGCTGTAGTATGGGTCAGAACTGTCTCTTTTTTTCAGGCTGAATAATGTTCTCTTGCATGTACCACATTCCGTTTCTCCAGTCATTTGTCAGTGGGCACTTGGGCTGCTCCCACAGTTTGGCTGTTGTGAACAGTGTTGCTATGAACGTGGGTGTGCAAATATCTCCTCCACAATTTATTTTGAAAAATTAGTCTCCAATCACTTTTGCACAGGTGACAGCATTTCCCCTTAAACCACCATCAGTTCAAACAAAGAGAAGACAAGTCAAATGTGTGTTTTTCATGTAACTCGTACCAGAGAAAATGCTGGGTGTTCATCAAGTAACATTGCTATCCCATTAGAAGAGAGCACATCCGGTCGATTTGAAGCTGAAGCTGAGAAGGACTCCTGCATGACAAGGCATGAAGCAAGTTTTTCATGAAAACGACATGATTTATATCCATGTTCCAATTAGAAACATGACCACATAAAGTTTCTGCAAAGAAACGCCATGACAGTCTTTCACCGCATTTACTTCCTTACAGAGATATAAAACTTTATTTTCCTCTCTGAACAAGTGTAGAAGAAAATTTACGTGCTGCCCTTAATGAAGGAATATTCGGAGGGAGATCAAAGGCAGTGAAGAAAATGATCCAAAGGGTGGAAATTGTAAAACTTAGAAGAGGTTAAAAGAATGTCTCCTAAAGAAGAAAAGACTAATAGAGTAGGCTGGGAAAATGAAAGAAGAAGAAGAAGTCTGCACACACTAAACGAGCATACAGAAGGGGATGACTATGGACAAAGCAGAAAAACAGTTTGAAGTCGAGAAGATGAATCAAGGCCTGATGACATGGACGCTCCATGGAAGCTGAGCACAAAGGTGAGGGGACAGGGAACAGCACTTCTCTGAGAAACCACATTCACAGGGTCGGCTGTCACACCCGGGGTCTGGAGCAGGGCAGTTGAGAAGAGAAGCCCATTACCTCCCTTCTTGTCTCAAATGCCTAAACCATTCACTGGCCTTTATTAGGACCACCCTGAATCCGTCAAGGAGAACAGAGTGAAGTCAGTGGTGGGGCAGAGGAGCAGTAAGTCAGGTAGAGCCCACGGTGACACAGAACGAAGAACAGAGCGCGATGGAAACGAAGAGGCGGGAGAAGCGGGTCTTGACCCAGCTTCCTGAAGATATTTTCGGCGAGCATAAGGGGCTAACGGGCCTCCCCTCCCACCCCCACCAAGAAGAGGGTCCCTAAGGGGCTTTCCCTATTATTAAAGCTGATCAATTTCTGATTGATTCAATTAAATAATAAGGTTTCTCTCCACTTGTTCATGGTACCACCATCCACTGAATTCCCTACGCCAAAACCTGAGTCATCCCTGAGGACTGTCTTTCTTTCACCCGTCACCTGTCACTCTATCAGCCAACATACCACATCCTCCCCAAACATCTCCCAGATCTGTCCTCTTCGCTCTGTCCCCACGTCTACTGACCGGTCAAGTCTGCATTGTGTCTCGTACTCACTCACCCAATGACCCGTTTGCTCGCCACTCCCTACTCTCGCCCATAGAGCAGCCACGGTCGCATCATCCCCCTGCCCAGATTACAACAGTTTTCTACCATCCCACCAAAAAATCCAAACTCCCTGATGGGCTGAGAAGGCCCTTCATGCACTGGCCCTGCCCACCTCCCACGCTTGTCCCTCTTAGGCGCCTTTGCCTCACTTGAGGACCCCGCATGGTGGGTCCCCTCTTGCTGCTCCAGCTCAGCCATAAACACACACCCTTTCCTTGCCCCCCGTACCGGACTATTCTGGAGCTGGCCATGATGGTGTCTTGTTTTACAGTACAAAGGATAAAAATGATGTCTAGAGAAGTACAAAACAGAATCCAAATCCAATAAAATCTGAGACACCTATACGCTAGATTCTAGAAAACCAGTATTTTCAGGTTTGTTCTACCCATAGTTGGTGTTTGGTCCTACGACAACATCTGGCCCATACTTAACCATTAATCACTGAACCTAAGGTTTAAAGGAACACCACTTTTATATAAATTAGCTTTAGTGGCCTTAAATTCAAACATACTGTTTCCCAAATTGTAATCTAAGGAATATCATGGATGGTCTTGGAAAATAAAAGTAAATAAAAATAAAAATTGCAGTGATCATTTAGGATTTGCACTGCACGGCCCTATCGTAAAGAACCATGCTCCTATTGATTAATATATTCTTTCCTAATTCCTTAAAGCCCAGAATCCACATGAGCATCTTCTATCCTCTTAACCTCTCCACAGACACAGCTTAGGAAATGCTGGTTGAAAATACCTCATCTCATTAACTGAGAAGGAACACTCTCAACTTGGAGAAGCGTCACTAATTTTAAAGGACATTTTTTTTATGGTTCTAGTGTTGTCCCAGAATTTCAGAGCTCATAACCAGCAGGAATACAACACTTCACTTAATGTATCATTAATTTTTAAAATATGACATTCATAATCTGCCTATTTCTGGCTTGATGATGTGCCAATTGTTCATGTCTAACCGTGTACTCTGAAGGTTCAAATAAAAAGTATTATGGTTTGTTATCCAGGTGTTTTTCTTTCAACTTCTCATTACAGAGTATTTCAGACATACACAACAGACAAATATGATCCTAATGAGCGTCCACGTGTCCGCCACCCATTTCAGCAATGATCCCCTCCTGCCACACCCAACCCCCACCCGCAAACACACTGGATTAATTTGAAGTCAATCCCGGTATCAAAAAGGCTTTTTTAAAATATTTTATTTATTTATTTAACAGAGAGGGAGAGAGAGTACAAGCAGGGGGAGCAGAAGGAGAGAGAGAAGCAGACTCCCCGCTGAGCAGGGTGTGGGGCTCAATCCCAGGACCCTGGGATCATGACCTGAGCCCAAGGCAGACGTTTAACCATCTGAGCCACCCAGACGCCCCTCCAAAAGGTATTTTTTAAGAACGAAATGTTGGCTAATGTTTGTTACTAACAGTGAGAAAGCCATAGCTCTTACTCCATCATACAGCCATACAGAAGCAGGCGCGCGCGCACACACGCACACACGCACACACACACACTTTGCACATTTACTAAACAAGTAGTCCCAGCTGCTTCTGACTGTAGGCTGCTGTCCCTGAATTCACGACATGGCATAGGAAGGTGTGTTAACGGATCTCTCTCTCACTGTTGATGAGGGCTACTAAGTATAAAATATTTGTCCCAGACCACAGGGACTAATCCACTAGCACAGTTCCAATTGTCAGATCGGTCTGATCCACACAAACCTGTCAACAAAGCAGGTCAGCAGGCTGGCGCAGAGAAGAAAAAAATCAATAAGCCTTTGAATGAATCATGCGGCCATCAGGGAGAATATGGGTGTGCGGGATGAGACGCACCCATCTGGCTAACTCGCCTTCCTCTGTCCCACCATCTCTTGTTTCTGCCCAGTGTGCTCACCGTCACACAGGATGCCCACTCCAATGACTGAGTGCAAGTCACTGTCCCTAATTTATAGTTTCTGTCCCACCTAATTCTCTTAGAAAAGGATTTGAGACTGGAGATAAATGAGCCAAACTTGAATTAAAGGAAAAAGTGCATCATTCTAAATGGCCTCAAATTCTGGTCACATATGATGGTTATTAACAAACAAATACACTTCTCTGTAAAAGTGGGTTTTACATCTCATGTCATAACCTTATGTACACAGAGAAATTTACTGAACCTTTACAGAGGTTCGAACTGCCATCACTTTCAACATCCTGCTATTTATTACATGTGGGGTTTAGGAGCATGGACACTCATTGCTGTCACAATTTAACAACCCTCCAAAAGAGACATATCGTAAATCACACATGCCTGGGTCTTCCGACCCTACTTCTGAATAACCATTTCACAAGGGTACATATCAAAGATCTATAAATCAATAGCCAATATTAGTAAGAAGTAATTCACTCTTAGATTCTAAATTGAAAACTGAAGCAACTATGGGTATATATTTTTCCCACGTACAGCAAACAGGCATAAAATTTGAGATTATCAGTGATGAGTACACAACACGTGTATGTTTTAAGTACACAAAATGGGTTGTCCACCTTCGTCACTTTTCCTTGAAAGATGATAATTATGCATGCCCTTACCATCTACAAAGGATTTCTTTCTGAAAATCTCAACATAAAATTAAAGACATGTACAATAAATGTTTTGGCAATTTTGATAAAGGAAGAGAGGAGCATGTATGCATTCATTTTTTGTAGCAATGAATCAAATCCAGTAAACAAAGAGCCAGAGATTCAGGAACATAAACCTGGGCTCACATGTTCAGGACCATACATAAATTATGTAAGGGGACCAAAGAAAATCACTCATCAGGTCCCAAGGAAATCAGAGGTTCTGTGCATCTCACACGTAAAATCGACTTTGGAGTTCTGTGGCAACCTTTTGCTAGAGAGTCACTGAGGGCACGGCCAGCGGTGGGGCGCTCAGGCTCCCTTCATTTGTTGATGGGATGGCACAGGAATCCACAGAAGAGCAAATGGGTGAGACGCACACTGCTATATTTTCTCCTCACTTAATGGCAGGACACAGAGGGGAATTCAGCAGAAGAGGGACATCACTGGGACACGGATTGGGACACAGAGTGACAGAAAATAAAGACAACGCAAAGCGTACAGGCCCTGAATAATGTTCGTGTATCACTTAAAGGATATCTGCCTGGCTGAGATACAATTCTCTTCAACATTTGATTATTTGTGGCAGGAATTTGCAGTATAGATGATTTCTTTTTTTTTTTTTTTAATCCTGAATCCCAGGATAATTTTTTAAAGAACAAATTACTTGAAACCGGAGCGGAAGAAATGTGTCACGTGCACCCAGATGGCGTGTTGCTTTGGCTTTCTGCAGAGGGCTCAAGTCTGGCTCCATTCCGTTTTGGGAAACGGCCCTCCTCAATTCCAAGTTCATTTGGCTTTTTCAATGATAGGGTTTCAATTCAAACAGATAACAATGCCAAGAACTAAAAATTTCACCATCTAATTAGGGAGGGGGAAATTCAGTACGGCCTTTCTTTCCTAATATCATCTGTAGTTTGAAAATGACTTGATGAAGGCTCTTTATAAAAGCCCCTCACTTTTCCTGGTACAAGAACAATTGCACTGAAAGCTACCGTACGATGGAGCGGGCACAAAAGCAGAGGAAGTGTGTGCATGACAAAGGGAGCGGAGGGGCAGCACAAGTAAGAGATCAGAAAAAGGATAAGGCTGGAGATTTCAAGGTCAAACTTGGTTAAAAAAAAAAAAAAAAACTCTCACTACCTGATGTGTCTATCAGAGGGTTTCACCTGGGATGGACACCCAGTTGGTCTGGGCAAGGGCAGGTATGGATGGCGGTGGGAGGCTGTAGATGGGTTGCAAGGTTGAAGAGAAGCAGAAAGATTCTAGAATTCATGCAGGTTTGGGTGCGTATGTGTTTCCTGGCGATCCACTGTTCCGTAGTTTGCATTACCTCCTCAGCTGGTCCCTGATCCAAAATAAAGTCTAGAAACATCAATCTAAGGACATGTCTACCTCTAAAGGAATATATTTATATTTTAGAAACTACCAGTACACATTCCCAGATATGCAACATCTTGTTTGCATCAAAACGCGTTTGAAGTATTTGATATTGAAATAAAACTCAGAAACTTGGGATTTTAAGTCTATTTCAAAATGACTTATCCTGAGAAGCACAATTTTCAAGGAACTTCTTTTAAATCAACAGTTCCAAGCGTGCAGCAGTGTGGGCAGCTCCTTCACTCCAGCAAAGGGCACTGACTTGAAGTCAGCCCTGATCAGACACCTCTGTCTCACCCGTGCACCTCTTCCATGGGCCATATAATGCATTGGGGCGCCTGGGTGGCTCAGTCAGTTAAGCATCTGCCTTTGGCTCAGGTCATGATCCCAGGGTCCTGGGATCGAGCACCGTGTCGGGCTCCCTGCTCAGCGGGAATCTGCTTCTCCCTCTCCCTCTGCTCCGCCCCCTGCTTGTGCTCTCCCTCTCTCTCTCTCAAATAAATAAATTAAATATTTAAACAATAAATATAAATATAAATATAAATTAAATAAACATATAAATATAATTATAAATATACATATTTATATAAATATATATTTATATATATAAATATATATAAAAATATAAATAAAAAATAAAAAAATAAAAATAATGCCTTATGTACAGTAAGGGCTTAAATGAAAGTAATAAAAGGTCTTTAAGTTACTAGTACAAAACAGACACAAAAAAATCCCAGGTGTGATTCCCCACTGACTCCTGCTTCCTCCATGAAATAATTTTCCAACACAAAATCTGGTCCAGTGATAGAGATGAATGAGGCTCTAGGCAACACTCCCATTGTCACCCAGACTCACACGGGTGAGCCCTCCCGCTAGGCAGCCGCCATTCCTGCTGCTGGTCATGTGACCTTTCTAAGGCTCCACCATCCCCATCAAAAAGATACTCTGACCCTCCTCCACGCAGAAATTCTATAGTTTACAGATGTAGCATCATAAATTGGGGAAGCACACTGATCCATTTTTGAAACGGGCACCCCTACACACAAAAGCTATACAGGACAGTTGACTATGTTTACTGAAGGGGTGTGTGTGTGTGTGTGTGTGTGTGTGTGTGTGTGTGTGTGTGTGTACCTCCCTTTAGAGAAATGAGTAAAGTAAAGTGTGAGGAATAACGGCTTGGCTGTGGATCTCGTGCATTAGAAAATGTTCTAAAATGTCCCTAAAGGTATTGTCATGGAAGTATCTCCTTTGTCTTGTGCACCTACCCACTATTCAGTGCTAAATTTTAACAAATGTCACAGCACAAAACTGGAAGGTGACAAAAATAAAATCATTTCTCAAGAATAATGGGAGACAGCTTTTGCTTTGGGACTAACAAATATTGGGGATTTGGGAATATCTGTTTCCCTTAGAACATAATCATTTTATGAAAGTCTGCTGTGAAACACCAGGTTGCATGGGATTTGACCTGCCCAGACACTTTGCACTGGGAGGAGAAGTTGATGTGAAATTGTGCTTCAGAGTAGTAGAAAAAATATATAGGAAAGGAAAAGCTCTCCTTAAAGCATTAAGAATAATTTGAAAGAAAATACCATAATTTTAATGGAACAGTTGCTCATTCAACATTCTTTCAATAAACATTTATCAAGCTACTATTATATGCCGGGCATCATAATGTTATATTTGAGGCAGTGGGAAGGTACAAATTTAAATAAAATCAAAATTAAGAAAATTATTTTTATCCTAGACAGTTTCATCTATTTGGGTTTTTCTCTAGTTGGGGAATATTGTTTCAAAAAACATAAAGCATATTATCCCCAAACCACATGAAATGTCCTAGATATGTCAACTATCCAAAATCATACCATATTTGAAAATGTTTTTCTTGGTTAAATAAGTCCCTACTCTCAAGTTACAGCTGTTATAAGTTGTTTGTCATTCAACTGACAACTTCTGTTGACTCTCACACACTTGGGTGCTGTAGAAAACCAAAAGACTTTTCAAAAGGCAGAACCTCTACTTTCTAGAGAGGGAAAACCGCAAGGTAAGACCCTGGATGAGTGTTTGAAACACCCTGTGCCTCAGTATTCTTATCTGGGAAGTGGGGCTGCTGAGAATAACCACCTACAGGGCTGTTAGAAGTTGTTCGATAGAACCTGACATAGATCACTAACCCAAACATTTTGGAAGTGTTTCAATGTAAGTTCAAACCTTCCCTCAAACAGGTCTTCTGATTTCTCTCTGGAGGTAAGGCAGAAAGTAAAGAGCCTCTTATTCTGGTTCATTGCTCATTATACATTATCTGATTTCTATTTAATAAAAGTAAACATTTAATAAAGCAAATGTTGTTTATTTTGATAAAACCCAAGAGATTATTAGTTCAGTCGCATTCTAACACCTTTCATTGAAATTGCAGGACTCCAGATCATTCATCATACCTGGCATTTTAGTAATTCCTCTTAAATAGAATAATTTCTGCTTTTGCTCCCTAATAAGCACACACAAACAGTTTCTTCTTTGTTTAGAAATCATGTAGTCCTGAGCACCTGCTTTCTGGAGCAGGAATAGTTTAGACAGAAGATAAATAATAACAACAACAATGCCAACATTTACACCAAACACTGTTCTAAGCATTTTACGTAGATTAACTCATTTAATCGTTACAACTACCTTATGATGTAGTTCTTGCTGTTGTTGCTCTCATTTTCCAATCGAGGAAACTGAGGCATAGAAAAGTTATGTGATCAGCCCAAGGCCACAGTGTGTGCTGTGGTAGATTGGGAATGTAGACCTAGACATCAGCTTCAGGGTCCATCCTAGTGCCTTCTGACGAGATAGACGAATACATAGCTAGAGACCAGGAATTGGCTAGGTATTTATAATTCATGGAGCACCTCCCCTGGCATTTCTAATCTTTATCAAAATACTGTGTCCAATTCTACAGAGAGGTAATTAATGTTGAAGCTCTCACAGCTGTGAAATTGGGACCCAAAGCCAGGTCTAAGTTCAAACCCAAGACATCACACAGACTGTTGGCAAAATGAAAGGTGAACAGAAGCCTGAAGCCTTCCCTGGAAGAGCATGTGACCCAGTTGGGAGATTTTGAAAACAGTCTATATTTGTTTATTTACTGTACCTGCTTATTAGCTTCTCCACAAAGGACATCTTGACTGTGCTCACACAAAGCAGCACGTGCTAGAGATTTTCAATTCTTTAAACAGTCCAATTCTGGACAGTCAATAGTGGGCATTATCACTATGTTTCCAGAAACTAAACAGACAAAAATATTCTATAACCCCCCCCCCTTTTTTAAGTAAGCTCCACACTCAATGTGGGGCTTGAACTCATGACTTCGAGATCAAGAATCACATGCTCTACCAACTGAGCCAGTCAGGGGCCCCTGTAAATATTCTCATTAGTTAGCCACACATGGACACAGCACAGCCATTACAAATAGGGCTTAGTTGTAGACGTTTCAATCCAAAATGATTGTTTATCCAACAAAAATACAGTTACTTTGGGATTGACTTTTGAATTTGGGGTACTTTGGGGGGAAATTTTTTTTTATTTATTTTTATTTTTTTATTTAAATTCAATTAGCCAACATACAGTACATCATTAGTTTCAGATGTAGTGTTCAATAATTTATCAGTTGTGTATAACACCCAGTGCTCATCACATCACAATATTTTTTGAATATAGTTGACACAAAAGGTTACATTGGTTTCAGGTGTACAACAAATACCATATGGTTTCACCCGCAGGGGAAATTTTGTATTGCATATAAGTTTTCAGATGACTAGCCATTTGGGAAATTTATTATTCATTTTTCCAGTAATAAATGTCCTCCTTTCCCTTAGGGGAGGAAGCATAGGACTCTAAATTACAAAATATCCACTGCACCTGAAAATAGAATCATTTATCAAAAGCGTGAGAGCTCACTTTATCATCAGATTGCTTCATATGTGTTATTTAGTAATGTGCCAGTGCAACCTAGAAAGTTGGGTGGGGGAGCAAGGTAACATGCAGTTTCGAAGTGGCAGAATTAGATTGAGAAAGTGAGTTTATATGCATATCATCTATATTAGTCAGCTCAGACTGCTATAACAAAATACCATACACTGGAGGGCTTAAACAACAGGAATGTACTCTCACAGTTCTGGAGGCTGGAAATCAGAGATTAGGGTACTGGTAGGGTTGGTTTCTGGTGAGAGCCCCCTTGCTTTCCCCCTGTGTGTTCACGTCTCTCTCCCACTTCTTATAAGGCCATAGTCCTACTGGACTAGAGCCCAACCCTTAAAACCTCATTTAACCTTAACTACCATTTAAAGATCTTATCTCTAAATATTGGGGGTTAGGGGTCATGAATGTGGGGACACAATTCGGTTCATAGCATGATCTGAAAATATAAGTCAAGCAGTTGGCCTATAGTCCCTGGTGTCTTGGCTCTGGAACATCTTGATTCTGTCCCCATCCTGGCCCCTAGCCCAGTCTGACACAAGGGCAGGCTACACACAGCTGAGGGGGAAGCAGCTAATCGTGTGGCTGCCAGCTGGCATTCTAACACAGCTGGGGCAGGGCAAAGGCGCCAGCACGAGAATAGTCATTCAGGTATGGGCACTCCGCACTGAAACTTTCTGCTTTTTCTTTCCTTCCTTTTGAAATTGTTTTTATTTCAGGATCTCATTTGATACACATTTGTCAGTTGTCAAGCAGGTGATAGAAAGATGTAAAATAGGTGTAATAGAGGGTCAAAAGAAATCAGGATTTGTCAATGTACTGGGTTGAAGAGCGCCCTCCCAAAATTCGTGTCCTTCTCGGAACCTCGAAATATGACCTCATTTGGAAATAGAGTCATCATAAATGTAATTAGTTAAGATGAGATCATCCTGGAGTAGGGTGGGCCCTTCATCCAATCTGACTGGTGTCCTTAGAGAAGAGAAGAGACATGCCCAGGACAGAGGCCATGTGACCAAAGAGCAGACATTGCAGTGATGCATCTATAAGCTGAGGAATGCCAAGGACCAGCTGGACCACCAGAAGCTCGGAGAAATGCATAGAATAGATTGTTCCCTAGAGCCTTCAGGGAGAGCATGGCCCTGCTGCCATTTTGATCCTGTACTTCTAGCCTCCAGAACTGTGAGAGCATACATTTCTGTTGTTTTAAGGTGTGTGTTAGCACCTAGTTTGTGAAATTTTGGAAACTAATAGTTAAAATCTGGAGGAAAAAAAAGAAAGAAGTAATTCAAAGGCAAATTCATTTGTGGTTGGAAAGAATGCTGAATGCTGCTTTAGTTACGCTCTGTGGAGGTGGCAGGAGCGGAGCAGACAGTAGGGAATAAGCAAGCCCAGGGGGAGAAGACAGGCCCAAAGTTAGGATCATCTACATAGACATGATGGACAAAGCCCCGGGAAAGAAATGAGACGACCAATAAAGAAAGTGGAGATTGGAAGATGCTGGGGGTAAAGACTGAGTTTTGGGGTCTATTTACATTTCTGAGCAGGGAGGAAAAAATAAGGAAAGAGATGGTGCAGAAATAATCAGAGAGGAGAAAGCCAACCAAAGGAGGGCAACCAATGGAGGAAGAAGGTCAATGGTTTAGCTTCTTCAAGGAAGTCAGAACTTGCCGTTGGGATTTGACATTAGGAAGTCCTGGGTGACCTTGAAAACGTAAGTTTCAGTAGCATGCAAGTGGTAGAGACCAGACCATGCAAGATTAGGAAGAAGTTATTCACTTGCTTTCTCCAGCATTTGGTGCTGGGCACATTCAAAAAGGGATTGTCGACTGGGTGACATGCAATGAGCCGCCATCTCTGAGAAAACTGCCCTGTACAGAAACCAATTAACATAATAGGTCTAGAACTGCTTTCCTTAACAGGCCTGCTTGCAAGGCTGACCCTTGGCTAGTGTCTGGTAACTGGAATTTCAGGAGGGTTCCTGCCACCTCACTGTGTCTAAACTATACAAACAATAGGGTTTCTTGAATACCTAAACTTTCCTTCTGGGAGTCTGGAATTTTGGTACATGCCTGGTAGAGAGTGCCCACATGACTGGCCTCCAGTAAAATCCTTAAACACTGAATCGCTAATGAGTTCCCTGGTAGAAAGTATTTTATACTTGTCATCGTTCCCTGCTATGGGGATTAAGTGTGACCTATGCGAATCTATGCGGAAGAAAGTCCTGGAAGCTTGTGCCTGGTTTCCTCCAGACTTCTCCCCATACACCTTCTCCCTTTGCTGATTTTGCTCTGTATCCTCTCACTGTAATAAATCACAGAGGTGAGTAAAATTATATGCTTAATCCTGGGAGTCCGCCTAGCAAATCACCAAGCCTCTGAAACATGCATAAAATAAAAATTCTATGAGATTAAGTCTAAGACAAAAAAAAAAAAAAAAAAAAGAGAGCTGGCTTAAGAAATGAAATATTCAATTTGGAATTTTAATATTCTGCCATTTTATTAGGAGAGGGACCAGTAAAACCATCTTCTATCTACATATGGAAGCTGAGGCAGGGAAAAAAGAGATTTGCTCCCTGGTCACCAGCTAATCTGTGGGAGCTGCAATCAGCAGCCAAAATCCCCTGGTGATCCTTGGTAGGAAACCAAGCAGTGTGTGAGGCTGACCTAATGACCCAACACCTTCTCGGCCGAAGGGGTGTTTCATACACATACACACACCCTGAGAGGCTCTGGGATAAATTTGCTACCACATTTTCCTTGCCTTTCCTTGTCTTTCCTTGTCTTTTTCCTTTCCTTCCTTCCTTCCCTCCTTCCTCTCTCTTCCTTTCTTCCTTTCTTTCTTTTTTAAAATATTATGTTAACATGTCCTTAGGCATGTGTCTACTTGTCTCAGAAGTTCAAAAGTCAAAACCATTTTTTTGTTTTGTTTTGAGCTATAATCTTCAATACAATTTCTGATTTTGAGAATGGGAATGTGTCTTCTCTCTGAAGGCTGACACTTAGTAGATTTCCTGTTCACTCTGGACCTTTCAGGATCTCACTAGTGGTTTATTTCCGGAATGCCAGACTTGAGCCACCTGTCTAACATCACCTTCATTCCCAGTGTCAGGCGGAGTTTCCTCTGCATTCCCCACACAGGTTTTAATTACTTTCAGGTGGCAGCAGAGTAGCATGCAAAACCTAATTTAGTGAGAAGAGACTTAAGTGGCAAAAGTATAAACAAGTAATGGCTTTTAAAAAAGAAAGAGACCAGGACCCTCCTTTCCTGTGCACTTGCCCATTTTTCAGTTATCCCGCTTGCTCAAAATATAGCACAGTGAAAATACTACATCTCTCCACCTTTCTAATTCCAGTCTGCTACATCCGTCCTGTGCTGATTTCGAGTGTTTGTCATGAGCCTCCTACTTGCTGGAAATCAAGATAGATGGGGAGGCAGGGAGGAAGGAAGGAAGGAAGGAAAGAAGGAAGGGAGGGACGGAGGAAAGGAAAATGCTCCTTTAACAGTTTCCATTTGGACCTACAAATTTCTTTTTCAGTGAATGTGAAAGCAATGCTTTTTTCTTCCTGCAACTCCCTGGTACTTTTATTTATTTTTTGATTTAAATTCATTTAGCCAACATACAGTTCATCATTAGTTTCAGATATGGAGTTCAGTAATTCATCCGTTGCCTAGAACACCCAGTGCTCATCACATCCCTGGACTTTTTAAAATCAAAGACCAGGCCTTCAGGTGACAATAGGCCTGTCCCCTAAGTCATTTTGATGTTGATCGCATTCCCTTTACTCACAAGCACCTTGAGGGCAGAATTGGGTCTTATCACCACCACGGCAACCTGAGCAGCTTTGTCGCAGGTCACCTTGAAAATGCTCAGTGACCAGGAGTAAAATGAAAATACGAGTGCCTTAGGAGGCAAGAACGTGCACTCTCTTAGAGTTGCGGGGCTCATGAACGGTGACAACGGGCCACATACAGCCCTCCTTACTCTCAGAAGCTGTGCCCCCCACTCCAAAAGACAACAGAGGACATCAAACCTGCTCTTAGTTTAAGTTTGCTGAAACGTGAGAACCTTGCCTACCTGGAGTGACTGTATCTACGATGTAATGGTTTTCCCCAGCCTAAAATGCAAACCAACGTTCTCTTAACCGGCCCCCACTTCTGGGAAAGCTTCTGTCTCCCGCACTTGTGTCCCTCTCACACACTGCAGGTGTGTGCTCCTGTGGTGGTCGCCCCTCTGCCTGTCCCCATGCTCACACCACACACAGCACGGTAATCTCCCCGCTCAGCTCCCTGAGAGCAGAAGCCATCTCCACAGGGGGCTTCTTCAAGCCCAGATCCCGCCTTATCTATGGTGACCAGACCCAAATACTGCATCCATAAACCACCACGAGTGGAGTGTTTCATGTGAAGTGCTGGGCTAATGTCCTTTGATATTTAATGTGGGCAGAAAATGTTCACTTTTACCCAAAATACAGGAAAGAGATAATCATCTGTTGACTTGAACTCATTGATCCTAAGAGATAACATTCTCCTTGAGTCATCACTAATAGAGGTGTTCAGATGGGAAATATCGTAACAGAAAATTGGGCCAGTGCTAAAGAGGGAGGCCGATTCTCTGGGAATAGTAAAATGTTCAGTTTCCATTTTCCAAATCCAGTTACCCTTGGGCTGTGTCTTTGATGTTAATGTAGCTAAACCCCCGGTGAGATTCTCAGAATTTTATCAGAGGAAACAGACACAGAATGCTGCGCTCTCTCATTGCCAGCCTCCCTAATCAGGAAGAAACTCACAACGGGCCACTGAGTGAAACCCAAATATAAAGCTGTCAATATTGTTCTTTGCCAGGATGGGGTCTTCTGTATCTCCACATCAGCAATACCTCCCAAGGCATATCACTATCCAAACTACTACACTTTTACTGGGCTACACTAATATTCTAATATTTAAAAGGCTCTCATGTGTGATCAGAGGAAGAGAAGTGATAAGGTTGTTGGAAAATGAGTATGGACATCATCGCTCTTGCTTTTCCTGGCTCCTTTCTCTTAGGTAGAAGGCAGTAGATCGTGGAGGACAGTAGATGCACAATGTGCACCTGTCCCTGAGATGCATTCCCTCCACACATTCCCCAGTGCCTATCACCCATCGGCCAGAGTATGAGAGTGAAGGTGGACCACACGCCATCCTGTGGTCAGGTGAAGAGCCCAGGGAGATGGCAAAGCAGAGCACACAGTAGCATCAGACATCACGTGCCTCTCCTTCCCCTGGGGGAATTATGGGATGGCTACTTCTCAGCCTGTTTTTTCAGCTCTGGCTGCTATATATATATATATGGACATATATATAAAATACAATACCACAGGCTGGGTGGCTTCAACAAGAGGCATTTATTTTTCACAATTCTGGAGGCTGGTAGTCCAAGAACAGGCTGCCTCAACAGTCGGGTTGTGTAAGAGCCCTCTTCTGAGATTCACTGTGCTCATACAGTGGAGAAGGCAGGCCCTGGTATCTCTCATTTTAAGGACACTAATCCCATCATGGAGTGTCCCACCCTCATGACCTCCTCAAGCCCTAATTCTTCCAAAGGCTCTACCTCCGAATACCATCACATTGGGAGTTGGGACCTCAACATATGAATTTTAAGAGGACATGGACATTCAGTCCATAACAAGACCATTGGAGGATTCTTTCCAAAGATCATTTAAAATAAATGAACCCATTTATCCTCTTAATTTGGTGATCTAATGACCTCATCTGATAAGAGAGGCACAGCTTGATTCCTGAGTCTAGAGTCAGGCCAACTTAAACCTCCCCTGGAAAGAAATCAATGCCTGACCTCATGTGTAATAAGCTAATGAACACAACTGTTGGAACAGCTAATGAATCCATACAGCTCACAATGAAACCCAGACAGACATGACTGGTGCTTCTCACCCCTGCAAGAACATAGCCCAGTCATCGATTTGCTCAACCAAAGTAAAAGGCAAAAATTAGTAGGACATGCCCATAGAAGCCATTCCTTTCTTTTTATAGGAATTCACCAATATTTACATTTTTTCCTAGGCGACAGATATCCACTCACCTTAGCCTAGGTTTCCAAAGAACCCTGGCCTAGAAGGTCTGCAGAAGCTGGATGCTCACCAACCAGAAGCAGGCCTTGCCTCTTTGGCCTTCCCCCAGGGAGCTCTGGACCCAAGAGGCTGAGGGGGTGGACAAGAGCGGAGCCCCAGGGAACAGGCCTCTCCCTGTGCAGGCGACCTCCTGCCATGAGCCCCATGTAGGCAGGGACAGTGGCCAAGGCCCTGGGTGGCCTGTGGGAGCTCCAGCTTTCTTGGATCAGCCCCAAACCCGGTCTTCTCTTCCCCCTCTATCCACTGCGGTGGAGACTCACACAGCCTCGTTTTCATGGAGGATTTGGTTCACTGCCCTCCTCCATCGAAGGAAGTGATGTGTGCAGAGCAGGCATGTTTCCTGGGAGCATTCCCAGCCAGATTCACTGACGGCTGGGCTGTCTTGGAATCCCAGAAAGACTGACACGGGGTGACGGCCCCTGCTAACCACCAAGCTAAATCAGTTTAGCAAGGAGGCACCGAGGCACCGGGGCTATCCATTTATTTACAAATCACAGACAGATTAACCTTTTGCAGACAATCTGCTATGCATACAATCCAGATGTCCCCCTGCTGCCTACAGGATGGAGGCCCCAGGCTCATTCTCTGAACCTCCTGACCTCCTACGTGTACTCCCCTGTGCCCCACCTCACTCAGGGCCCTGGCCGCCAGCGAGAAATGTAATCCTTCTCCACCAAAACCATAAGGAACTGGCTTATTAATTAAGATCCCCCAATGTTTTTAACCATTTTGTCACCTCCAGTGGCTTCATGACCTCCTTCTCTGGGCATTTTTGGCAGCCCCAAT